>NC_057826.1:370000-740000 GCF_910594005.1 Cervus elaphus | reverse complement strand
TATCTTAAATAACCTTCAGAAAATGTATCTTTTTTTTTTATAACCAGTATCCTGAAATTTGCCAGGTTTCACTTGTCTACCTTCTGATCTCCCTCCAATATAGGTCCCTTCTTTTCTTCTCTCTTCACTCTTGATTTAATCCTCTGCCTACTTCACAGGCCGATTCTTTGATGAGAATGAATCCCCTGTTGATCCGCAGCATGGCTCTAAACTGGCGGATTATAATGGGGATGATGGTAACGTAGGTGAGTATGAGGCAGACAAGCAGGCTGAGCTGGCTTACAATGAGGAAGAAGATGGTGATGGTGGAGAGGAAGACGTCCAAGGTGAGCTTGGGCCTGGCCTCCATGCCGTGACCGTGAAACCCACCTCCTAAGTTTTTTGGTTGAATTTGTGTAGAATTTCCCCCACTTATTAGCAGTATGATCTTCATACAGAGAGGTATTCTGTGCAGTTTTTCAATTTTATTTTGAAAACCACTTTGTGATGGGGCATTTACAGATCTTTAAATAGGTCGTTTTAACTGTTTTCATTTTTAGTCATTACGTTACATGTTTCAGTGCCTGTAGTTAATTTGAAACTGAGACACTTCAGAAATGTTAGCACTAAATTGTTTAAACTGCCTCTAGACTTTCCCTAAGGCAAATACTCCCAGAAGATAATTCTTTTCCAATTTCTCATCTGAAAACATGTAATCATTCTAGGTACAGATTTTGACCAGACGGCCACAAAGGGAATGGTCTCTTCCACACTGAAGATAAGACTATTTCACTAATGATTCAGCAGAGGAAGTCTGTTTTTAAAATTTTTCTGAGAGGTTTAAAGTTTATCCTTAACAGTTTGTGAAGATTTGTCTGTTTTATGTTTAATACACAGATTCAACATATTTTCCCTGTTCACTGTTCCTCTGAACTTTGAACTTAGTGAAAATTCAGAATCCACCTGTGTGCACGCTCCCTACCCATGCATGCATCCGAGTACGTTGCTTTACTGCAAGTTCTTAGGCCTGTTTTCTGCCTGCTTATATCATTTAGTAGTATTTCTGGAGCTTTTTCTCTCTATAAAAATTGATTATGAACTTAATGTGTGATGTATTCAATTTTATAATACATTGCATGAAGTATTTTTCAATGTAACCTGTCTTGATTTCTTTCTTAACTCTTTTTAAAGTAATTCAGTTTTATTTAGGTTCCTGACAAGAATTATCTCTGTAAAACTCAAGAAAATATAATTGTCCTAGAATGTTCCATATTTAATAGAAAAAGGGGAACTGGTGACTCTGACTTCCACCTAGGCATTATTTTGATAGTACATTCTAGTGTTGGAAGAATGGTTATTGGGAATAGAAAGAGATTTATAGTTACATAGGATATATTAATGAGAACTTCTCAAACACTTTTTGGTATCATTGAGAAAATTGTACTCATCCATTTTTCTAGTCTCATCCATTTTTCATAAATCTTACCATTTCTTTCTCGTTGCTTTTGTAATTTGTTTGGATTATATTTATTTGCAATTATTATAATGTTGTTTTAAGGCTTTCTTACGCATGTATATCATATCACCAATTAGACTGTAAGCTCTTGGAAGGCAGGAATTTTCATTTATTTTTCCTTCTATTTTGTTTGCATCATTTTCTGCCTTCATTTTCACACCCTCCCAAATTAGCCCTTAGCATCCATAGGACCCTTGGTAAATATTGTTAACTGATCATTTTGTGCCTGTCCCATTGAGCTTTTATTCTTATAACTGTGACTAGGTTAATAACCCATTAACTTCTGGTCTTACAGTCTTGCTTGGTTTAAGCTTTAAACATTCTCTATTTTTCTTTCATAGACGCTTCTGTCATCTCATTGGGTAATTCTGAGGTTTTTATTAGCACAATTTATTTCAATGATAATTGAAAATCATTTCTTATATTTTGGCTGCCTTAATGTTGATGACTTCTTAACGTTGATAGCTACAAAATTCTCATTTGATATTTTTATGACTTTTATCCACAATACATTTATCTTCAGTGCCTTCTTTCTCTTCTCCCTCTCCTACTCCTGGTTCTCATGGCCACTTTCTACTTTAGGTCCCCGGTACCCTCATGCTACCCCTGCCTTTCCTTCCACAAGAAAATAAATCCATTGATGCTAATGCATATAAGGAAATGACATAAGGTGATATTCTCAGTTAAGTAGGGAGGAGATGGTTAAATTTCAGGGGTTTCGTCATCTGCACGTGAATCTTACTTGAGCAGGGGGTTGTAATTTGACATTTTTTTTTAATCCCATTTTGAGGTTCACTAGATGATAGCCAGCAGCAGGATAGGGCAGCTTCCAAGGGACTCCTTTACCACAGGGAACAGAAAGATGCAAGAACATCCGCTCCAGCAAACACAGGGGGAGAAGTTTGTGTGGACTGACTAAAAAGGAATATACTGGAAACCTGAATAATTTTAAATATGTTTCAGAGATTCTTTATAGTATTAACTGTCTAAAACGTGGGGAGGGAAAATTATGGTTCTTCTCTGGCTTATCAACAATATGTACTTCAAATGATTATTATTACAGTAGTTAAAAGAATTTATTCATAGATTCTATGTAGAAATAATAGTTGGGTTCCCAGGTCAGGTTGCACGTGAAGCCAAAGCAGGCAGTAGAATGGGAAAAAATCATTTGCCTCAGAATGAGGAGACCAGCTGTGTGTTACTTTTCGGGTCTTTTGTACTCTCTCGGCCACCATTTCTTCATCCGCAATGTAAGGGTGTTGAACTAAAATAAACAGATGGTCCTTCTTAGTTCTAAAATGTTGTGGTCACATTCATGGTGGAATCACTATATACAAGTGTTAGGGGCAAATGTGTTTCATATTTCAGCATGCCTAAAACAACATCTTTCCCCAAACCCTGGAAAGAAAGTGGAAACTTTATGCCACCACAGGCAGAGATTTCAAAAATTGAAGCTTGCACCTTAGAAGCACTTGAACGGTTCTACCACTGGGGGCTCTGCTCTGCTCTCCATAGGATTAGGAGCAGTTTTGTTTGTTTGTTTGTTTTGTTTTGTTTTTCCTCAAGCTGTTGGGTCCCTTGTATTAGAAATTCTACCTGTGGGACTGAGGTTCTAGTTTCAGCTAAGGACACAAACTTTGGTCTCTGAAATTCTGAATTATGAAATGCAGGCTTTGACAGCGTCTCTAGCTCAGCTGGTAAAGAATCCTCCTGCAATCCTTCCTGGGTCAGGAAGATCCCCTGGAGAAGGGATAGGCTACCCACTCCAGTACTCTTGGGCTTCCCTTGTGGCTCAGCTGGTAAAGAATCCGCCTGCAATGCGGGAGACCTGGGTTTGATCCCTGGGTTGGGAAGGGAACAGCTACCCACTCCAGTATTTTGGCCTGGAGAATGCTATGGACTGTATAGTCCATGGGGGTCGCAAAGAGTTGGAAACAACTGAGTGACTTTCACTTTTCACTTTCACTGCCAGTAAGAAGCTAAAGAATTCCAGATGTATCTCTGATGCCTGTTTATGCATATTGATCATTTGGGTCAGTACTGCCTGCAGAGTGTTTTCTGCAGAATTAAGTGAAGCCTGTTTTTCCTGAATTTATAGTCCTGGTTTGATTTTTAATTCCTGGTTTCCTGAAGCATCCTGACTGAAAGAAATATTTATTTACATTGCTATAAACATTTTTTCCCTGACTTCCCAATGAAAAAGCTAACTAAAAGATGAAATCTGGAAACACTACACATCTGATGGATGTATCTTTTAAGTCATTTTTTATTATAATAAGGATATGGATGTTTACAAATTCCCTTTACTCTTATCTTTAATCCTATAGAAGTGTCAAGTCTGTCGACTAGAATGTGAAGTGTACATTACTGAGTATAATATATCTATGGAGGGAAGTTTAGTGTAGTGCCCAAGTCCCTGGATTCTGGAGCCAGGCTGCTTCTAAATCGAAGCTCCACCACTTACTAGCTCTGTGACCTTGTGAATTACCTATACCTCTGTGCCTCAGAATCCTCAACTGTAAAACAGGGATAAATATAGTTACCTAACTCAACAGTTGTTATGTGGATTATATGATTTAAATATTTATTCAGCACTTAGAATAGGATCTTTCACACTGTAAGCACTATGTTAAGTGTTTGTTGAATAAAGCACTTTTTAAAAAGTAAAACAATTGCAGAACTTTCCCCTGGTTTGCCTGCTTTACAGGGTAATTGCACTTTGGCCTGTGTATCAACCCGTACATTTTAATGGACCCTCACTGCCTGTTTCCCCAAGGCATTCTTGCTTGGTAGAGCTTGCTTTTTGGAGGTGGTCCTTTCTTGACTCAAGAGAGAGTGTAGAAATTATTTGATAAATTATAAATATCTTTATATTTAATAGTCATTTTATGTTGCTGAGTTATTTACAGATTTTGCTGCTTTGTAAAATGAAATAAAATATTAGTCCATATAATTATATTTAGTGGCTGTTATCCTGTATCAGATTTGGTTAGGTAATTTTGTTGTCTTTATAGATAAATGTGAAGAAGTTGTTGGTAGAACTTGAATTCTGGTTAGAACAGCTACACTGGGAGTGAACTCTAGTTCATGCAGATGATGGCTCAGTGTAAGAGAAAGGCAACCAGAAGTACTATGAGATTGTGAAAAGCAGTGTGAAGACACCGTGTTAAAATTTGCTGTAAGGCATAAATTGGTAAAACCAACAGATTCCTCCTTCCATTTGCAGAGGACTGTCAGAAGAAAAGACTGCCTTCCTATGCATTAATATACTTTGAAGTAGGAAAAATAGTTGTTATCCCTATTCTACCAAGAAGGTAATTAGAAGTCTAAAGAGGTTTAGGAACTAGGTCAAGTTTGTTACGTGCCTCAGCCACGACTAGAATTCAGTTTTTCTGTTCCCATAACTTTGCTCATGTTTTCTCTTTACAATTATTTAAAGTCTCAAAAGTAATCTCATTTTTCCTTTTCACAATTTTCCTGTTAATTTTCTAGAAATCCTCCTTTATATAGTAGCTTTCCCCACTGCTCTGTGGTGATTGTCTTCATCTAGTTACTAAAGTCCTGAAAGATGTGTTTATAGCCACATAGTGAGTTCCCATAACATGGGTCCTAAGGAGAGTGTTCCATAGAGGTGCCTATGATTATTTCCCTTTCAAAGCCAAGATAATTTCTTAAAGTACAAAGAGTTCTTTAATAAGAGAATGATTAGTATATTTTCAAAATACAAATGTGATTATGGATATAATTTCAGCCTTTGCAAATAACAGATTTGGGGTTATCATTCCTATTGAATTACAGTATTAAAAATATGAGATCAATTTGCTAGAGTATGAAGAATGGTCCCCTGCAATTCTAAAAGAGAGTTTCTATAAATTTAACAGGAAAGTTATTGAAGGGTGAGAGAAAGTTGGTTTGTTTGGCATTGTTAATAATTAACTGTAAAGAAGAAATAACATGTCATTATGGAAAGTTAATACATAGTACATACACTACTTGGGGAGAAGGAAATGGCAACCCACTCCAGTATTCTTGCCTGGAGAATCCCATGGACAGAGGAGCCTGGTGGGCTGCAGTCCATGGGGTCACAAAGTTGAACATGACTGAGTGACTAACACATACTCTACTTGGTACATTACATACGTAGTACATATACCACATGGCATCTTTCTTTGAACAAAATGTTACCATAGGCTATATTAGAGAGTAGAAAAGTTGAGAGTAGAAAACCTATCAAACCTCAAAGAATAGATTGAAGATAGCTATAGTATACATATGAATTTGGAATTCAACATACAACCTTCTTTAAATTTTTATTTCCCAGTTATGATAGTAATATTTCTTTCAGTCTGTCAAAAACTAACCTATTGGGTAATTTTTAAGTTACCCAATTTTTATTTTTAAGGCTGTGGAGGAGCCAAAAGATGTCATTAAAAACCATGTACTAAAAAAATATAGAGCCTCTTAAGCTCTAATTAAAATACTAATTTTAATACTCTGAGCAGTCTTACTTCAAAACCTGAAGATAGAAATAACTATAAAACTAGAAGGAAGAATTGTTATTGGTAGTTAAGCTGAGGGTAGTGAAGTGACAGGTGATAGCCAAGGACCCAGAACAACCTGTCAGCAGCCAAATAAGTTGCACTCTGAAGCACTATGTGAAGTTGTTTAATATAGCCTCTAAAAGTGACTTTGAGGATGTTAGTGTCCATTGATATTGTATAATAGTTTTTTTTTTCTTTTTTTTGGTCAAGAAAAGTTTTTTTTTAGTTAATATACTCCGTTTTGGAAGTTTCTGGTAAGCTATTTGCAGAAGAGCAAAGAAATTCACTAAAATATTAAATATGGGGGTTATGAGTAACTTTTATTTTCCTTTTATTTTCTAATTTTTAATGATGGTTATGGATTAATTGTATTATTAGAAAAAAAAGTTTGTTTTTTAAAGGCATGAAAATGTATAAAGAACAATTTCTATCAAAGCATTACAGGGCTAACTTTCATCTATATAGAAATAGTACATATATCTTTTATAAAAGGACCAGCCCCTCAGTGCTTATGGGATTCTAACGCTTGGCTAAGTGTCTAGTGCTACTTCTTCCTTTCATCCTCTTTCTTCTTTACCCATCTTTCTTTCTTCCTTTCTCTCCCCCTCCCCTCCTCTTTTCCTTCCTTTCTTCCCTTCCTTTGCTTTTTTCTTCTCTATCAAAAGATGTTAAAATTAAGTGATCTTCCAAAACAGTTACAGACTTTTTACTCATTAACCAAAGCATCTTAAGAAACAGAACACTATTTACAGAAGGTGTTAAGATGAGTAGAAAACTACATTTAGGCTGAAGGGGAAAAAAACGATATTATTTGATTGGATTTCTGCAAGTGATTTTAAAAATAATATTCTTGATACCTGATTATTTTCCTTATAGATGATGAAGAACGAGAACTTCAGATGGATCCTGCAGACTATGGAAAGCAACGTTTCAATGATGCCCTTTAAGCCGTGAAGGAAAACTTCAGATAACCTAAAGTGCTGTAAAATGGAATCATTTCTACTTTGTCGATTTTGACTTTTGTTGTAAAGATCAGTTGTAAAGATACATTGAGATAGATTTAATGAAAAATTTTAATGAAAGAATGTACCCATGTACATATGTGAACTTTTCATATTGTATTATTAAAGCAGAGACTTCTGGGGTTATGTTACAGTTGAGCCAAAAACGAAGTAAGAAAAACTTTAATCTTTGCATTTAAAGCAAACTAATGTATATTTTACATTTTATTGAGCCTAATTCTTTCCACAAATAGACAAACAGGAAAAATGGTTGTACAGTTTATATGTTGCACATAGCAGAACCACAGTGAGAACAATTATTCAGCTGAAAAACTTTTTATACACTAACATATTCTTGTTAGCCCAACAGGTGTTCTGTTCTATCCACTCTTTTCTCATGCTGTTCAAGGAGTTATACCTAGAACAGTTTCATAAGAGAGAGGCACCTGAAGCCAAACACTGGGCGGCAACATGCAAAGTCACCCACTCCTGTCCTTAGTTTACATGAGTGCCGATGTGTTTGGTAGATAAGCTTTCAGCTGAGGCCTGATGTAAGCTGAGAAAACCTGCAAAGACATAACAATATTTATGAGTTATACTTACCTTACTTCATGAAATTGTGAAATGCATGATTGATGATCTATTTTCTATTTTTATTTTTTCACATAATATCAATACTGTTTAACTATAACCATTATTGGCTAAAATTTTTATATTTTCAGAGTTAAAGTTGGTGAAGATATTGATTTAAATGCCAGATTCCGAAAGAGGCTAAATCAACTTTAAAATGAATTTTCAGTCAGTATTTCAAAGCTTCTCTGGTAGTTTTAGCGATCTTATTTGACTAGACTTTTTCAGAAGTATTAAACAAGCAGTTTTAACAGGTTTTTATTAATGCACAGATAAACAGAAGTACAGTGAGGTCTACAGCCATTTTATTAAAATAGCTTAAAAGTTTGTAATGAAGATGAAGAATCTTTGTATCTACTTCATATGTTAGTTGAGAGCCCATAAACCTCATATTTATTAGACTTAAAAATTATTTTAAATGCATTTGTCTTTTTTGACACCCTTCAGTAGGCTAATCCGTATTTTCTGATTGAAAGCACTTTTAAATCTTATCCCCCTCCCCCTAAATAAAAGGTTTTGATCATGAGAAATTTAAACTTGTTAACTATGTTTTTCAGAAGGGCTACTGTTAATTGCACATGAACATGAGACGCTTTTCTTTTACCCCCCTATAACTCAGGTTCTAGTCAAAATTCAAACTTACAGAGGTTAAAAAAAAAGGTTGTTTACTTATTGGAGGTGCAAAAATTCTTAGATCTCTGTTTAAAATATTTAGCAACCAAGAAAAGATGTAGTGATTTACTAAAATTGTTTTTTCTACCACATCAAAGTAAGTAATTCATGCTTTTGCTGTGAGTAGAGTCGGGCCTATAATGATAGTTTACAGCATTTTTTAAAATGGAATTAAAGGGAAGTGATGTATACCTTTTGGAAGTTAGGGTGGGAAGATGAATCTAAAACATATTGCTAGTAATACTTTATATTTAAATACTGTAAAATCTTTACAAATGAAAACCATGAAATTTCCTGCCTTAGTTCCTTTGTCATAAAAACAATCACTTGGTTATATGGTAGCTACTACTTACACAGCAAAATTTCTTCAATTAGCAGTGTCTAGACATTTTATAAACTGAGAAATCTTGGATCAATTGATAATATTTCTGACTGTATTAACATTTTAGTGCTATACTATGTGAATCTCTTAAAATCCTGACATTCTACAGTCTGTATTAGACATCCTCGTTTTATAATGTTTTACTTCTGCCTTACAGTTTGTTTTTTAAATATATTTTTGCCCTGAATTCAGTGTTAATTTGATGGAAACTCTGCTTTTAAAATCATCACTTACTGGGTTCTAATAAATTAAAAATTAAACTTGTTTTCCTATTTTTCTGATTGTTATTCATGTATAAAACATTTATTCCATTATAAATTAAACAAAGTTGCAAGGTTCCAAGGCCTATAAAGTTCCAGATAATCAGACTTTCACATAACTGAAACAGTGCAATTGTGAGGCTAGAGTCTCATGAGCAAGGAGAATAGAAATGAGGCTAAAAGTAGTATGGAAGGGGTAAGATAGGGAGAACCGCGTAAGTTTGGGTTATTTGCTACTGACCCAATAAAGAGAAAATGCAGATATAAAATATACATGAAAAAATGGTTCCAGAGAAAATGTGAATATGACTGCGAAGTCATTTCTCAAACATATCCCTTTATTTAAAAGTCTTAAGATTATATGCTTTTTTTGACTTCTCATTTGTATCACCCTATAACAAAATTTGCTAGACTATGAGGGTAGAGAATTAAAAAAAAAAAAACAAAAAAACAACAACCCAACATACTTATGAGGCGGGTAGTCACTTCATAATGGCTGACCTTGGAAACTTCTGTTCTTTCACATGTTTTACCATATAGCTCCAACAAGACAATGTGACATGAATTCATTTTCAAAGTTTAGGTTATTGAGTCTTAACATCACATGTGGGCCATTAACATTCAATTCTAATTGGACTACATCTAATTTAATTCCTTTTAAAAGATACCCCTCACTAAGGGTTCTAGATGAAAATTAAACCAACTATCCCAGACAAAAAGACGGGGCGGGAGGGGGGTAATTTAATGGCCCATGTAAGCAAATGCATACAGGGTAAATTTCTCCTGGACTTGAGGATAACAGAAACAGGGACTTGAATGCAGACAGCTTTGCTTCACCTCTCTCATTTCTGCTTCTCTCTACTTGTTCTTCATTCTCTCAGACCAGCTCCCCACCTCAAAGCTCTAACCAAGATTTCTAGCAGGTCAGGTTTTCTTAGTTTTGCCCCCTGAGAGACGTTGCTCCTCCTTCCTTAGATCCACATCAAAAAATCTGAGGGAATGCAAACTTCTGCTTCTGGCTATGATTTAGTAACTTATCTGGCCCTCCTGGATTAGTACCAACTATAAAACTGGACAAGATACTGATATATTAAGCAACTGTTTTCAGGTAGCACAAAACTGAAATTTGTCGAGAGAGGAGAAACTTGAGCAGTTGAGCCCCACAGTCACCCTGCTCCCTGGGGTGTAAAGAGGCTGGAGTGTAAGCCAAGATGGAGATCACGTGGGGAGCAGCTGAGACGCTGGAATCTGTGGGGTGGGGCGTCAGAGAAGGAAGCTATTTAGAGGTGGCCTCAGAAATCCATAAAGGAGTCCCCACAAGTCCATGCCTGAGGATAGCATGGCAAGACCACCTGATACCTAACTGAATAGCAGTTTCGACAAAGATGAGAATGGAACAGAGATACCCGAGGTCAAGCAGTTGCTGGCATAAAAACAGTGCTGAGGAACACAGTGTCTGGGCCTCCTAAGTTGGAAATCTCCTTAACAACAGTGTCTCCAGCTAAAACACTAGAGAGACTGCACTTTAGGAGTAAAGACTATATCCCAGAGTAAGACCTACTGTAGACTGCCCCAACGTGCTCTGACACGACCGGCAGGGGGGGTCAGAGGATGGAGATCTGAGTCCTGCCAAGTTAGAACTTATGAAACTCTCCGCTTTCCACAGATACGAACTAATGAAGCATAAAACCAAGCCTACACTAGTTTAAGGTGACCACCTAGGATCTGAAGTACTGGCTAGAAGAATCATCAATTTTCAGGAGATAACAGAATTCTGAATCTCTACAAGAGATACACAGTACTCAGTATTCAATTTAAAAAATTACTGGATATACAAAGACAAACTGATCCATAGCTAGAAAAACTGAGATGGCCTCTTTTACTGTTGTTATATTGTTATTTGCTAATGTAGGTGTTAAAAACATGTTCAAAGATTAAATGAAAATATGAGTGAACAGAGAATCTTAGCACAGAAACAAAAGTTATAGAAACCTAATGATAGAGCCTATTACACAGAGTGAAGTCAGAAAGGGAAAAACTATTGTATATTAATGCATATATATGGAATCTAGAAAGATGGTACTGATGAATGTATCTGTAGGGCAGCGATAAAGACGGCAGACACAGAGACCAGACTTGTGGGCACAGGGCAGGGAGGAGAGGGTGGGATAAGCGCAGTGAGTAACACGGAAACATATACATTACCACATGTAACATTAGAGAGCCAGTGGAAATTTGCTCTATGACACAGGGAGTTCAACCCAGTACTCCATGACAACCTAGAAGGGTGGGATGGGCTGGGAGGTGGGAGGGAAGTTCAAGAAGGAGGCAACATACGTATTATACCTATGGCTGATTCATGTTGGCAGAAACCAACACAATAATGTAAAGCAATTATCCTCCAATTAAAAATAAATAAGTTTAAATAAACATCTAATGAGAATTCTAGAATTGCAAAGTACAATAACTGAAATGAAAAATCCACTGGAGGATGGGTTGAATAGCAGATTGGAGGTGGCAGCAGAATGAACTTGAAGACATACAAATGTAGTTTTCTGTATTTGGAAATGGAGGGCTGAAATGCTGAGAGACCCTGAAATGTGAATTTGGAATTCATTCTTCAAATATTTATTAAGTCCTCAAGATGCTGTCCACCCTACTCCCTAACACATAAGCCTAAAGAATCCATCATGAAAGAACACGGATCATTCTTCAGTTACTTGTTGAGTAGAGAACTGTTTTGAGTACAAGGGATACAACAGTGACAGTTGCTGCCTTCATGGAACTTATATGGCAAAGGGAGCGATAATTACTTTCTATACTCAGTGATAAATCCTATGAGAAAAATTAGATCTGAATAAATAAATGTTGATGGAAGAGTGCTTTTTCAAATAGGAATAACCAGGGAGGGCCTTTCTGAAGCTGTGGTGTGAGAACAAGCCATGTGAATATCCTGTGCAACACTATTTAATAATATAATGCAAGCTACCTATGTAACTTAAAAATTTTCTAGTAGCCTCCTTTAAAAAATAGGTGAGGGAATTCCCTGGCAGTGGTTAGGACTCCATTCCTTCACTGCCAAGGTCCCGGGTTCAATCCCTGGTCAGGAAACTTAAGATCCCACAAGCAGCATGGTGCTGTCAAAAAAGTGAAATTCTGATATTTAACCAATATGTCAAAAATATTACCATTTCAACATGTAATCAATAGAGAATAGTAATGAGATATTTTATATTCTTTTGTACTAAATCTGAAATCTAGTGTATATTTTATACTTACAGTACATTTCATTTTGGACAGTAAATTGTCACTGGAAATATTTGATTGGTATTTAGAGTTTATAAAACTTATAGTTGAATGAGTGTATCTATGTATTCATGCCCAAGCATACTTACAATAGACTTTACTTTTTAGGGAAGTTTCAGGGCAATAGCAAAATTGAATAGAACATAGCAGAGACCCAATATACCCAATTCCTACACACACACACAGACACACACACACACACAGCTTTCCTCACCATCAACATCCTGCACCAGTGTAGAATTGTTGCAATTGATAAACCAACACTGACACATAATTATTAACTAAAGTCCTTAGTTTATGTTAGGATTTGCACTTTGTATTGTAAATTCTGAGTTTGGACAAACGTATAATATGTAATCACAACTATACTACCATACAGAATAAATTCACAGCTCTAAAAGTCTCTACGTTGCACTTATTCCTCCTCCCTTACCCCTAAACTCCTGGAAATCACATATCTTTTTTATTGTCTCCAAACGTTTGAGTTTTCCATAATGTCATATAATTGGAATCATACAGTATATAGCCTTTTCAGACTGGTTTCTTTAACTTAGTAATAGGCATTAAGATTCCCCCAAACCTTTTCATGTACATCCACTGGATCATTGAAAAAGCAAGAGTTCCAGAAAAACATCTATTTCTGCTTTATTGACTACGCCAAAGCCTTTGACTGTGTGGATCACAATAAACTGTGGAAAATTCTGAAAGAGATGGGAATACCGGACCACCTGACCTGCCTCTTGAGAAACCTGTATGCAGGTCAGGAAGCAACAGTTAGAACTGGACATGGGACAACAGACTGGTTCCAAATAGGAAAAGGAGTACGTCAAGGCTGTATATTGTCACCTTGCCTATTTAACTTATATGCAGAGTACATCATGAGAAACGCTGGGCTGGAAGAAGCACAAGCTGGAATCAAGATTGCCAGGAGAAATATCAATAACCTCAGATATGCAGATGACACCACCCTTGTGGCAGAAAGTGAAGAAGAACTGAAGAGCCTCTTGATGAAAGTGAAAGAGGAGAGTGAAAAAGTTGGCTTAAAGCTCAACATTCAGAAAACAAAGATCATGGCATCTGTTCCCATCACTTCATGGGAAATAGATGAGGAAACAGTGGAAACAGTGGCTGACTTCATTTTCTTGGGCTCCAAAATCATTGCAGATGGTGACTGCAGCCATGAAATTAAGAGACGCTTGCTCCTTGGAAAGAAAGTTATGACCAACCTAGATAACATATTAAAAAGCAGAGACATTACTTTGCCAACAAAGGTCCATCTAGTCAAGGCTATGGCTTTTCCAGTAGTCGTGTATGGATGTGAGAGTTGGACCATAAAGAAAGCTGAGTGCCGAAGAATTGATGCTTTTGAACTGTGGTGTTGGAGAAGACTCTTGAGAGTCCCTTGGACTGTAAGGAGATCCCAACCAGTTCATCCTAAAGGAGATCAGTCCTGAACGTTCATTGGAAGGACTGATGTTGAAGCTGAAACTCCAATACTTGGCCACCTGATGTGAAGGTCTGACTCATTTTGAAAAGACCCTGATGCTGGGAAAGATTGAAGGCAGGAGTAAAAGGGGATGACAGATGATGAGACGGTTGGATGGCATCACCAACTCAACGGACATGAGTTTGAGTAAACTCCAGGAGTTGGTGACGGACAGGGAGGCCTGGCGTGCTGCAGTCCATGGAGTTTCAAAGAGTCAGACACAACTGAGCGACTGAACTGAACTGATACCTTTTCAGGGATTCCCTGGTGGCTCAGATGGTAAGAATTCACCTGCAATGCAGTAGACCTGAGTTTGATCACTGGGTTGGGAAGATCCCCTGGAGGAGGGCACAGCAAACCACTCCAGTATTTAGCCTGGAGAATCCTCATGGCCAGAGGAGCCTGGTGGGCTACAGTGCATGGTGTCACAAAGAGTCAGACAAGACTGAGCAACTAAGCATAAATCTTTTCATGGCTTGATAGCTCATTTGTTTTTAGCTGAATAACATTCCATTTTATGGATGTACCACAGTTTTTTTTATACATTTACCTACTGAAGGACATCTTCGTTGCCCCAAGTCTTGGCAATTATGAATAAAGCTACTATAAACATTTGTGAGCAGGTGTTTGTGTGGACATAAACTTTTAGCTCCTTGTAGGAAAAATCATAAAATTTACTGTTATACACTCACACTTAAGGGGGTTTAAAATGTATAATTCAAGACTTCCTTGGTGGTCCAAGAAGTCTTAACCTTGGTGGTTAAGAATCCGGTTAGCGATGCTGGGGATATGGGTTCAATCCCTGATCAGGGAACAAAGATCCTGCATGCATGTCGCAGATCAACTAAGCCCAAGCACCTCAACTACTGAGCCTGTGTGCCACAACGCAGGCTAGAGAGTCTGGCACATCAATGAAAGATCGTGCATGATGCAACAAAGATTCCATGTGCTGCAAGTAAGATGCAGTGCAGCCAAACAAATAAATACATTTTAAAAAGGTAAATATATATTCCATGTACTCTGGAATAAGGGATCTACTGAAAGACTCTGTTGAAGATTCAAGATACTTGTATTACATTACTTAGTGAAAATGCCAGTTTATTAATGTTTTCATATAACCTAGTTTTGAAGAATTTAAAGAGTTTAAACAATATACACGCCACTGGTTTTCTGCATTTTTTTCCTTGTGGCTAATGCTTCACATCTAAATATACTTCACATTTTTTCAAAGTCCAAAGTTTTAAACTTTTATCTTAAAATCTTCAACAGTATTGGTATTGAAGCTTAATGACACTGACAACTACCAATTAAGGAGAAAGGAAAACACCATAAATAATCTCATTTGATCTTTAGATATTCCAGAAAAAGGGCTAGTAGAAAAGAGACCACTGTATGTAAATGATGTTGAAATGTTAACATAAGTTAACAAATAAATTATAAAACTTGTTAAATAAATTGCAAATGCATTTAGGTTTACTACCATCAACCTTTCTAACCTTAACATCTAAACAATAGTAATACTGCCATAGAACACAGTAGGATGTGGTATAAAGAGTAGGAAGAGGACTTGAATCCTCATGGTATTTCTTATTAGCTGACTGTAATCGTATTTGGATATGGTGTCTTTTTTTCCCTTTCTCTTCCTTGCTTAAAAAAAAATTTCAGTGTCTTCAACTAAAGAATGGAGGTACTAATATCACCTGCCTATCTCTGCTGGGAGAATCAAAATGCATATACAAGGCTTTGTAAATAGCATATTGTATCAACATTTAAGTTTTAAGAATGAAGAATTACTACTTGAAATTGTTTCAGAAATATTTCCAATTTTAACTTGGTGTAATAGTTATTTTATTAATCAATTGGGGAAACTGCTTATATTCTATTGCTTTCCATGTACACACTAGATAATCAACAACTATTTGTTGATTTTCAATTCGTTTTTCAGGAATTTGTTATATTGTGGAGTATTATCAGTTCTGCACGCTGTATACCACCGCTCTCAATAAATGTCGCACTCAGAGCATTCTGGTACCGGGAAGATTTAGGATCCAAATGAATCCTGAGTTCTGACAGACATGATCTGTAGAATATAAGGCTTTCAGAAGACAACAACCCACCTGCTCCACACTTTGAAACAGCACCAACGAGATTCACAAGGTTCTCTGCCTACCTCTCACCTCAACTCTCTTCACCATCTTCCTGGAACTCCTGTATCCCTGCGGCATAGAACAACCTCCCCAATGCTCAACGCGACCGCGTCTTTGGACTTTTCCATCTCGTTTCCTTTACTTAGGTACTCTTCCTTCGTTACATCGTCTCTTCACGTGTCACTCAGACGTCGTCTTAAAGCCTTTACAGACCTCCTCCCCCGTGTCTCCCCGAAGCTCTTACGACGCCCGTCAAGAACTCATTCTTGTAGTCATTTTTCCACAACGCATCTCAATTCTGTTTCCTTGTCGGTCTTCTACAGACTGTGAACTCTCGAAGTGCCTGCCTTGTTCCCTGTCGCGTCCGTTGCGTCTGGTTCGGTCCTAAAAAATGAAGGGTTTACAGGATCTATTTCTTGACGGAATAACGAGAGCGGCCCGGAGTTTTACGCACAGACCCTGCGCCTCCCGTCAGCACGCTTTGTTTCCTGCTTCTCCACTGGAACCGGACGCCACAGACGGGTCCATGCTCAGCCGTGAGTCTGTCAGCCCTCTGACCCGGGCCCGCGGTAGGAGGAGCCCCTTTATCTGAACGGCCCGACACGCGAGGCGTGGGTTCACGTGACCCCGAGCGACGGCTGCGCCCTTGAGGCGGCGCGCGGGAAAAGAGGACCTTCCGGGACCGGCCGGACGCGGCCCCGCAGCGGTCCGCGCCCCGCCTTCCCGCGCGCCGGGCCGGCCCCGCCCGCCGCGGCCCGGGACTGCGCCTCAGCCGCCAGGGGGCGCAGCCCCAAGCCCCGCCCCCGGGCCGAGGGCGTCCCCCCCCGCCCCCCTGCGCTGCGCTGAGGCAGTTCCGTTAGCCGCGGGGGGAAAACCGTCTTCGGGTCCCCGCCTCTCCACTCCCTACTCCCCCTGCGACCGCCGCTACGGAGGCCCCTCACGCTCAAACATCCCGCGCCCCGGCGGAGCCCGGCGGATTTTGTCCTTGTGGCTGCATCCGGCCCCGAGGCCCTGCCGTCTGTTTTCGTCAGGAACTCGGGCTCCTGAGTTTCTTCCGGTCGCAGGAACTCTAGCGCTCTTTACGGAAGTTAAGTTGTTTCTTGGGGTAGATTTTCTTTTTTTTTTTTTTTGGCTGTTTTTTTTTTTTTTTTTTTTGGCCGCCGGAGCCGCCCGCATTCCTTCCCTCCCTCCGCGCGGGGTCGCGGCGGGAGGGGGAGCGGGGAGGCAGGGCGCCTGCGCGGGGCGGCCGCGTTCCATCCGGGTCCCAGTCCGTGCGGTGCCGCAGGTCGGTAGGCGGGAAATGGCGACTGGCTGAAGGAGCTGGTTCTGTTGCTGCTGCGGGCGAAGCGGGAAAGACACCACACGCTGCGCAGCCGGGGCCGGCGCCGGAGCCCGGGGACACTTCTCTGTCGTCACAGTTAGGTAATCCCCCTCGCCCAGACCCTGCCGCTGCGCCCTGCCGTAGTCCGCCGCCTCTTCGGGGCCGTCTGCCGGGCTCTCCTCCCTTTCGCGCCCGGCTCGCCAGCGGCTCCGGCGCCTGGGTAGGCATGCCCTGTGGGCGCGCGTCCGTCCGCGGTGTGGAGCCGCTCGCCTCTGCACTCTCCCCCGGGAACGGAGCGGAGCTCACTTCCCGCCAGCTTCAGCTCTCAGGCTGCGGCCTGTGTTGTGATTTCTGGGGTTGGATGTCACTTTGCTCCCCCCCCCCCCCACACACACACCCCGATCTCACGTCTCTAGTCCCCAGACCTGTGGTCCCTCCGGGCTATCGGCTTGGATCTGCTTATCTAACCTGGACCTGTCTGATGTTCTCGTTATTTTATTCTTTACGGTAGGGTGCTTTTAGAGGGGGCGTTGCTCTGTCTCAGTTTTTAGATTCACCTTGTGAGGACCTGGAAGAAGAGATTTCACGAAGTACTGTTTGTCTGCTGTTAAAATGTGGAGTTGACATTGTTACTTTTTCAAATCCAGAGTGAAGGCCTCTGGTTTCTGTAGTGGTCAGTTAAGGGTGAATCTTACTGTACGTAGCATTCTACGCTTTCTTTGGGTAGTAAATGCCTGTATAGATACTTACTTTGCATTCTTGACTACAGTTCCGTGATGAATAATTGCATAAGTCAGTCGTGTTTATTTACTTCTTTCTCTCGTGGTGGTTGGCTGTGTGAAGGATGTTAAGTACTTTAGAGTACCTTAGGGAATACCTACCAAGATACTGCTGGTAAATTGCACTAAGATCTTGAGATGTACTTAGTAGATGTTCCTCCAAGGCAGGGCTTTACCTTTCCAATGCTAATAAGACAATACCAAGATTACTGCCCAACACATGTATACAATTAGTGACTTCAAAGATAGGTTATCTTCTTAATTTTCAGATTCTAGGTTTCTTTATATACCGTCTTCCCGTTCTTAGCCAAGTTTTCGGTTGTTGTCCAGCTGTTATCCTTACAAAGCAAGGAAATGGCTAGTTACTTTTATTCCTTCTTGTTATTTTCCACTTTGCAGATCAGTTGTCCATAAAGAGAAGTAATAGGAGGCTGTTGGTGTTTCTCAGAATTGTTTTTCAATCTTGCTTAATTTGGGGCCTTTGTAATTTTTTTAACTAGTCAAATTAAGTTTTAAAAATGTGGTTTACCTTACACATCATTTGATGTTTGTAACTCAAAGGCTTTCAACTCGCTAGGTTCAGTTTAAAAGATTTCACTATTGTTTGCATATTAGAATTGAATTTCATTAATAAGCAGGAACACACAAACAGTATTATAATTGTCATTTGGTAGATTTCCCCCCAAGGTCATAAAGAAAGTCAAGGTAAAATGTAGCTCCTAGATGAAGCAGTCTTAGGATTTAGTTGAACTTCATACTTATCTTCAAAGCAAAAAGAATAGGGGGTGGGAAGTGGAGGTAAGGGCAATTGGATACTTGCTTAGTCGGTTTGTTTAAACAGTAGGGCCAGATATGTGACTTAAAAGGATATAAAATAAGTTATTGGTCTAGTGTAGATTTTATGCGGTCACTTTAGTGACCTTTTTTTTTGTAGTTTATAGAACATTAGTGTTTTAAATAAAATTTGTTTTACAGATAGGTGAGTGTACATTGTGTGTAGACTTTGTCTTTAAGAGCTCTTCCAAATTGTTGTAGCTCTTCATTCATTCAATTCTTTTAATAATTTTTTCAGTATAGGTTGATAGGCTGTGAAAGCTCATAAGTGGTGTAGTCCTTAACCTTTGTGGACTTGTAACTGTACAGAAATTCTAAATAGGATTGCATAGAAAAACCAAATAGAATTGGTATGTTTTATAATATTCTACATAGTGTCTCTTGGACATTGCATTTGAGCTAGTAATGCTATTCTTTTTTCCGTGCTTAAGAAATTCAGAATTAGGGGTGTTTTATCTTTCCTCAATTCATCTAGCTGATCCCATGTTTGAGGTTTTAGGTCAAGAGGATTCTTCATGGGATTATTATACAGCAGAATCCATCCAATGCCGGTTTTTAAAAAAACCTTCGATCTATTCAGAAAGGATGTTCTAGACTCTATAGACTTTTAACTATAGGATTAATTGCAGATTGAATGAACTGGTATAAGATTATTTCATTCATACAGTTTTGGATTAATGTGATAAAGAACAAAGTGGTTTGTCAGAATTGGGAATAAACTGTATCTAACTAAATTTGTAATTTACCAAATTGTTGTGAATGTATAAACTAGAAAAGACACTTTAGTCATAAATACCAAGTGTGCTGAGAAGACCTCGTATATGATACGCTCTAAGTAGTTCTTTTGGGTGCTTACCTGATCATTTTAATTGGATTGACTACAGGGGTCATTTGCTCTTCTTTAAGATGAGAAGATTTAACAGAAGTGGGACTTAAAGATGAATCCATTCAACTTTTAGTTCCCGCTTCACATTTGCTATGACACGTATATCTATGCCAGACATACATTCACTACTGATTTATGCCCACATTAATTTTTACGTACAAAGCTAGACTCCGCGGTTGACTGTGTGGTTTAACTTGAGAATAGCCAATGCCAAACTTTGTGTCTCTCCTTTGTGTTATGGAATTCTCTCTACAATGTTTTGTTTAAAATTACAAATTCTCTGGAAGAGATGGTTTATAAACTCTTGCCTTTTATTGACAGTATTAGCACAGATTAGTTTATCAAAGAAATTTGCTGATACCACAAACAGTTGAGGATTCAAAGGCAATGGAACATAGAAGTGAGCTATGATCAGGAAAGGTGTGGTGTGTAGGAACATTAAGGAAGAAGGGCGTGGTGGGAGTAGGGTTATAGTGAGAAACTTGGGCTTCTTGGGGTCTTGAAAATCTTATGAATCTGACAGTAATGAGTGAAATTTAAGTGTGGTCCCAAGAAGAATTGTGAGACTTTAAGAACAAACATGGATTGTAGATTTGGCTGGCCGTTTTATTTACCTCATCTGCAGGTGCCCTATTTATTATGGTATTTTTAGAAAAGAATGGAGGAAAACACTAAAATACCATTGGAAAAAAATTAATGTTGTAAAATATTTACATAAAAGTCTTCTCTATAAGGTCACAGTAGACTTTTTAACTCTATTAGTGACCCCATGTTTTATGGTAATTGTAGGCTCTCCTGTATTCATTTAGAGAAATTATAGAAAAGGAAGTTTATCTAGATAAAACATGAATCATCAACTGTGCTTTGACTTGAGGTTCTAGCAGTCAGGTTTTCATAATAGCATAATAATTTTAGAACAAGGAAATGTGTTTATTACTTTGATTAAAGAAACATAAAATTGTAGTAGTAGAAGGCATTTGAATAGTTCAGAAATAATTGGGATTATATTTAGTGATAGTGGCTTATATATAGTTTAGGAAGAATATCTTCTTTCTTTGGACTAAATATTTCTATATGGAGAAATTGAAAACTGAAAAAGCAGAGCCATTGCTAAAAATAAATAAGAAAGGGAGATAAAGAATCTGTTAGCATCATAACATGATATTTTAAGTTTCTCGTGTTGACCAGTTAATGTTTAAGTAGAAATTTAAAATACATTTTGTTAAGAGTGTAATATTTGTTAAAGAAAAATATACAGAACCATTAAGTATCTTTTCAGTTGAGAAAAACTATGATTATGTGTTTCAGTAATTGCTTTCTTCCTGATGATCCCCAAATATGTATGATTATCCTGTTGAGTTGAAGATGATTAACTTCTTACTGACCTTATAAGTACCTGCTTTAGTGTATTTTGTTAAATAAGGTAATTATAAAATATAATCCTTTAGTTGTCTGATAAAAATTGTTTGAAAACTATAATCACATTTCAAACTATCATACTTTTCCCTCTCATTTGTAATATTTGTTGTTGTTGTTCAGTTGCTAAGTTGTGTCCCACTCTTTGTGACCCCATGGATTACAGCATGCCATGTTCACCTGTCCTTTACTATTTCCTGGAATTTGCTCAAATTCATGTTCATTAAGTCAGTGATGTTATCTAACCATCTCATCCTCTGCCACCCTCTTATCCTTCTGCCTTCAATCTTTCCCATTTTATTTTATCCTATATTTTAGTAGTAGCAAACAAGAGGATATTTCTCTTAGAGAATTATGATCATACCTCATCTTTGACTAGTAATTTTGATAAAAATTCACTCTTCTTAAAACTTTAAAATTATTTATATTATTTTTGACTGTACTGGGCCCTTGTTGCGAGATGAAGGCTTTTTCTAGTTGGGGTGAGCAGGGGCTGCTCTCTAGTTGCGGCCCATGGGCTTCTCATTGTGGTGGCTTCTCTCGTTGTGGAGCCTGGGCTCTTGGGTGATGGGCTCAGTAGTTGGTGCCCACGGGCTTAGTTGCCCACAGCATGTGGGATCTTCCCAGACCAGGAATTGAACCTGGATCTCCTGCATTGGCAGGTGGATTCCTTACTGAGCCACCAGGGAAGTTTTAACTTTTTGTCTTCAGTTTATCTCAATCAAGGATTAGTTTTTCTTTGGTAGGTAGTAATATGAGTAGTAGGAAATTATTTCAGGTACTCAAAGATTTTTAGTTAAAAACTAATTCTCATTTTTGCCAACGTCTCATTGATTCTTTTCTTACTATCAAATTAATGTGGTCTGAGAGTTTCATATTTCTACTGACCAGAGAGTAACTTGAATATCAGATTAACTTTCTTTAAATAGAAGTTTTTATTAAAAAAGTATAAATAGTTGTATCCCTCTGCTTGCACAATTTTGGTGAGAACTACTTAAAAAGTACTTCTAGGAAAATTTTGCCAAAATTGACTTTACGTTTTTATTCTTCAACTTTTTCTTTGTTAATGTATCCAGTAAGTGCATTGTAACTTGCATGTATACAGGTAACTCTAGTAAATTTAAAACATTATATATGTTGGAATATATGTATATTCCATAGAAAGGATAGAAATATGATGAAAAGTAATAGACTGGAGTGACAGATTTCCCATGTGCTTTTCTCATGAGTATTGTAATACTCAGTTCTTAGGAATTCATAATTTTATATTTTTTCTAGAATAGCACATCTTGTTATAAAGTTTTATTGGTATGAATTCTTTTCATGCTGTGTAATAGAATGCTCTTTTTACAACATGTGTAAGTTATGTTGCAGGTAGTTAAAATTACAACAGTCTTCAAATTGCTATTCCTTTAAAGCTTAGGTGAAAGAAATACAAGTCTGTCTTCAGCAGAAGTACATGCTGTCTCATTCTGTACATAACAAATACTGATTTTTGCCCTAATGGTATTTCTGCGGAGTATATACAAAGTTTTAAGTTGGGGTCCTGACATAGTATTTTTTTAAAAAATCATTTTCCCTTTTCATCACCTTGTCCTCTTTCCCCAGCTTTGTAAAAAGTTATTTATTCGGTTACACTGGGTCTTCGTGGCTGTGCTGGGGCTTTCTGCAGTTGCTGTTGAGGTGCCTGGGCTTCTTACTGCCATGGCTTCTCTGGTTGCAGAACATGGCTCTAGACCCACGGGCTTTAGTATTGCAGCACACGGGTTCCGTAGTTGTGGCCCATGGGCTTAGTTGCTCTGTGGTATGTGGAATCTTCCCGGACCAGGGATCGAACCTGTGTCCCCTGAGTTGGCAGGCAGATTCTTAGCCACTGTACCACCAGGGAAGCCCCGGTAGTATTTTAAAACACATATGTTGGTCGAGACTTACCTGATGGTCCAGTGGCTAAAACTCCAAGCTCCCAATGCAGGGGGCTCGGGGTTCGACCCCTGGTCAGGGAACTAGATCCCACATGTTGCAACTAAAGATCCCACATACCACAACTAAGATCTGGCACAGCCAAATACCTAAATAAATAAATATATATAAAAAAAAAAAAAAAAACAACACATATGTTGGTGGCTGTGCCTTAGTGATCAACAAACTGAATAATGCCATCTTTAAAAAATCAGGTCAGGGACTTTCCTGGTGGTCCAGTGGCTAAGCATCTGCCTTCCAGTGCAGGGGGCCCGGGCTCCATCCTTGGTCGGGCAACTAAGATCCCACTCGCCGCCAATAACTAAGCCTGCATCCAGCGGCAGAAGGTCCCATGTGCCACGATGAACACCCAACACGGCCAAAAATAAATAAATGTTAAAAAAAATCAGTTTATATTTTCATTGAGCATTTACTCATCAGTAATCTAACAACCCATATGTTTTGTTTCTGTAGAAAAATTAATCATGGTTTTAGAAAAAGTGTTTTTTAAAAATTTCGGTTGTTCATTGAAGAAAACTTTAAAGAGTCTTAATTTCATCAACCTAACTCCGTAGCTCTTTTATTTTTTGTACATTTCCCTGTGTTTTTCAACTTTTTATTATGTTTATATTTAGTAGTTTTTGAAGAATTCTATAACGTTATATAGTTTTAAAAGAGAGAAAGTTACATATCAAGTAATAATAACCTAAAAAGACCACTTTATCACACACTTTGTTGGGAAGGGCTCAATGAAAAGAATCTCCCTGTCTTGAAGTTGATGATTCATATAATACTCCTCTGCTTAATCTTCCTGCTCTGGTTGACTTTTGACTTTTGTTGGATGATAAGTAGGAGAGACCAAGAAATCTCTTCCTTCTGTAAAGTCTTTTAATGAAGGGTTTGGGAAGGTAGTGGAGAGTAAAAGTGGACAGTTGTAGTATCTGAACCTGTTAATTTCAGATTATGCAACTGGAAGAGACAGTGAAAACAGATGCTGATACTTTTGTCATGGGGTGTAATTAAGGCAGTGATTTTTTAGCATTTTCTTAAGTGTAAATTGAATAGTGCTACTGTCTGTAATAGAGTATAAATTAATAGACTTGTAGAAATTTAGAGCTAGAGGAGACCAAAGGGGTCATCTGGTCTTTGTTTGCTTAATGATGAACCATCTGAAGACTTTTTAACACATAGTAAATGTTTGTCTTAATTAGGGTGCTTCTAGATGAGTTGTATGTGATAGAAGAATAAAAACAGCTCAGATTAATTAATGGCTCATCTCCTGTTTTGACAGATCTTTTTTAAGGTAAAATTTACTTGTAGTAAAATGCATAGATACGATGCCCAATAACTTCTTTTGCTGTTGAGGAAATGAAATGATTGCTAGAATGATTGCATATCTTAATCAATGTCTAATCAGTGTTACAGCTAACATGGTAGATTCAGGACTGATGCCTCCCAGTCCAGGGGCTATTCCTCTAGTAACTCACTCAGGAGCCTACTCCAGAACTTTGCAATTATAGTTTCTTTATATAGCCAGTTTATAACTTACATATACCTATATTTTATGGGGAAACCCAAACTGTTGCCTTTAAAATCTGATTTGTGATCTTTTTAATAGTTTTTATTTTTTGTATTTTTTGGCCCACTTTTGTTTCCCTTTTCTTTTATTTAGCAAAAATTTGTTTGAAAGAATGCACATTAGGTTAGCTTTAGATAATTTGTTAAGAATCCTTCAAATACAATATACTATTTTGTTGTTGATAGAAATTTGTAGTTAAGACCTCTGTAGCAAATTATCAACTGAGATTATGCTCATATCATTATTGTAATCTTGTTCACACAAGACTATTTGCAACCATAATTGTTGGCATCCAGTATTGCTTGGGGTCAGGGATTTTGTGAAGAGGAAGGAAATCTTATGAGGAAGGAATATTTTTAGTTTTATTTGTAGACCTCTTTTTGTGAGCAAGAATTGATTACTGCAGTGAGGATTTTGTGTTTCAGTGATACAGTTTTTTCTCCGTTCTGTAGTCTCTTTGAGGGAAATGAAAAAAAATTACAATTCAGTTCAACAAAGATTGAGCTATTATGTTTGCCATGTTGTTGGAGTTATAAGAGCTCTGCCTTCAGCACTCTTACAATCTAGTGCAGTTAAATATGTATAAACAGATTATTTTAATACGATTTTTTAAGAGCTACAGAGAGATAGTCGCAGGTTTATACAGGCATGGGCGTGTGGGGGTGGTTACTTATTGGGGTGTATGATACTTGGGCTGAGCTGTAAATGATGAGGATAAGAATCAGTTGAAAGGAAGGAGTATGAAGTAAGGACAGAAGGAGAAGCATGATATAGCCACGTGGGCAGGAAGCTGTTGTTACTGGATTGCAAAAAGGGAGGCAGCAGATAGCAATGAAGAAAGATTTGGAGAGGTAGATCTTGGAGGGCTTTATATATATTACTAGGGTTTAGTCTTTATTTTGAAGGGAGTTGGTAGGCAGGAACAGGCAGATTTGTGGAGTGCAGAGGATGAATTTAAAGCGGACAGACTGAGAAATATTTTGGAGGTAGAATCGTTAGGATTTGGTGACTGACTTTAGGGGACAAGGGAGAGAAGAATGAGTAGGTGTTTAGGATGACTTCTGGCTTGATTGATTAGGCAGATAACTTGTGATCAAGAATAGAGTAGGGGGACTTCCCTGGTGGTCCAGTGGTAAAGACTGTGTTTCCAATGCAGGGGGTGTGGGTTTGATCCCACATGTCACACAGTGCGGCAGAAAAAACAAAAAGAATAGAGTAGCAAAAATACAAAAGGAATGGGGTGAGATAGGAAAGGTGAATTCAGCTTTGGCTAAGTTGAATTTGAGGTGCAGAGTAGAAGTGTTGAGAAAGCTGTTAGATGAGAGTCTGAAATTTTAAAGATGATAGAGAAGCTAGAAGAAGAAGAATTAATGATGCAATTTGGAAGAGCCCCCACTCCCACCCCCAAAAACTGCAGATACTTAGAAAGCAGACTTAATTGCCTCATATTAGACTGCTGAACAATCAACTTTTCTATTCCTGAAATGAGATCTGGTTCAAATGTTGAAAAAGTGGAAATGTTTTCTATTATATACTTTTCCCTCTAGTGTCATGAATTCTTAGGCTTGAAATGTCTTCTATTGCTTGCTATGTTTGTTTTGTGATATAATCTACTTAAATTGTATCTATTTCAGTGGTAGATTTACTTCCCTGACCTACTCATTTAAAAATCCTTAAAGATAATGCTGTTAAAGTGCTGCATTCAGTATGTAAGCAAATTTGGAAAACTCAGCAGTGACCACGGGATTGGAAAAGGTTAGTTTTCATTTCAGTCCCAAAGAAAGGCAATGCCAAAGATGTTCAAATTACTGTATAATTGCATTCATTTCACATACTAGTGAGGTAGTGCTCAAAAATCCTTCAAGCTAGGCTTTAGCACCGTGTGAACCAAGAACTTCCAGATGTACAAGCTGGATTTAGAAAAGGCAAAGGAACCAGAAATCAAATTGCCCACATTTGTTGGATCATAGAGAAAGCAAGAGAATTCTAGAAAAACATCTGCTTCATTGACTATGCTAAAACTTTTGACTGCATGGGTCACAGCAGACTGAAATATTCTTAAAAGAGATGGGAATACCAGACCATCTTGTCTGTCTTCTGAGAAACCTGTATGCAGGTCAAGAAGTAACACATAGAATCAGCCATAGAACAACAGACAAGTTCAAAATTGGGAAAGGAGCATGACAAGACTATATATTGTCACCCTGTTTATTTAACTTATATGCAGAGTACATCATATGAAATTCTGGGCTAGATGAAGCACAAGCTGGAATCAAGATTACTGGGAGAAGTATCTTAAGACCTCAGATATGCAGATGATACTACTCTAATGGCAGAAAGTGAAATAAAACTAAAGAGCCTCTTGATGAGGCTGAAAGAGGAGAGTGAAAAAGCTGACTTGAAACTCAACATTCAAAAAAATAAGATCATGGTATCTGGTCCCATCACTTCATGGCAGATAGATGGAGAAAAAATGGAAACAGTGACAGACTTTATTTTCTTGGGCTCCGGAATCACTGGTGACTGCAGCCATGAAATTAAAAGACACTTGCTCTTTGGAAGGAAAGCTATGACAAACCTAGACAGCATGTCATTTTGCCAAAAAAAGGTCCATATAGTCAAAGCTATGGTTTTTCCAGTAGTCATGTACGGATTTGAGAGTTGGACTACAAAGAAGACTGAGCACCGAAGAATTGATGCTTTCGAATTGTGGTCTGGAGAAGACTTTTGAGAGTCCCTTGGACAGCAACGAGATCAAACCAGTCAATCCTAAAGGAACTCAACCTGGAATATTCATTAAAGGACTGATGCTGAAACTGCAATACTTTGGCTAGCTGGCTCGTTGGAAAAGACCCTGATGCTGAGAAAGGTTGAGGGCAGGAGGAGAAGGGGATGACAGAGGACGAGATGGTTGGATGGCATCATCGACACAACGGACATGAGTTTGAGCAAACTCCGGGATGTGGTGAAGGACAGGGAAGACTGGTGTGTTGCATTCCCGGGGATCGCAAAGAGTTGGGCACAACTTAGCCCCTGAACAACAGCTTATTTTCCAATCTTTACTTGTATTATTTTATTATTGCTGATAACAGAGAACTTATCTAGTAATGGAACTCTAAAGAACTTAGAGGATGGTTAATTTGTAATGTAAATGATAGAATTACCAAAATGAGATTGTATATGTATGTGTAAAACTTTCTTAAGTGTAGGTAATGAAATTAGACTATTGCAGATATTATGTAGGTAATTTCTGGCGGTACGTGGCCCAACTAATACCTATTGTCTTTGGTTTTGGTGAGGAAATGTTGGCCTCTTAAAATAAATTGGAAAGTGTTCCCTTCTCTTTTCTGGAGGAGTTTTGTTTAGATTTGGGTTTTGCCGAGGATGGTTTGTTTGGTTTTTTTTTAAATTGTTGGTAGAATTCTTCAGTGAAGTTGAAGTCAACCAGAGTTCTTAACCTTCCCCAATTGATAGACATTGGCCAGAAGCCAAAGAAGAAACTCGGGCAAGACTTTATCCGGGCCCTGCTGCAGCATATGGAAGTGAGACCAAGGAACAGATTCCCTTGCTCCCTGTGGGGAAGCGGGCTTGTTCCTTGTATGGGGTGAGTGCAGGGGTGTGTCCAGGGCCAGAGGGGTGGCTTAGGAGGTTTGTCTACCCCTTAGGTGGTGTTGAGTGCAGAGGGCATGTTTAGTGTCTTGCTTTTGCTTGGGACTCCCTGCTTTTGTTCCAGGCTCTTCAAAAGTGGCTGTTGGGGTTTTTTTGGTCTGTTTGTATCTTTTGTCCAGAATTTGCCTCAACTGCTCATGCAGGCAGTTATTTTTAGTCCCATACCGTTTCTTTGTAATTTTGTTGCTGGAAGAGAGGTTTGTCCAGGCGCAAGCTTTGGAGTACCACAGCAAAAGGGTCCCAGGTCCCAGCCTGTCAGAGCCATCTGGGTCTGGAGTTTTTATGTTGGAGACTTTCTCTGCAATTTCAGTTTTTTAAAATATGATCAGGTTACCTGTGCGCTTTGGTGGTACTTTTTTTTTTTTTAAGAGGTTTGACCATTTCATCTAAATTGTTGAATGTGTGGGCATAAAATTGTAGTAGTCTATTATTTTTCTTTTAATGGCTGCAGGATGTATAGGAGTGTTCACTGAACTATTCTCAATATTGATAATTTGTGTATTCTCTCTTTTTTTCCCCATTCTTGCTAGGGGTTTATCAGTTTATTGATTAAAAAAAAAAGAACAATCAACTTTTGGTTTTACTAAGTTTTCTGTTTTTAACTTCATTGATTTTCTGTTGCTTTTTGATGGTGGGTGGTATTTTCTTCTTTTTGAGAGTGTGTTTTGCAGTATTTTATTGAATTCTGAGTATCATGAATAGGGCAGGAAAGACTAAGTAGTGTTTATACCTGGAAAATTGCATATCCTGTGTCATAGTCTAGAGGGTTCCGTCAAGCTGTCTTGGTTTTGTTGTTTCACAGGATACCTCAAGTGCACCATTGGCTTCAGATTTCTCTAGTGTTACCTTGTGCTTAGGCTAGAAGTGGAGGTATGAGAAAGTGTTCCTCGGTTTTCCCAGTCGACTCCCAGATTTTGGCTTTCCCTGCGTGCCTGTAGCTCTGTGTGGAATCGAGGTGCCCCTAACCCTTTCCCAGAGGTAAGTGCAGTTGGTGCTTGTTAACCTGGTGATGGAGTCTGGAAGTCCTTTGTCCTCATCCAGTCTCAGTCTTGGATAGGCTCTGGGCGTCAGAGCGGGTGTGGGCTTTCAGTGATATTGCTGCGGGATGCCAAACTGGGCCTTGTATCTTTACACATCTTGTTTGGAAGACCCTGCCTTAGGTGATCTGAGATCCCGGCCCGAGACCTGCCCCTGCAGTCGTGAAGAGGGATCAGTAGAGGGCTTTGCTTGCACTCTGCCCCATCCTAGTGACGTCTTGACCTAGGCTCCGGGGCACTGCCCTTGCTCCCCTTCCTCCTGCCTTCCAGTGTTTGTTCCTTAGAGAAGAAGGATCTGGTAGGGAGCCCCCGGCTGCTCCAGTCTTCAGCTCTGTGTCACAGAGGAAGGCTCTCCAGTCTCGTGTCCCCACATGGTGAGCACCTGGTAGGGGTCTGTGGCGGAGGGCCTATAAATAGGTCTGGGTTCCCATTGTGTCTGCTGCTCCCAGGAGTGGTACAGGCCTGTGCTTGCCTGCACTTTGCCTTTAGGAGTTTATATTAACAATTGAGGTGAATTCTTTTTACCTGCTTTTATGGCACCACTGTCTCTGCTTGCTCTGCCACAGGTAAGCCAGTGCTTACATCCTGTCTCCTAGAAAGGGCTTGTCTTATCTTGTATCTTTGTTTGGTTGGCCTGGGTCCTCAGCTCTCTCTTTTTTCAGGAAAAGTTTAATTATGTAGTTTTTGTTATGCTGGTAGTGGCATTTTCCCCAGCTTTTTCCTTCCCATAGGCAGAGCCCTATTAAATGTATAAAAATGGATCTTTAGGCGAAACTCCAGTTACTAGTCAGGGTAGCTCTCTTTTTGGAAGCTGTAGTTTGTAATTCCGTGACTTCTTTGGTCTCAAGTTGCTTGGGAGATAACTCCCTTGCCTTCTCTTTGGTTTGAACCAAAGAAAAGTGTTCAAATTGGCTAAACTGGCACTAAAGAAAGAGAATAATTTCTTAACTGGCCCTAGATTACTTTTTTTTACCTAAACACTGATTCCCCCAAAACTATCTTGTGGTCAGCAGCTCCTCTATAGTTTCCCTTATCTTTTCCCAGAACCGCTCTTTCTCTTAACCTGCTTAGCCCTTTGTTTGCAGTAAAATCACCCGTTGTGAATAACTGTTAGAAAAAGATCAGAAGTAAAAAACAAAGCAGGGTATAGAAAATTGAAAATTTTGATAAATTTTTTAATTAATTAAAATTTTTTTAATGAGACTATTTTTACATTGCTGGTTATTTTTATTGAAATTAATCTGGAGAGTAACACACTTTTGCCATTGTCTCCATCTTATTTTCTTTCTGTCATAGAGTGGAAATAATGAAAAAAGTGAAATGGTAATAATGAGTACTACTTTTTAAAGGACAGCTATTCATTATATATCACTTTAACCTTTTCTGTAGCTGAAACAGTTACTTTATGTTTGGAATGAATGAGTTGACAGTTGGGTCTTCGGAAGTCAACCTACCAGAAAACCAACATGGTACTTTTTACACAGTGCTTTGATTGTGTGTAATATTTGGTTGGATTATGTTTCTGTATTCAGATAAGCATTGACATTTAAACCTTTATTTTAAAGTGTTAAATATAGTTCTGTTATTTTGGGGAGTTGGGGAAAAATATTGCAAATACCTAAACTCCACAAAATTAGGCCTTAATTGGCAAACTAAAAAAGATTATATAATTTTTAAACTTCGTGTTTAAAACAGGGAAAATTATGGCTAACCAAGTTGCTAGAGTTAAATTCTTAGACATTTATTAAGTGAGGAGAGTGACAGTACATATTTGCAGGATTTACTCAGTTTAAAAATGATTTTTTGTTTAGAGTTCATTTAATATTTCTTAACGTTTGCATTATTATGCAGTAAACTCTGTCTCTTTAAGCATTCTAGCAGATTCTAGATTACCTTTAGACAGGAATGCTACCTTAGAGGTTTCTGTTTTGGTTGGGAAGGTTGAACCAAAATTTTTCTCAGCCTTAGTATTTTAGATTCTTAGGGAAAAAATGAGAAAAGGGCATCCATAGACATTTAAAAAATTGTGAAATGTAGGTAACCTATAAATAGAATTAAAATGTTTAGTTTTATTAGTTATGATTATAATTTAAAATAATTTTTACTTTTAATTAGCAAACACTTTGAAAATTAAAAATAAATTCTGATGTTTATTTAGTCAGATTCTTTGTATCCTGCTGGTTGAAACCATCTTTCCAAAAAATACTTTGTTAGTATTTCTAGAGGTACTAACTAAAGTGTTAACCATTTTTGACCTAATAAATTCCCTTCTAAGAAATTAAGAATCAGATATTTGGACTGAAATTTGTATATAAGGTTATTACATTTGAAGTGATATTAGTGAGTAATTATGAAGAGTTTAATTTCCTGACAGGTCAGTGGCCATATAAATTGTAGAACATTTATCTGAATGTTGGAATATTATGTGGCCATTAAAAATTACGTTCTCATATTTTTCAGAGAATATTAGTAGGGAGTTAACGGAATAAAATGAAGTAGGAAATGGCAACCCACTCCAGCATTCTTGCCTGGAAAATTCCATGTGCAGAGGAGCCTGGTGGGCTGCAGCCCATGGGGTTGCACAGAGCCATACACTGAGTGACTGAGCAGTAGTGTAAAATGGGAGAAACAAGTCAGATCGTAACTGTGGGTGACTAACTACTGAGTAAGATGTCCATGTGTTAGACAGTCAGTAATACACATCCACATTTCAGTCATCTCTGGACTGAGGAATCATGTGAGTTCTTATCGTATTTTTGTGCTTTTAAAGACTTCTAACAACATATGTTTTAGATAAAAAATATGTCCACTTGAAATAGAGAATTTTTTAAATTCGTAAGGGATCAAGAGTGAATTTTGTCTTTCATGAACTAAATAGTTATCCATTTCTTTCCTTGGATTGTTGTAAGCCTGGCATATAATACATATTCACAGCTTCCCCCTCCCCCCACCAAGTTTGGGTCATTTTTTCCTGTTTCTTTGCGTGTCTCATAATTTTTTGTTGAAAACCAGCCCCTTAGATAACATATAGCCACTCTAGATTCAGAATTTTTCCCTGAAGGTTGGTTGTTTCATAATTCCCATAGGCAAAATCTGTGGAATATGCCTTCCTGCAGGATATAGCTACTGATGACTTTGCTTAGTTTGCTGTTGGTGTTATTTTTTGTTTTGTTTTTTAATTTTTGTTTTAATTTTGAAGCTTTGATTACTAGAGCACACCCTGATGTCTGCATTGCCTTCTGGTAAGCTAATGATTGAACAAATATGCCTAAACATCTTGTGCAGTAATGCTTCTGTCTCTACCTGTGGATTTGTGTGGGGTGCACTTTCAAAGTTCAGGCCTTTTGCAGGTCTTTTCCAGCTCCTATTTTACATGGGTTCACTTTGTATCCCCTGTGTTCTTACATACAGCTGCAGAGTTGGCCAGGAGTGCGTGCTAGCTTGTGCCTCTGCAGTTGCTGCTGTGCGTGTATTCCTCTGCCAGGAATATTGTCCCAGCAGCCCCAGAGCTCAAGGATGGGGAAGACTGGGTCCTCCTAGTTCTGCCACAGAAATGATCGCTTACACCAGAGTTGTCACTTAAACTGATGATACCACCAGAATGTGGTCATTGTCCAACTGCACTCAATCATGTGAGCTTTTTTTTTATGGTAATCTCAAAGCTACCAGCCCTCTCAGCCTGCCAGACTTTGGGTGCTTGCAGATGGGTGTAGAGTGGAGCAGCCCCGAACAAGAATGACACAGGCTCTCAATGTTTTGTTTTGTTTTGTTTTCAGACACTTCAGTGTTTTTGCTGATAGTTGAGTGTTTTTTAAAGTACTCTCAGATTGTTGTATGCCTTTGGTTGATTTCCATGGTGCTGATATGGTATGAACAGTATGATATGATATGAACAGTATGAAAAGACAGAAAGATAGGACACTGAAAGATGAACTCTTCAGGTCTACTACTGTGGGCAAGAATCCCTTAGAAGAAATGGAGTAGCCATCATAGTCAACAAAAGAGTCCAAAATGCAGTACTTGGATGCAATCTCAAAAATGACAGAATGATCTCTGTTCGTTTCCAAGGCAAACCATTCAATATCATGGTAGTCCAAGTCTATGCCCAGACAGTAATGCTGAAGAAGCTGAAGTTGAATGGTTTTATGAAGACCCTACAAGACCTTCTAGAACTAATACCCAAAAAAAGATGTCCATTTCATTATAGGGGACTGGAATGCAAAGTTAGGAAATCAAGAAACACCTGGAGTAACAGGCAAATTTGGCCTCGGAGTACAGAATGAAGCAGAGCAAAGGCTAACAGAGTTTTGCCAAGAGAAGGCACTGGACATAGCAAACACCCTTATCCAACAACACAAGAGAAGACTCTACACATGGACATAACCAGATGGTCAACACTGAAATCAGATTGATTATGTTCTTTGCAGCCTCAGGTGGAGAAGCTCTATACAGTCAGCAGAAACAAGACCGGGAGCTGACTGTGGCTCAGATCATGAGCTCCTTATTGCCAAATTCAGACTTTAATTGAAGAAAGTAGGGAAAACCACTAGACCATTCAGGTATGACCTGAATCAAATCCCTTACCGATTATATAGTAGAAGTGAGAAATAGATTTAAGGGACTAGATCTGATAAACAGAGTATCTGATGAACTATGGACAGAGGTTTGTGACATTGTACAGGAGACAGGGATCAAGGCCATCCCCAAGAAAAAGAAATGCAAAAAACCCAAATGGCTGTCTGCAGAGGCCTTACAAATAGCTGTGAAAAGAAGAGACATGAAAAGCAAAAGAGAAAAGGAAGGATATACTCATCTGAATGCAGAGTTCCAAAGAATAGCAGGGAGCGATAAGAAAGCCTTCCTCAATGATCAGTGCAAAGAAATAGAGAAAAACAATAGAATGGGAAAGACTAGAGACCTCTTCAAGATATTTAGAGATAACAAGGGAACATTTCATGCAAAGATGGGCTCAATAAAGGACAGAAATGGTATGGACCTAACAGAAGCAGGAGATACTAAGAAGAGGTGGCAAGAATACACAGAAGAACTATACAAAAAAGATCTTCACGACCCAGATAATCACAATGATGTGATCACTCACCTAGAGCCAGACATCCTGGAATGTGAAGTCAAGTGGGCCTTAGGAAGCATCACTACAAACAAAGCTAGTGGAGATGATGGAATTCCAGTTGAGCTATTTCATATCCTAAAAGATGATGCTGTGAAAGTGCTTCACTCAATACGTCAGCAAATTTGGAAAACTCAGCAGTGGCCACAGGACTGGAAAAGGTTGGTTTTCATTCCCATCTCTAAGAAAGGCAATGTCAAAGAAGGCTCAAACTACCGCACAATTGCACTCATCTCACATGCTAGTAATGCTCAAAATTCTCCAAGCCAGGTTTCAGCAATACGTGAACCGTGAACTTCCAGATGTTCAAGCTGGTTTTAGAAAAGGCAGAGGAACCAGAGATCAAATTGCCAACATCTGCTGGATCATCGAAAAAGCAAGAAAGTTCCAGAAAAACATCTATTTCTGCTTTATTGACTATGCCAAAGCCTTTGACTGTGTGGGTCACAATAAACTGGAAAATTCTGAAGAGATACCAGACTACCTGACCTGCCTCCTGTAAACCTGTATGCAGGTCAGGAAGCGACAGTTAGAACTGGACATGGAACAACAGACTGGTTCCAAATAGGAAAAGGAGTACGTCAAGGCTGTGTATTGTCACCCTGCTTATTTAACTTATATGCAGAGTACATCATGAGAAACGCTGGGCTGGAGGAAGCACAAGCTGGAATCAAGATTGCCAGGAGAAATATCAATAACCTCAGATATGCAGATGATACCGCCCTTATGGCAGAAAGTGAAGAAGAACTAAAGAGCCTCTTGATGAAAGTGAAAGAGGAGAGTGAAAAAGTTGTCTTAAAGCTCAGCATTCAGAAAGCCAAGATTATGACATCTGGTCCTGTAACATCATGGCAAATAGATGAGGAAACAGTGGAAACAGTGACAGACTTTATTTTTTTTTTTTGGCTCCAGAATCCCTGCAGATGGTGATTGCAGCCATGAAATTAAAAGATTCTTGTTCCTTGAAAGGAAAGTTATGATCAACTTAGACAGCATATTAAAAAGCAGAGACATTACTTTGCCAACAAAGGTCCATCTAGTCAAGGCTATGGTTTTTCCAAGTAGTCATGCATGGATGTGAGAGTTGGACTATAAAGAAAGCTGAGTGCCAAAGAATTGATGCTTTTGAACTGTGGTGTTGGAGAAAGACTCTTGAGAGTCCCTTGGACTGTAAGGAGATGCAACCAGTCCATCCTAAAGGAAATCATTGGAAGGACTGGTTGAGTCCAGTCCAATGATCTGGAAGATCATTGAGTGTTCATTGGAAGGATTAATGTTGAAACTGAAACTCCAATACTTTGTCCACCTGATGGGAAGAACTGAGTCATCTGAAAAGACCCTGATGCTGGGAAAGATTGAAGGCAGGAGGAGAAGGAGACAACAGAGGATGAGATGGTTGGATGGCATCACCGACTCAATGGACATGAGTTTGAGCAAGCTCCTGGAGTTGGTTACGGACAGGGAGGCCTGGTATGCTGCAGTCCACGGGGTTGCAAAGAGTCGGACATGACTGAGCAACTGAACTGAACTGATACGGTAGTTTTTGTCGTTTGTCCAATTTGTATTGTTGCTTTTTGAGGACAGGATTTGTTGACATCTTAACTTGGCCCTAGTCAGAATTTGAGGAACTTTATTTTAACTTTCTCTGTCTTGCATCCCTGTTGTTTTGTTCCATACTGTGTCTTGGTTCTCAAGAACCTAGTAGATGACAGACTTGGACTTAGAAATCAAAATATTAATTAAACTAATCTCACAGCAGTATCAGAGTAGCAATACCAATACTGGAAGATTTGAAGAGGGTATATATGATTACCGAAGCACTATACACTTCTTTTTTTTTTTGGCAGTGCTCTCCCCACTCTTCCTTTACTTTCCTTCTTTTTTGGCCGTGCTGGGTGGCATGTGGGATCTTAGTTTCCCTATCAGGAATCAAATAGATGCCCCTTGCAGGGGAAGTTTGGAGTCCTAGCCACCAGGAAAGTCTCTCCCTCACTTTTAAATGGTTGAGTAAATCTACATTTATGTTGTCAGAGAATATAGCTATTACATGCGCGATAACTGTGAGTAGCTATATGTTTGACAATCTCCAGTGGTTCTAAAGGAATACCTGTAGTCACTTTGGTTTTCTGAAGTGCTCATTAAATTTTTCAGGAAGGATTCCCTGAGCACAGTATTCCCCAGATTCTTACATATTGGTAATAGTTTGTCCATAGCCATTATTTTTGCAAGTTATTTTTGTTGGATATAAAATCTTTGGTTTGTGTGTTCTTCCCTTGATTATTTTATTTTAAATATATTATTCCATTTTCATCTGGCATGAAGCATTGCTATTGAAAAGTTTAGAATAGTCTGATTTTCTGTCATAAAGTCGCTTAGTGCCTGTCTGCAGCCTACTGCCTGTGGTTGGACGACTGTGCTTCTAGACGCTTGTTTGTGTCCACGCGTTTACGTGGTGTCTTAGGCTGCTTTTGCTGCACAGTGCTGTAGACGAGACAGGAGCCAGTGAGCATGCTTGTGGATGTTGATGTCTGAATTTCATTTTCACTGAATGATTCTGGATTTAAGACAGGTTCATTCATAGATATTTTTGAAAATATTAAAAAAAATTTAAAATCAAATACAAACAACTTTCTTTGTGAAAAATTCCCCTTTGCATTTGCTTTATGGGAATTTTCCTTTTCTAAGGAGTGCTGTGCTGAAGAACAAGGAAATTAAAACAAAATTTACACACTGTAAATAGACTTTTTAAGTAATACATGCCTTGAGTAAATCCCTTTAGAAGTTCACATTGACTCTTTAGGAAAAAAGTATTTATTTTATTTGGGGATGACAACTTAAAAACTGAGCACCATTTGGCGATGAAAAACAAATGGTTATTTTGAAAAATATTTTGGTACTCTTCTGGTGAAGCGTTTGAGTTTGGTTTTTTGGTTGAAATAGATTTTGTGTGTGCGCATGTGTGAACTTTCTGTATTTTAAAAAAGGGAGGCATCCTAACTCTTTTTCTGTGGACATTGTGTTGGGTTATTAAAGACATCACTTCTTCAGCTTGTTAATTTGTCTGTAAGACCCTACTCTTTGCCAAGAATTTCTGTACCTTTAGGAGTTTAGCGTGCCTAACAGGTCAGACCTTTCTGGGACTGCATTCACTGCTGTGAGTAGTTGTATGTCCTCTGCACTTTATAGCCTTTTCTAAATCCATTTTCATTTTGAGCATCAAGATGAATGTATTCATTATATAGGGGAAAAAGTAGTTAAGTGGCTGTAGTTTAGTGATGATTGAAGTAGGATTAGAAGTAACATCTCTTAATTCTTAGTATAGTAGTTTTCATTCTATTCTTAGTCGTCTCTTCAACAGATCTAATTCGGGGAATATTCTCAACTACTGAGTCTTGGGACAGTTTTGCCAGTCATTAATTTTCTCATCAATAAAATGAGAGGGTTGAGATTGACGCCCTCATGTTTTCTTTCTGATACGTGAGTTTCCCCTAATACATATATCTCACTGAGACGCAGTGGAGTCATATGTTTCACGTGCAGTTAGGTGACTCAGTTATGCATATGCATATATATTAATTTTGAAATTATTTTCCATTATAGGTTATTATAAGATTCGTCCTCTAGACATGCACTCTCTAATATGATAGCCACTAGGCACAGGTGGCTATTTAAAATTAAATTAATAAAAATGAAGTGAAATTAAAAATTCAGTTCCTCGGTCACAGTAGCTGCGTGTTAAGCGCTTCGTTTTCAGCTGGGTCTAGTGGCTGCCGTATGGGACAGTGCAGACACAGTATTTTCCATCGTTGCAGAAAGTTCTATTGGATAATGCCATGCCTGAATATTTTCAGTTTGGATTTGATGCTGAAACAGTGGTAGCCATCTGAAAAACACTGAAAGGGGCTAGAAATTGCAAGTGCAAATGGAGATAACCTGAGGTTTTGAAAGCTTGGCTTCCCTGATGGCTCAGTTGGTAAAGAATTCGCCTGCAATGCTGGAGACCCCAGTTCAATTCCTGGGTCAGGAAGATCTGCTGGAGAAGGGATAGGCTACCCACTCCAGTATTCTTGGGCTTCCCTTGTGGATCAGCTGGTAAAGAATCCGCCTGTAATGCAGGAGACCTGGGTTTGATCCGTGGGTTGGGAAGATCCCCTGGAGAAGGGAAAGGCTACCCACTCCAGTATCCTGGCATGGAGAATTCCATGGACTGTATAGTCCATTGGGTCACAAAGAGTCAGACACGACTGAGCGACTTTCACTTCACTTCACAAGATACTGACTGTCGTTCCCTGTGCTGTACAATAAACCTTTGTTGCTTGTTGCATGTCTGTTTTTTTAAATCAGAAATTTAGCATTCTGTTCACACTAAGTCAAACAAGTGGAATCAAAATGTCATAAAGTTTTTAGTTAGGCAAAAATTCATAAGTTTCTAAAATACACATGTTGTATATATTATTTATATATGTCTATACAAAGCTTTTCTACTATGCTTGATAGTAGAAAGAACATCAAAAAGAGATGGAAAAATTGGAAAACATAAACTAAGTGAAATGGGAACACTGAATATGAAACAGAGAAAGTGAAACAACCTAGATAAAAGATCATCATATAATCCAGTTGTTTTTAAAAAATGACTGCTCATTAGAAACATATCTGGAGCTCTGGAGAAAAAAAATTGATACTTGGACATTTGTATTTTTCAAAAAATGTCAAGATAATTCTGATATGCATCTAGATTTTAAAAAGTGATTACATGTGTTTCTATTAAATAGTAGTTCTGGGTGATATAGAGTTCTATCATTTTTCTGTTGACCAGTCATGATGCAGTAGTATTAAGTGAGTAATAGTTACATAATCACAATTGTAAAAGATATCTGTCAGTTTTCACAATCAACAGCCTGACAAAAAATAGAAGGTAATTACAATTGCAAGCCTTAATGGGAGCATGATTAACAATATAAAATAATTACAAACAATGGAGGGGGGGGTCAAGCACAGTGACGTGGTAAGTGGAAGTACATGTATGCGCATGTTTCATCTGCCCAGCCAGCCTCTCTTGTCTTTTGATTGGTTCATTTGATCCTATTACCATTTTCTTAATTGTTTTGGGTTTATTTTCTGTAGGTAGGTCTTTTCCTTCTCATTTCCTGTCTAGAGAAGTTCCTTTAGCATTTACTATAAAGGTGGTTTGGTGGTGCTGAATTCTCTTAACTTTTGCTTGACTGGAAAGCTTTTGATTTCTCCATCAAATCTGAGTCTTGCTGGGTAGAGTATTCTTGGCTGTAGGTTCTTCCCTTTCATCACTTGAAATATATCATGCCATTCCCTTCTGGCTTGTAGAGTTTCTGTTGAGAAATCAGCTGATAGCTTGATGGGAGTTCCCTTGTATGTTATTTGTCCTTTTTTCCCTTGTTACTTTTAATATTTTATCTCTGTCTTTAACATTTGTCAGTTTGGTTGCTATGTGTCTTGGTGTGTTTCTTCTTGGGTTTATCCTGCCTGGGACTCTGTGCTTCCTGAACTTGGTTGACTTTCCTTTCCCGTGTTAGGGAGATTTTTTAGCTATTATCTCTTCAGATGTTTTCTCAGGTCCTTTCTCTCTCTCTCTTCTCCTTCTGGGACCCCTGTAATGTGAATGTTGTTGTGTTTAACGTTGTTCTAGAGGTCTGTTAGGCGGTCTTCATTTCTTCCATTCTTTTTTCTATATTATGTTTTGTGACAGTGATTTCCACTATTCTGTCCTGCAGGTCATTTATCTGTTGTTCTGCCTCAGTTATTTTGTTCCTTCTAGTGTACTGTTCATCTCTGTTCTTTAGTTCTTGCAGGTCTTTGGTAAATATTTCTTGCATCTTCTCCATTGTATTCCCAAGATCCTGGATCATCTTCACTATCATTATTCTGAATTCTTTTTCTGGAAAGTTGCATATCTCCACTTCATTTAGTTGTTTTTCTTGTCCCTTAATCTGGGACATAACTTTCTGCTTTTTCATCCTAATTAATTTTTGATAATGTGGTTTCTGTTTGAGCTGGTGTGAGACTGTGGTTCTTGCTTCTTCTAATGGAGGAGGCTAAGAGGCTTGTGTAAGCTTCCTGATGGCAGGAACTGGTGGTGGGAAAAACTGGGTCTTGCTCTGGTGGGCAGGGCCTCGCTCAGTAAACCTTTAACCCAGTTTCTGCTGATGAGTGGGGTTTCCCTCCCTCCCTGGTAGTTGGCCCTGGGTTCTACAGGCTCTATGGTAGGGTTAATGGTGACTTTCAAGAGGGTTTACGCTGAGGGGGCCTGCCCCATCTGCTGCCGCCAGCACCCCATCTCTGTGCCGAGCCCCTGCCGACCCCCACCCCTACAGGAGACTCTCCAATACCAATCGGTATTTTTGTTCAGTCTCCTGTGGGGTCACTGCTCCTTTCTTCTGGGTCTTGGTGTGCACTACATTTTTTGTACCCTCCAAGACTGCAGTTTCTGTTTCCCCTAGTCCTATAAACAAATCCCTCTGGCCTTCAAGGTCAGGTTCCCTGGAGATTCCTAGTCCCTTTGTTGGATCCCCAGGCTGGGAAGCCTGATGTGGGATTCAGAACCTTTACAACAGCGGGAGAACGTCTCTGGTATTATTGTTCTCCAGTTTGTGGGTCACCGGCCAGTGGGCATGGGATTTCATCTTATTGTGATTGTGCCCCTCCCACTGTCTCAGTGTGGCTTCTTCTTTGTCTTTGGACGTGGGGTGTCTTTTTTTCTGGTTGGGCTAGAGCCCAACAGCATCCTCCTGTTGATGGTGGTTTAGCGGCTAGTTGGAGTTAGCTCTCGCAGAAGAGCACCATCCTTCTACTCCAGCAGCTTGAGCCAGATGAGTTTGGTTTTTAAAGGATCGTTACATGTGGTAAGATCAAATCCTGTGAAATGATCGAGTCATTCTTGTCACACTTGTGTACTTGTTGATTGTTAGAATTGTGTTCTTGGAGCTAATTCATTCAATGACTTAAGGATTTTTTCTGCTACATTGTGATCTCCAGAGGGTAAAAACCTTCTCTCTCTTGTTTTACCAGGTACTTACTTACCCAATAAATACTTGTTGAATGAATGAGTGATTAAATAAATGGTAATGTCAGCAAGGTTGGAGGCAGTATAATATTCTGAAAGGAATGTGCACACACTATTAGATCACAGGGTATAATATTTCGGAAGTTGTGGGAATGTTATTTGGAAGAATGTAATAAAATGCAAAGCACCGTGCCTTTCAATTAAAAAGTTAGTTTCCTGGGAATCCTCTGGTGGTCCAGAGGTTGGGGTGCTGCACTGTCACTGCTGAGGGCCTGGTTTTGGGGTCCCCGTCAGGGAAACTAAGATTCCACAAACCTATGTAAACTGGGCACATGTGGGTACGCTAGGTTTAATTTTAATAACCTGTATTATTTTTCTTTTATAGTTTTACATGTGGCACCCATAAAAGATGAGACTGAGAACACGGAAAGCTTCTCAGCAATCAAATCAAATCCAAACACAACGCACTGCCAGAGCAAAGAGGAAATACTCAGAAGTTGATGATAGCCTGCCTTCAGGAGGAGAAAAAACACCGAAGAATGAAACCGGCTTGTTGTCTTCAATTAAGAAATTCATTAAAGGAAGCACACCCAAAGTAATGGTTTTACCTGTTAATATTATCATTAAAAGTGAAACTTAGATTGTTTTCTTTAAGCATATAAAGATGTGAAATCTAATATTGCTAGAGCCCAATTTAACGAAGTGTGTCTACATTTTGGTGTTGAGTATTTACGTGTAAATAATGGTCGGTCAAGAAAACAGTATTCTACTTAACTGATCCAGTTAGCCTTCTGTTTTTTCAGCTTCATATTATGGGAAGTAAAAGAAATTTTTTCTTAGTCATTTACTTATTTCTTTTATTTTCTTCTTTTTTTTTTTTTAATTTCAAACATAAGTTAGTTTCTTGTTTATATTGATACATTGTCTAATTAGGAAGATGATTTATCTGTCTGAATTCTAACACTTCTACAATGAAAATATTTTATTCATTGAAGGGAGAGCAAAATTATTAAAGGAAGAATGGGGAATTCCCTGGAGGTCCATGGTTAAGACTTGGCACTTCCACTGCCATGGGCCTGGATTCAGTTTCTGGTTCGGGAACTAAGATCCCACTGGCCATGTGGCAAAAGAAAGAAAGGAAGGACACTAAGCAGGAGGCATAAGCTCTAGATTCATACTTCATACTCTGGACCAACTTGAATTCTGAGGAAAGGCATTTTCCCCTCTTAGCCTCAAGAAGACAGTAAAATGGGACTAATACTAGTTACCTTGTCTGCCTCAGATTAGATGGCAAACAGGTGGAAAAGCAGTTTGAGAAGTTTTAATGCATTCTGTAAATAATAGCGTTATTATTCATTATATGTTGATTTTATTATCACTGTTTACTACTGTTGTGTTCTTAAGATTATTATATATGATAAGTTTCTTATAATGTAAATTTGTCACTTTGGTAAGTAGAAAAATAAAATGTTATTTTTTCATAATGATAGATTTCTTTTGCTAATCTTAAGTATAATTTTTAAAAAGTTTCTTTGAGTTAATTTACATAGGGCTATATGTACTCTAGTATTATTGTATAAAAAAGATAAAATTCCTTCCAGAAACAAGAATTCCTGAATCTTTAAATTTCTGTTGGGTTGTCATTAGCCCTATTGATGAGAACATCACTGTGTCAAGTTCATTCTCTGAACAGCTCTAAATATTGTGAAGTTCTTCCTCATCTTGAAGAAAGTATACCTACCCTTTACTTTTCCCACATGTTCTTTTTCTCCTTGTGCAAGTGCAAGCACTCAATCACTGTCCTGGCTAAATAGTTCTAGTTTTTATTATATGGCATTATATGATAATAGGTTAGCATCTTGGTCATCTTTTTCTTGGTTATCTTGTTCCTGAAAGGTAACAACCAGAAATGAAAATAGGTTTTTTGGGTTTTTTTTTTCCTGTGTCTTCTGACTTCTGTTCATATTATTCATGCTTTCTTGTTTTTTTTTTTTTTTTTCATTTAGTAGTTTTAGTTCTTCTTTGTTGGTCAGCAGATTTTTGCTCATGTCAGTTAAAACACTCAGGCTGTCAGTTATTTTTAAGCCCAAAACTAAAATTTTGTTATTAATGCCTATTCATTAGTGGATGGGGCCAATAAAAATCTGTTTGCAAGCTAATATCTTATTCATTAATTAATATTTTTGAGCAAGGTTTTCACCACAGCTACAAATTCATGTAATTCATCTCAGATTTCATTATTATATTCAGTAAGATTATTGTGATAATTAATATTTGAATGCCTTACTGAAATCAGAGTATACTGTTTCTTTTCCCATCTACTATCCTTTTGTTAGAAGTAAATTAAAAGATTATTTTGTCACTTATTACTCCTAATGAGGTTATGCTGTTGTGTTGTTTAGTTTCTAAGTTGTGTTGACTCTTTGCAACCCCATGGACTGTAGCCCGCCAGACTACTCTGTCCATGGGATCTCCCAGGCAAGAATACTGGAGTGGGTTGCCATCTCCTTTTCCATGGGATCATCTCAACCTAGGGATTGAACCCTTATCTCTTGCATTGGCAGGCAGATTTTTTACCGGTGAGCCACCTGGCAAGGTTATACTGGCTTCTAATTGTTAATTCTTTCTTATCTAAATTGTTATTAAACCATCTTCTTAATAATGCATTATTCTTCTTAATAATATGTTTTATTATGTATTTATCTTAATAGTAAACTAATACACACCTCTTAAATGAACAATATATGTTAATCTTAAGTATCCTAATGACTTTTATATCAAGTTAGGGTTAGAATACAAATTAAAACTTATTAGCAAAATGTTAATAAAAATGAATCAGTGATACTAAACTGGCAAGAATACCAGCAGCCATTCAAATTAGAAGTTCAGTTCAGTTCAGTCGCTCAGTCACGTCCGATTCTTTACGACCCCATGGACTGCAGCACACCAGGCCTCCCTATCCATCACCAATTCCCGGAGTTTACTCAAACTCATGTCCATTGAGTCAGTGATGCCATCCAACCATGTCATCCTCTGCCGTGCCCTTCTCTTCCTGCCTTCAATCTTTCCCAGCATCAGGGTCTTTTCAAATGAGTCAGCTCTTCGTATCAGGTGGCCATAGTATTGGAGTTTCAACTTCAGCGTCAGTCCTTCCAATGAACACCCAGGACTGATCTCCTTTACAATGGACTGGATGGATTGCCTTTCAGTCCAAGGGACTCTGAAGAGTCTTCTCCAACACTACAGTTCAAAAGCATCAATTCTTTGGCACTCAGCTTTCTTTATAGTGCAACTCTCACATCCATACATGACCACTGGAAAAACCATAGCCTTGACTAGATGGACCTTTGTTGGCAAAGTAATGTCTTTGCTTTTTAATAGGCTGTCTAGGTTGGTCATAACTTTCCTTCCAAGGAGTAAGCATCTTTTAATTTTGTGGCTGCAGTCACCATCTGCAGTGACTTTGGAGCCCAGAAAAATAAAGTCAGCCACTGTTTCCACTGTTTGCCCATCTGTTTGCCATGAAGTGATGGGACTGGATGCCATGATCTTAGTTTTCTGAATGCTGAGCTTTAAGCCAACTTTTTCACTCTAAAGAGGCTCTTTTTCTTTTTTTTTTTTTTAACTCTTTTTATTTTTATTTATTTATTTTTCCATTTATTTTTATTAGTTGGAGGCTAATTACTTTACAGTATTGTAGTGGTTTTTGCCATACATTGACATGAATCAGCCATGGATTTGCATGTGTTCCCCATCCCGATCCCTCCTCCCACCTCCCTCTCCATCCCATCCCTCTGGGTCTTCCCAATGCACCAGCCCTGAGCACCCGTCTCATGCATCCAACCTGGGCTGGTGATCTGTTTCACCCTTGATAGTATATTTGTTCCAATGCTGTTCTCTCTGAACATCCCACCCTCACCTTCTCCCACAGAGTCTAAAAGTCTGTTCTGTACATCTGTGTCTCTTTTTCTGTTTTGCATATAGGGTTATTGTTACCATCTTTTTAAATTCCATATATATGCGTTAGTATACTGTATTGGTCTTTATCTTTCTGGCTTACTTCACTCTGTATAATGGGCTCCAGTTTCATCCATCTCATTAGAACTGATTCAAATGAATTCTTTTTAATGGCTGAGTAATATTCCATAGTGTATATGGACCACAGCTTCCTTATCCATTCGTCTGCTGATGGGCATCTAGGTTGCTTCCATGTCCTGGCTATTACAAACAGTGCTGTGATGAACGTTGGGGTACATGTGTCTAAAGAGGCTCTTTAGTTCTTCTTTGCTTTCTGCCATAAGGGTGGTGTCATCTGCATTTCTGCGGTTATTGATATTTCTCCTGGCAGTCTTGATTCCAGCTTGTGCTTCATCCAGCCCAGTGTTTCTCATGATGTACTCTGCATATAAGTTAAATAAGCAGGGTGACGATATACAGCCTTGATGTACTTCTTTTCCTATTTGGAACCAGTTTGTTGTTCCATGTCCAGGTTTAACTGTTGCTTCAAACTAGAAATCATAACAGTACAGAAGAGCAGAAAACCTGGTTGATATGCAGAGACCAAGTTTCAAAAAGCCAGAGTCATGAGAGCAGTATCAGACGCCTGAGAGGGAAGACAGCGCCAAAGAGAAAGCAAGACCTGTCTAGAAAGTTCAGTTTTAACCATAAAATTTTAAAAGTTCAAAAGAAGAGAAAGAAAAGGAACCAAAGAAACCAGTGGCTGCATAAGAAATTTTCTAACTTGGATTTTAAAAGAACCCTTGTAGAAACAAGAGAAGTAGTCTATCAGCCAGTCAGAAAAACTGACGACAGAGGTTGATGCTTCATGAAAAAATACTAGGGTAAAGGTTTTTCTTAGACAGAATACACTTCAAACTTTGAGCTGATGATAGAATATAAATAAATGACCAAGTCAGTAGCATAGAGAGACTCAATTCTTTCTTATTTTCATCAAGAAAATTTTCAGTCCTTGCACAAGGGGGGTGATGCTATAAAGACCCCATCCAGCTACTTTGAGACAGAGTCAGGCTGTACCTGGTTAGACCCAGCGTTGCCGCTTGTTGGAAAGGCAGTAGCGCATAGCAGCCAAGGGTTAGGCTCTGAAGCCAGGTCTGTCAGTTGGAGCTCCAGTGTTGCTGCTTAAAGCTATGTAACCCTGCACAAGTCATCTCACCTTCCTGTGCCTCAGTTTCCTCACGTGTAAGATAGAGATGCTAGTAACATTGTAAATTATCTAAATTCACTGAGCCTGCTTTTTTTTATCTATAAAATACCAAATGATGGTTATAAAGTACCAGATACTCAATAAACACTAGCTGCCAACCCCTATCCAAATTTTGAAAAAGACACCACTGTATTTAAGATACTGAGATAAAAGGTAGCCACTTTAAATACTATTAGATCCCTTATACTTACATGTCAATTTTAGAATTAGCTTGTCTATTTCTCCAAAGAAAACCTACTGGGATTATAATACTGTATCACATGTATATATCATTTGGTGAGACTGGACATCTTAACTGAATTGAGTCTGCCAGTTCATGATCATGATATATCTCTGTGTTAATATAAGTGTTTTTAATTTTTTTGGGCGAATGTGAAGGTGTTACACATACTACATTAGTTCTGTTCTTAGGTATTTGATGTTTAATGGTGCTGTTTTAAATGATATAATACATTTAAAGTTTTTACTTTCTGTTTGTTGCTAATATATATAAATATAATTAATTTTTCTATGTTGACTGCGGTACTGTGTGAAATTGCTAGGTTTACTTAATCATTCTAGTCTTTAAGCTTTCATAGGGTTTTATACATATATAATCATGTCATATACCAGATATGATTTCCTTTTCTGATTTCTAGACCTTTTTTTTTCTTCATTATTGCCTTGGTTAGGACCTCTAGGACATTTAGTTGAAGTGGTAAAAACAGACATTTGTCTCGTTACTGATCTTAGGGGAAGAGAGTTTGTTTACATTAGGTATGATGTTAGCTAAATGTCTGCCATAGTTATCTTTTGTCGGTTTGAGGAAATTCCCTTCTGTTCCTAGTTTGCTGTAAGATTTTATTATGTTGGATTTTGTCAAAGACTTTTCTGCATATAATGAGATGTTCTTGAGATTTTCCTCTTTTAATGTGGAGTAGAACATAAAGTTTTTTGAACTGAAAATTAAACGTGTATGGCTGGATATGATTTGCTGCTGTTTTGTTGTTGTTCTTAAAGATTTTTGTATCTGTGTTCGTGAGGGTTTGGTCTGTAGTTTTGATTTGTAATACTTTTGAGATTTTTGGGATCAGAGTTATGCTGGTATCATGAAGCAAGAACTGTTCCTCTGCTTCTCTGTTTCTGAAAGAGCTTGTGTTGATGAAGTATTATCTCAACCTTAACTTATTAGTAGAATTCAGTGGTGAATTCTGGAGAGGGATTTTTGGAATGTGACTGGGATTTCTTTGTGGGATAACTTTTTACTATAAATTTGATTTCTTTAATACATATGAACTTCTTTAGCTTTTCTGTTTCTGTTTCAGTTTTGGTCATATGTGTTTTCTAAGGAATTTGTCTGTTCATTGAGGTTGTCAAGTTATTAGATATAAAGTCTTTGCAGTATTTTGCTATTAACCTAATAATCCCTGTAGGATCTCTAATGATGTTCTTTTCACTCCTGATGTGAACAATTTATTTTTGTTTTGATCCCTTTGCAGCTGGAACTTTATCAGTTTTATTACTTTTTCAAAGAACCTCTGTCTTTGTACATTTTCTCTTTTCTTTTCCACTGTCTATTTGATTTCTACTTGTTAATTTTAATATTCTCTTCTACTGTCTGTTTGGTTTACTCTTACTTTTCCAGCTTATATAAGCGGGAACTTAGATTAGGAATTAGTGAGCTTTCTCTGTAACTGTTTCAGATAAGTAACAGTTGAGTCCTTGCGCCTGCAGGTGCAGGCGCTCCCCGGCCCTCCCGCTGTGGGAACGTGCGAGCGAGTGAGACTCGGGGCGCTGATGTTTGGTCTTCATGAGCCATAAAATAGGATCATTCGGTTGATTTCCACCTCCCCCTACCACCATATTAAAATACAAAAACTGCTTTTGGTTTGCTGGTCATACAAAAGCAATGTGTCAGACTTGGCATTTGTACTGTGGTTTCCCAGACCCTTGCTTAGATCAGTAATACTGCACTTCAGTTTTTTTCTAATTCAAATATTTAAAACTGTGCATTTCAAAGTACTGCTTTCCCATACATTCTGACTGTATTTTTATTACCTTTTGGCCCATAGATTATTTAGAAATACGTTATTTAATTGCCAGATCAACATATACACAATGGAATATTACTCAGCCATTAAAAAGAATACATTTGAATCAGTTCTAATGAGATGGATGAAACTGGAGCCCATTATACAGAGTGAAGTAAGCCAGAAAGATAAACACCGATACAGTATACTAACACATATATATGGAATTTAAAAAGATGGTAATGATAACCCTATATGCAAGACAGAAAAAGAGACACAGATGTATAGAACAGACTTTTGGACTCTACGGGAGAAGGCGAGGGTGGGATGATCCAAGAGAACAGCATCAAAACATGTATATTATCAAGTGTGAAACAGATCGCCACCCCAGGTTGGATGCATGAGACAAGTGCTCGGGGCTGGTGCACTGGGAAGACCCAGAGGGATGGGATGGGGAGGGAGGTGGGAAGGGGGATCAGGATGGGGAACACATGTAAATCCATGGCTGACTCATGTCAATGTATGGCGAAAACCACTACAATACTGTAAAGTAATTAGCCTCCAGCTAATAAAAATAAATGGAAAAAAAAAAAAAAGACTTAAAAAAAATTGCCAGATCAGATATTTGGGCATTTATTAGATATCTTTTAATTGTTTATTTCTAATTTAATATTATTGTGATCCAAGAACATATACTTTATATGACTTCACTTCTTTGGTGTCTTTTGATATTTTTTTAACATACAGACTATTTTGGTAAATGTCCCATGTGTTTGAAAAAAATATGCACATTCTGGAATTGATTAGTACAGTTCTATAAATATCAGTTAATCAGATAGTTTGATAATATCAGATGCTCTGTGTCTTCTTTTAAGTCTCCGTCTCTTAGTTATGCACTCGTCTACTTTCAGTCGTGTCAGTTTTTGCTGCATGTGTTTTGAAGCTCTCTTGTTAGGGGCATACGCGTTTGTGATTGTTGGGTGTAAGTTATTACCACTCTGAAATGTCTCTTATCTCTGGTAGTACTATTTGCCTCGAGATTTACTTGGCCTGATATTGATAAAACCACACAGCTTTTTTTCTTACCATTTGCTTGATACACCTTTTTCCACCCTCTGTATTTGTATTGAAATTGGCTTGTTTAGTCTATTTACGTTTAATGTAGTTATTAATATGGTTCAGTTTAAAGTTTCCCATCTTGTAATTTATTCTGTATTTATCCCATTTGTTATTTTTTACTCTGTTTCATCTTGCCTTCTTTTTTTTTTTTTTTTTTTTTTTTTTTTCTTCTGACTGCACAGCAGTTCTAGGAGACACACCTGGTTGGATACAAAAATTTTGTATAAACTGAAATCTTTGCCTTTAAGAGCATCTTTGTTGTTCGGTTGCTAAGTCATATCCGACCCTTTGCAACCCCATGGACTGTAGCCTGCCAGGCTCTTATGTCCATGGGGTTTCCCAGGCAAGAATACTGGAGTGGGTTGCCATTTCCTTCTCCAATCATCTTGCCTTCTTTTTGATGACCCTAGTTATCTTTAGAATTCCACTTTATCTGCTACGTTGACTTTTTAACAAATTAATTTTATGGGGTATAATGAAACACAGTAAGACACACTGATTTAAATTATATGTTTTCATGAATTTTAACAGAATTATACACCCATGACTAAAAAGTATCCTTGGAGTATTGCAGACCATCTCACAGCATCATCCTAGACAACCATTGATCTTCTATCATTATAGATTATATAAATCTTCTTTAAAGTTACCTATGCATATAACATGTCTTGCTTCCTTCACTCAACATAAAGTTTTTGGATTCATTTGTGTTACTGCATGTATCTGTAATTTATCGCCTCCCGCTCCTGTGCCCCAAATAGTGTTCTGTTGTGTGAGTATACCACATACCACAGGACTTCCCAGGTGGTGCTAGTGGTGAAGAACCTGCCTGCTGTCAGAGACGTGAGTTCAGTCCGTGGGTTGGGAAGATCCCCTGGAGGAGGGCGTGGCAACCCGCCCCAGCGTTCTTGCCTAGAGAATCCCATGGACAGAGGAGCCTGGCTGGCTGCCATCCATAGCATTGCAGAGTCGGACACGACTGAAGTGACTTGGCACACATGCACCACATACCATAATTTGTTATCCACTGGGTTATCCTCTGGGTTATCCACTGGGTTACCCACTGGGTTACGCACTGGGTTATGCACTGGGTTACCCAGTGGGTTACCACTGGGTTATGCACTGGGTTACCCACTGGGTTATCCTCTGGGTTACCCACTGGGTTATCCTCTGGGTTATCCACTGGGTTACCCACTGGGTTATGCACTTGAGTTATCCACTGGGTTACCCACTGGGTTATCCATTGGGTTATGCACTGGGTTACCCACTGGGTTACACACTGGGTTACCCACTGGGTTACGCACTGGATTACCCACTGGGTTATGCACTTGAGTTATCCACTGGGTTATGCACTGGGTTACCCACTGGGTTATGCACTAGGTTATCTGGGTTATCCACTGGGTTACCCACTGGGTTAAGCACTGGGTTATACACTGGGTTATCCACTGGGTTACCCACTGGGTTACGCACTGGGTTACGCACTGGGTTACCCACTTGGGTTACCCACTGGGTTATCCACTGGGTTATGCACTTGAGTTATCCACTGGGTTTTGTGAATGAAGTTGCTATGACTATTTCTGTTTTGAATCCCTGTGTGGACATTTGTTTAAGTTAAACCTGGGTGAATAAGATTGATATTGTTGGATTATATGATAGATACATATAATGTAACATTATTGAGATATGATTCACATGGCCTAAAACTCACCCTTTTAAGGTATAGATTCAGTAGCCTTTAATATATGCAGAGTTATGCAGTGATTACCACAGTTAATTTTAAACCATTTATATCCTCCCCTAAAGAAACTCTGCACCCTTTGCCACTTGTCAGCTCTCCCTTCCAGCTCAAATTTTCTCTGCATTTGTTGGGAGTGATTTTTTACAGTTTGTCTCATGAATTCATTAGTAGTCAAGTGGTTCTTAAACTTTTTGAACTTAGGATCCTTTACCATCTTATAAATTACTGGAAACCCTAAAGAACTGTTTGTTTATGGGGGTAATATCTATCAATATATCTCATTAGATACTAACTGAGGAATTTTGAAAATACCAAAATTCTAATTCTAAACCTATTACATGTTGGTACAGTTAATATTTTAACTATTTTCTAAAGACAAAAAGGAAATTAGTGGGAAACAGGACATTATTTACAGTTTTATAAACCTCTTTTTCTTTTAATATTTTCTCTGTAAGTTTATTTTTGGCTGTGCTGGCTCTTCATTGCTGTGCAGAGGCTTTCTCTGGGTGCGACAGGCGGGGGCACCCTCTAGCTGTGTGTGGGGCTCTCAGCGCGGTGGCCTCTCGGTGAGGAGCACAAGCTCTAGGCTCGGCGGCTTCAGTAGTTGCAGATTGTGGGCTCTAGGGCTTGGGCTCATCGCCTGTGGCGCTTTGCAGCCAGGGATCGAACTGGTGTCCCTTGTATTGCAAGGCAGGCTTCATAAACCGCTGGGCCACCAAGGAAGCCCTATAGACCTCTTTAACGGTTGCTTCACAGAACGTACTTTGTGGTTATCATTGACACACAAGAAAATTATACATGTGTTTAGAAAACGGAAGTGTCTTTTAATATGCTTTTTAGATAATTGCAGATTTTATACCGAAACTTGACAAATGGTGTGATATCTTACGTTCTTGTTCCAATATTGACTTTGAAAGCTCTACAGTGATCTTTTTGTGGGTCTGTCTTGCACTTGGAATGAATCTTTTTAACCTACATATGATTTTGTAACATCATGCACTGTTTTTTTGGTTGGGAAAGTAATGGTTCACTTTATTATGTAAATCTTCTACATATGTATCCACACTGACATATTTCATTATTTATTTAATGTTTAGAAATCACATTTCTGAACAGCCCCACTGATCTCAGCAGAACAGTGTTGGGAAACTCGAGTCTTATGAGGCCTTGTCCAGGTCTCCTACTAAAGTCCCAGTTTTTACCCAAATGCTCAAACTTTATTGTTGGCAACAAAATGTATTAGTTTTTCTTGAGTTGCTTTGTTCACTTTTCAGAAAATAATCTACTTCAAGTAAAGATAGTTTTCTATCAGAAAAAGTGATCTACGCTTAATCTTAGCCAAAAGGCTGAGACGCGATCAAAAAAGTGATCTAATTCAGCTTACAATTCAACAGTCAGTCAGATACTTTTCCTGAAGACAGTTGTGGAAGCACTGTCTTGCTTGCAGCAGAAACGTTTTGTGTATACTTCCCATCTTATCATACAGAGTTTAACACATATTTAAGGGTTGAGATTTAATTAATTTTACAGCTTTGTCAAGGACATTCTTCTTCTTAAGTATAGCTGACTTTTTTTCCCCATGCAAGTGCATGGCTGTGAAAAATACAATAACTTCAGGTGTTCAGGGTTTGATTTGTGCTAAGGTAGCAGTAATCATAAACCTTTTTTTTTTTTTTTGCATAGTCATCACAAACATTGACACAAGTTATTCCAGGATAAACTGTGATGCAAAAAATTAATTCACTTGTGTTTGTTACCATGCATTCATGGTAAAGAAGATCTTTGATGATTAGTTGATACTAGTATCAGATAAGTACAAGTCACATACCAGTGTTAACTCATTTTCTGTTTTTACAGTTAAGTCTTTCAGTGAGTTACTTTATCACTAGAAAGTGGAAACGTCTGTTTCTTTCTTAATTGCCTGCTAGCCTGTCTGTCTCTGACTGCACTGGGTCTTCGTTGCTGCGCACAGGCATTCTCTGGTTGTGGCAGGAGGGGCTTGTCTCTCTTGTGGCTCTTGGGCTTCTCATCGCGGCGGCTTCTCCTGTTGTGGAGCACAGGCTCTGGAGCTTAGTCCTTGTGGCAGAGGAGCTTAGTTGGTCCACGGCACGTAGGATCTTCCCGGATCAGTATCGAACCAGTTTCCTGCATTGGCAGGTGGACTCTTAAATCACTGGACTGCCAGGAAAGTCTCTGCTTGTTTCTTTTACTGACTTTTATTGAGTAGGTTTTCAGCACTAACTACTGTGTAAGACTTTATAAGTCTCTCATAAATATGTACCTTTTTTCAACCAAAGCAATATAACAAATTTACTTTCTGAGACACCTCATTGGGTTTTGTAATTTAAGTTTGAAAAGCTATAACTCTTTTGGCTTTTAAAGATCTCATCGTGTACGTTTAAAATATTGTTTCTTTTTTTTAAAACTGAATGATTGTTCTCAAATGACAGTGCAACTGAATTGGGACTATAATTCTATTTGAATATGTTTTGTTGCATAAGACAATTTTGCAGCCAAAGGGACACTAACTTTATCTTATTTTCATTTGTAATTTACAGTTGCGTTTAGTTTCCTTGGAGTACATTTCCCCCTTTCATGAGTTACAGAATTCTGTCAGTTTCATCACTAGGAGTATGAAATCACAGATCACCCAGCTCCCTTTTTCAGTCCAATAATCTGTTTTAATAATAAATTATAAATTTTATTTGAAGAATTACTAAATTCTAAAATAACTTTAGAGTAAATTTTAAAGACCAAATTTAATACTATTGCAAAGCAAAACAACGAGCATACCTTTATTGTGTTTCCATAAATATGTAGAGAGAGAGAGAGAGAGAAGAAACTCTGAGACTTCAGAATACTTTATTGGATTATAATGAGGCTGCAGAGATTGTAGCAGGTATCAGTGTTGAAGACAGCTATATATAAAGAACATATTACAACTTTTGAACACAAAGATCTTTTGAATTTACTCATGTTTGCCTTAGTGATTACCATTCCTTATTGCAGATTTAGAATCCCATCTGATTTTATTTCTTTTATGCCTAGATAACTTCTTTTGTTGTTTCTCACCAGCTAAAAATGAATTCTGTGAGCTTTTCTCAGAATGTTTTTAAAGTGAACAATTTTAAAAATATCTCTTAACAGTTTTTACTGTAATGTATATGTTCTGAGCCTGTAGCCATTACACATGATCTCTAACCCTCGTTCATCTTGCTACGGTTCTGTGTGTGTTCAGTGTGTTTAATGCTTTCCCCAGTCCTCTGGTTGTTGTCTATAGTCATTTTTTGATAGATGCCACATGAAGCAGACACAGAAACAATATTCTTGAGTTCTGTGCTTTAAAACCAGTTTTACTGCATATGATATCCTTGTCTTACAGTTTCTCTTCTTGATTTTTAGAAGTGTTATTCCATTTTCTTCCAGCATTAAATGCACTGCTTTCAAAGTTTGATGATAGTCTAATTTTCTCTTTTTAAACAAACATTTTTCCTTGTTCTCCAAAGGGCTTTTTTTCTTTAAATTCGGGTAAGTTTAGGGTTTATCTTGTTATTTTTCTAGGTTGATAGTTGTAGTTCAGCAGTATACTCTCAGAGTTCCCTGGCAGTCCAGTAGTTAGGTTAGGACTCTGAGCTTTCCCTGTCGAAAGCCCTGGATTCAGTCCCTGGTGGGGGAACTTTTTAAACACTGTGAAGCTGAATCGCACAGACCAAAAAAAAAAAAAAAAAAAAAAAACGAGAAGGCCTCTGTACTCTTTGAGTATATAATTTCAGATATTTCATTTGAGGAAAACTTTATGATACTCCTTCTTTCACCATGTTCTTGGCTTTGGTTTCCTGCTCAGGGACTACTGTTTTCTGTCTGTTGGATCTTCCTTAGTATTTGTTACATTTTGATGTCTTAAACTACACCCCCCCCCCCCCAATTTTACCTTCTAATTCTCATAAAGGCACATGTCTATCCTGTTTACTAACTTTTATGTCTATCCTAGTCTTTATTTCTAAAATGTTTTTCTCTTTTATTTCTATTTTGTTCTGTCTCTGCATTTGTGAGTTTTTTCTAACTCTGATGTATGTGTCATATCACTTTCTTAATGTTTTTTGTCTTTTTTGAAATAAAGGTATAATTTTAATCTATTCTCTTAATGCACTTTTGGGGGAGTTTGCACCACAGGGCTCTTAGTTTCTTGACCAGGGATCGGCCTCCCACCCCTTGCAGTGGAAACATGCAGTCTTAACCACTGGACAGCCAGGGAAGGCGTTCTTATGCATATTTTTCTGAGATGCTTTCTTTTACTCCTCCCGTGTTTTATTATGGGCTTCCCGGGTGGCTCAGTGGTAAAGAATGTGCCTGCAAATGCAGGAGACACAGGTTGGATCCCTGGGTTGGGAAGGTCCCTGGAGAAGGAAATGGCAACCCACTACAGTATTCTTGCCTGGGAAATCCCATGGACAGAGAAGTCTGGCGGCTACAGTCCATGGAGTTGCAAAAGAGAAGGATGGACTTAGCTACTAAGCAACATTTTATTACAATGATTTTGTGTGGAATTTGAGATCTACGCTTTCTTTTCTCTCATTCTTATATGAATTTTTCTAAATTTTTAGAATATTGTATGGTTCAGGGCATCTTGTAATCAATTTTGTTGTTTTTGAATAGTGTTAAAAATAAAGTGATTGCTTTTTCAGTTTTGCTATATGTTTATCTCTGTTTATTTTTGTTTAGTTGATAAGTTGTGTCTGACTCTTTTGCAACCCCATGGACTGTAGCCCACCAGGCTCCTCTGTCCATGGAATTCTCCAGGCAAAAATACTGGAGTGGGTTGCCATTTCCTTTTCCAGGGGCTCTTCCTGACCCAGGGATTGAACCCGAGTCTCTTGCTTAGCAGGTGGATTCTTTACCACTGAGCCATCTAGGAAGGGTTCTTTATCCCTATTCATTGTTTATCTGGAACTTTTCTTTGCTTTTCTGTTGTGCCTTTTTCTACAATGAAATTTTGATTCCATTCCTAGCAGTTTCCACTCATATGCAGCTCTGTTCTATAAGGGAGCTGTAGCTGGTCAGTGTCAAGAGTTCATAGGAGCTAGACTGCTCCCATTTCAGTTGTGGGTTCCTTTGCTATTGGATTGAGCAGCAGCGTCCTCTGTCCTGTTTCATCTGTTGTTATCAGATTGGCCTGCCATGTTCTCCATTGAATACCTACCCTGTTAGCAGTTTGGGGTGGCTTCTCCTGGTCTCAGATGGGTCCCATTCTGTGTTGCATTGCTTTGCTTTCTTCAACACTGATAAAGATGATTACTTCAGTGTTATGGCTGTTGGTTTGTCCTCATCTGTTTGGAGTTTGTGGGGAGAAACCTTGTTTCCTGGTTATGTTATAAATGTGCTGTTGGGTTTTCATTGCTTCTTTAGTTCTCTGTATTTCCTTAGGGATTCAGAGATTTAAGAATGCTGCCTTCCCAAGACTTTCCCCTTAAAAGCATGTCTAAGAGGCAACTTTGAAAAATGCAGATTTCAGAGATGACATTTGTAGGGTTATTAAAAATTTTTTAAATAACCTGTGCAGCAATGTAGAAATCTTAATTTTCCTAGTTCCTCTTCTAAAACTCATACTGTATCCAAAAATGTCCCCAAATTATATACATGATTGTTTAAGAAAGATGAGGATGTGGTGACAAATTTCAGAATTGGAGCTTCATCAGACATTTAAATGCATTATTCTGAAGAATAGAATATTATTGTCAGTGACTGCAGAAGTTTAACCCTGATGTTAATAGTTTTCTATTTCTCTGTAGAGACGTAAGCTAAAGCATCTGAATGTATTCTCAGCTGACACAGTATAGCTGTCTCTGCCACGTGTGTGGTGCCTCCCCACCAAGAGTCAGCTTATATGCTGCTGTTTAGTCGCTCAGTCGTGTCCGGCTCTTTTGTGACCCCGTGGACTGTAGCCCACCAGGCTCCTCTGTCCATGGGGTTCCCCAGGCAAGAATCCTGGAGGGGGTTGCCATTTCCTTCTCCAGGGGACCTTCCCGACCCAGGGATTGAACTCTCATCTCCTTCGTTGCAGGTGGATTCTTTACCGTTAGCTGCCAGGGATGCCGGTTAGCTTTTACACGTTGATATTGATATGTAGAGAGAAATAGGGAAATAGTTTCAGTATAACATGAATGGGTTTTGGTTTGTATATGATCTTTTTCTAAACTGGACAAGGGAATCCTGAATAATGGTGGTAGAATTTCTTACTCCACACAGTTTTTAATTAAAAGTAGTGACCTGTATCAGGGATTCCCCCTGGGGAGGGGACACCCTGGTCTGCTGTGGACTCCTCTTCTCCTTGGCAGTTTGCATTGCCTTTCGTGTCCATTTTTGCAGTCTTCCTGCCTTAAAACGCCACTTTTCGGCTCCCGTAAACCTTTGTTTCTACTTCTGTTTTTAATACCTTTTATTAAACTCTGAGGTAGCATTTTAGCTGCTCTGAGCTGCTTACCTGGGGTGTCCAGGTCATTTCTGGAAGTCCCCATCATTGGTTTTCTTAGTGCTATGGTCACAGATTTACAGGAGCTTTGGCTGATCTACCTCCCATTTACCCTTCTCTACCCTCTTGGACCCATTTGTCCCCATAAACCTTGTTATTTTTAGGGTTGCAGAGTGAAAATTTTCCAGGAATGCATGTGTGTATTTACGTTATAGCAGATGTACTAAGAGACTTCTTCAAGAAAAGGCTGGAGCTTAGAGTATTAAGTGTGATAAGGCTTTGCAGCATTATTTCTCTTCTTCAGGACTTTATGAAAAGAGCCCCTATAATTTTCTTGTAATGAAGATCCAGTGTTTCAGATTTGAGGCTTCCTGTTCATCATTTTTAAGTGCAGGGGAATAGTAAACAGTTGAGGAATTACATTGTGGATCACTGACAAATTATTTTGTGCTAAGGAGATTGTCTTGGTGAACCTACCTAAAATAAGAGAAACTGGTGAGAAAAGTAAAATTCAGTATTGAATGATATTTGCAATATTATCTTTTTTTGTTTTGATCCAGATAGGGAATTGTGGAATTGTAATTTTGGCTATTTGCAATACCAAAGTTTGTTTCAGAGACAGTAAAATAATATTCAACTTTTAGAAAATGCACAGTAGTATATTATTATTTGCTGTGGAAAAGTCTAATCCTTATCAGAAGATTTCAGGTACTTTCATTGAAACAACAAGAAATTATAGGCCAGTATTACAGTAATGTAAGAAAATTGCTCATGTAGGAGATAACTGGAAGAATTGTACTAATGACAAAAATGGAGGTACAAATGGAAAAAATTCAGGTTATTGCATGGAGTGTACTATTTTAGTCAGTAATACAGATCTTCCTTAATTTATGGTAGGCTTATGTCCTGATAAACCCATTGTGAATTGAAAATGTTGTAAGCTGAAAATGCACTTCATACACTTACCCTCCCTGACATCGTAGCTTATCCTGGCCTACTTTAACATGCTTGGAACACTTTTTAAGTGTTGAATATCTTATTTAACTTACTGAATACTGTACTGAAAGTGAAAATCGCTGTATGGATACAGAATGGCTGTGAGTGATCGTGGTCAAGTGGCTGACCGTAGCCCGGCATCTCACGAGAGTATAGTGCCTGCATGTTGCCGTGTTGCTGGCCTGGGGAAAAACCGAACTTCAAAGCACAGTTTCTACTGAGTATCTTGTATTGCTTTCACACTTTGACTTGTAAAAGTCAAAATATCTTTAAGTCAAACTATCATAACTCTGTATTGCAAAATAGTGTAAACTGATAATGTGGATTTGCCCCCCACATAAGGAAGCTAATAGAGAACTTTGTTAAAGAATAGACTCCTTAGTGTTGATTTGGACCTTTTGAGGATTGAGGTTGACATTGATGGATGGCGGGGGACAGGCTCCATTATTTTTATGTCATTTTTGGTTATACGTGATATGCCAGCAGATTCCAGTGGGGTTCACTCATGGAAATGACCCCTGTTCTTTTGAGTGATTGTGAGGTGTTTGTGTAGTATAATGACATTAATGAATACTTTCATGACTCTTGTCAGGTTTTTTTCTGTGTTTTCTTCTGTTGTTAGATATTATTTCTCTTTGTTTCTCCATGATATGAAAAAAAGAGAATAAAGCATTTTACAACATATTTTATCTTCTTAAAAATCTGAGAGAAGTGACATATATTGGTTTCAGGCATATAGCCTGACTCAGTATTTTTATATATTGCAAAATGATCACCACAATAAGTCGAATTAATATCTGTCACCATTCTTGGTTACAGAATTTTTTCTTGTGATGAGAACTTTTAAGATTTACTCGTATTGCAATTTTCATGTGTGCAATACAGTATTATAAGGATGGTCACCATGCTGTACATTATGTCACCATGACTTAGAGTATTTTATAACCCTATGTACCTTTTGATAACACTTATCATCCATTTCATTCATCCCCATCTCCCTGCCTCTGGCAACCACCAGTCTGTCCTCGGTGAGCTTGTGTTTTGTCTTTGTTTCTGGTTTTTAATCCCACATGTAAGTGAGACCATGTGGTGTAAGTCTTTCTCTGTCTGACTCTTCACTTAATGAGATGCCCTCTAGGTTCATCCATGCTGTCACTGGTGACAGGAGTTCATTTTTTATGGCTGAATAATATTCCATTATTTATGCACATGCATATATATTCACTGCATTATTTATAATAGGCAAGGAAGTGTCCATCAATTGATAATAGATAAAATTGGCTGTTGTAAATAGTGCAGTGAACATATTTTATCATTTTAAAAGTGTGTAACATGTAGGGAATTCCCTGGTGGCCCAGTGGTTAGGACTTGGCACTTGCATAGCTGTGGCCTAGGTTCAGTCCCTGATGGGGGAACTAAGATCCACTAAGTTGCATAGAGCAGCAAAAAAAGATGTAACCTATCCAGCAGAATGACTGTTCAATGCATGTTTTTTCCTCTTATATCTTAAGGAAGAGAGAGAAAATCCTTCAAAACGGAGTAGAATTGAACGTGATATAGATAATAATTTGATCACATCAACACCAAGAGCAGGAGAAAAGCCTAACAAACAGATATCTCGAGTAAGACGGAAAAGTCAAGTAAATGGAGGTTTGTTAATGTTTACCTGTTGCTTTATTAGGTGTAAGCAGAGGTCACTTGATATGTTTTTTTCTCTGTTTTAAAAAATCTACTTTGAGCAGTTTCTGCCTTTTTATAATCTTTGTATTAAGTATGAATAGCATGAAGTAAATAGAAATTTACCTTCCTAATATACATCTACTTTGATGAGTTAAAGTGACAGTTAAAGGCAGAGCAACTAGCTTTATACTGTTTGGCAGGAAAATATATATGATATTTCTTAAAGCAGTAATAATTTTTATTATGAATAATAATACATATGAATAATATATGTTATTTTATATAATATGAATAACATAACAGACTAATTTTTTGAAATGTGTATAAAGAACTTGTTTCTGGATTATGAAATTTCAAAGCCCAGAGGCAGCTTGGAGCTCTCAGGCCAGTGTTTCTCAAGTAGGGCGTCTGCCTGCCAGTGGACGCTTTTCAGCGTCTGGAGACCTTTTGGTTTGCCGCAGCCTGTGGAGGGGTTGCTTCTTGCATCTAGCAGGTAAAGGTCAGGATACTGCTTAAACGTCATGCAGTGCACAGGACATCCCATAACAAAGAATTCTCCAGCCCAAAGCCAGTAGTGTTACTGTTTATAAACCCTCTTCTAGGTCACTACCTCTGAGGGGTTGACAAGCTCCTCAGCATCTAAAAGGAGTAGAACAAGATGGACAAGCAGAGAAAGCTTGACTAGCACTTTAGAGCATGGAGTGCTGCCTTTTAATGAATGTGATTTTAAACACAACAGTAATAATAATTCCTCAATCTCTTTCCTCTTTTTTTTATATGATTTTTTTTTTCCCCCCTCAACTTCTTTCCTCTTAATGCGGTGATTTATCTCTAGAATTGACCATCAGGGAGAAAAGAGATAAACAAGTTAACAGATCTCTAGCAAAGAAAGAAGAAAAGAAATGTGGTCAAGTTGTGGAGGGTCAAGGATGATTTATTTAAACATTTCTAGTTTATGTTTTCCCAAAACCCATTAAATTTTTTATTTATAAGAAACTTAGGGGGAAAACTGATTATTCTTCCTGAGTACTCTGAGGTGGTGCCGCAGTATCCATAAGTAACATTTGACACTGCTATATGTGTAGTCTTTTTCTGTATGTATAGTCTTCAGTAAAACTGTTTGCCTCTGTTTTTCAGCTGTTCTTTGTTAGACATAGAAATAGAGGGTAAATTTTGTGAAGTAAACAGCATCCCAAAATGTAAATAAACCAAGGCAGAATCTTACATTCATGTTTTTCATATGGTAACTTGCTTGCTTTACTTACAGAGTTTATTTCATTTTCTTTTAAACAATGTTGAATTTAAGACTTCCATACTGTATAATTCCAGATATAAATTTGCTTTGTAAAAACTCAATAACTTTAGCATTTATAAAACATTATAAATAAATTATAAAGATCATTTGATTTGCAAGTGACTTACCTCAAGATTTCTTTAAACAATAAGGTTTTAAAAATCAATGTTAATCAATTTTCATTATTTTGAGGGAAAAAGTTTCTTAATGGTTTAGAACACATTTGTGAAAGTTATGTTTTCTAGATTGCAACTGTTTTCTTTTGTTTCTTTCTTAGAAGCTGGTAGTTATGAAATGACACATCAACATGTAAAACAAAATGGAAAATTAGAAGATAACCCTTCCTCTGGCAGTCCTCCAAGGACTACATTGTTGGGGACCATATTTTCTCCTGTCTTCAACTTTTTTTCACCAGCAAATAAAAATGGTAAATATAAATCATTAACCATAATTTGGGTTTAAAAATTGTTTTCCTGGTTTTTTAAAAGGTCTATTTTTTGGGGGGGGCATATTTTTGTTAGCATTTTATGTTTGTTTTCAGCTTCGTTAAAAATACACAGTTTCTAAAACGTACTTTTTTTTTTTTTTGTAGTGACTGAAATAAATGTAGGTTATGTTTAATTTTGTGTAAGTTAATGAACTCTGCTTTAACTATCTGAAAAGCTAGATGATAAACTTAGGGCTGGAGGGAAAGTATTATTTTTTGTGTTAGAATGACTTTTGCATCTTTAGAGTGTGTATAGGAGAGAACTGAGAAGTATTTTCTGTATTCTAGAGATCAGTAAAGTAGAATTTGTTGAATATTTTAAGTGAGTTGAGACCAGATTATTTTTTGTAATACAATTTATTTTTATTATCATTTGCTTGGTTTTTTTTTTCCCCATCTCTAAGAATCCTCCGTTTAGACAAACAGTAAAACTACCCTAATTCAAATGAATTTAAGATTTCCATTGTATAATGCCTTTGCAAACAAATGGCCATCTCACCATATTTTTCAAATATTTTCTGATGTCCTGTCTTTTCTGATAATTAGTATCTAATTTCATACATGAAATTATTTGAGGGTAAGAGGTAGTGTCTTTATTTTTGCATCTACCATGTTGTTAGATGTATTATTCGGCTCATGGGAAATAGCCATTAAATACTTGTTGCCTGATTATTTAAATCCTAATTTGAATTATGTTTCTGGATGGTAAAGCAATTTTTAAAAGGCACAGTGGTACAGTATAAAATCAAGATGCTGTGTGGGCAGAAAACGCAATCAGCACGTGAAAGTGCTGTGAGGTCTTCAGACCAGAGACAGAGCTACAGAACTGCGTTTAGGCACGTCCCTGGCAGTCCAGCGGTACGATTCCACGCTTCCAAAGCAGAGGACATGGGTTTGATCTCTGGTTGGGAAACTAAAATTCCACATACCTCACAGTGCAGCCAAAAAAAAAAAAACTCACCCCCAAAAAAAGGCTACTTTTAACTTTAACCCAGTATACCTTAGACATTTCTTTTTAAAATTTATTTACGTTTGTATTGTTGCCTATCCTAGCCTGGGTCTAGTGCCTGGGAAATCTGTTAGATTGATTCAAGAGGGATTTCTATGGTGGATGACAGTGGAAAGACAAGGAAGCAAGGACACTGAGGCTGTCGGCTTGAGAGTGGTTTAAATGATTACACCATAAAGTCTAACTAGATGAGGTGGGTGGGGGAGAAGCCACTGAGCGGTGTGTTTGGATAAAGGAGACTGGCTTTTATCAGACATGAAGATCACATGTAATAGAAATATATGAGGGAGATGCTAATTAGAAGATTAGGAGGTTGTGGTAGGAGATTAATTATTTGAATTTTAGGTTTCAGGGGGGAATAGTTTCTCAATGATAGTGTCCAGGCTGTGGCCATGGTAATAACTACTAAAGAGCATAACAAGTGTAGATAGAGCTGAAGAGGGCAAGGCCTTTGAGGTTGGTTATTGGATGAGTCATTGACATCTCCTGTAATAACAACTATATAGGCATTTAATAGACAGTAAACTTGTAGCTAGGTGTTAAATTGCTCTGTGATTAAGAGGATGCTGGCAATAGGTGGTAGGTGACAGCAGAGGGGATAAGGGAAGAATTGTATAGTCAGGGGACATCCTTAGTCTCAGAGGAGCAAACATTTTACACATTGGGAAAAACCAGTGATCTGGCAGCAGCAATGGAGGTAAATGAATTCTGATTGAGTAACAATTTATGAGACAATAAACAGCTTTGAGGGAAGGGTAATAGGAAGAGAGAAAATTTTTGAAAGAGGTTAAAGTTAAGGCAGTGGAGGGAGAAAGAATATTCTGTGAGAAAGTTGAGAGTTATTGGAGGTTGATTTTGTTGTTGAAAATGATATTTGGAGGATTCCATAAAGAAAATGGAGAGATGATTTGGAGGATTCCAGAAAGAAATGGAGAGTTGCAGTCAGTCCATAGTGGGAGGAAGTTGGGCAGCAGGTTCATCTCGGTGATGGTTGAATGTAATGAGGAAATTGACTTCTTTGTTAACGAGGTGGAATCTTGTTGAGAATGTTCCTGTATCTTGGAATAAAAAGGTTCTTATGGTTACGGGAACAGTTGACTGATTTTTAGAGAACTATCTCTAGTTTAAAAAATCAGAAGCTGTTTGAGGATAATGGAAAAGTGTGTATATGTGTATTGCCCAACATGTAATATGCACTTAATAAATAATACTTTAATGAAAAGAAGTTCTGTGGTCAGCAATACTGTATTACACTTGACCCTTGAACAACATGGGTTTGAACTGTATAGGTCCACTTATACAAGGATTTTTTCCAATATAAATACTACAGTGGTACACAGTCTGGTTGGTTGAACCTGAGGATTTGGAACTGTGGATCCGGAGGGCCCACTGTAAAATTATTCTCAGATTTCTGATTGCATGGGGTTCAGTGCCTCCAGCCCCTATGTTGTTCAGAAGTCAATAGTATATATTGATACTTCACAGTTGCTAAGAGACTAGATCTTAAATGTTCTCACCACAAAAAAAAAAATAATTATGTGGCAGGATAGAGGTTTTAGCTAATGCTCAGTTGGTAATTGTATTTCATTATATAAAGTATTAAATCAGTTAATTATATCTCAATAAAAAATATTTTAAAGTTCTGAATTGACTCATTTAACTATAAATGGGTATTTCTAAGCTAACACTTTAAGAAGAACTCTGTTCACAGATATGACTCTAGCTTATAATAGTCTTTACTCCTTACTGTTTGAAATGTCTAGTGAAGACTCACTGAATAATGGTGTCCTCAGCTTTGTTTCTGTTCCAGTTAGTTTTTCTAAATATTGATGAATTTTTATTTTTATTAAATATATGTGACATATAACATTGTGAAAATTCAAGTTGTGCACCATGTTGATCTGGTAATTTATATATTGTACTATGATCATCAGCTGATTACACAATCACCCAGCTTAAAACTCAACATTCGAAAAACTAAGATCTTGGCATCCTGTCTCCTCACTTCATGGCAAATAGATGGGGAAACAATGCAAACAGTGAGAGACTTTATTTTGGGGGGCTCCCAAATCACTGCAGATGATGACTGCAGCCATGAAATTAAAAGACGCTTGCTCCTTGGAAGAAAAGCTGAGACTAACCTTAGACAGCATATTAAAAAGCAGAGACATCACTTTGCTGATAAAGGTCCGTCTGGTCAAGGCTGTGGTTTCTCCAGTGGTCATGTGTGGATGTGAGAGTTGGACCATGAAGCTGAGTGCCAAAGAATTGATGCTTTTGAACTGTGGTGTTGGAGAAGACTCTTTGAGAGTCTGTTGAACTGCAAGGAGATCCAACCAGTCCATCCTAAAGGTAATCAGTCCTGAATCTTCATTGGAAGGACTGATGCTGAAGCTGAAGCGCCAACACTTTGGCCACCTGATGCGAACAGCTGACTCCTTAGGAAAGACTGTGATGCTAGGAAAGACTGAAGGCGGGAGGAGAAGGGGACGACAGAGGATGAGATGGCTAGATGGCATCACCGAGTCTGAGCAAGCTCCGGGAGTTGGTGATGGGCAGGGAGGCCTGGCGCGCTGCGGTCCCTGGGGTCTCAGAGCCAGACAGGGCTGAGCCACTGGACTGGACTGGGCCGGGCCCAGCGCGGTGGTGATGACGTCGCTGCTGTGCTGTGCGGTGGTTGCTCCAGTGGTTGGGTCAGTCGGCTTCTCTCTCGGCGGGTTTGGTGGTTTCAGGAGTGTTGTCTGTGTTTACTACACTGTGCATTATGTCTCTAAGGCTTCTTTATTACTTGTTTTAAATTTGTCTCTGTCTTTCCTCTCCCATGGTGAGCTGTTAAGTAATGATTGATGTACACTGAATCATAATTTCAGGAACATCGGGATCTGATTCCCCAGGACAGGCTGTGGAAGCTGAGGAGATAGTAAAGCAGCTTGATATGGAACAGGTGGATGAGATCACTACCAGTACTACTACATCAGCTAATGGAGCCGCTTACTCAAATCAAGCAGTTCAAGTGAGGCCATCAATAAATAATGGTTTAGAAGAAGCAGAGGAAACAGTTAACCGTGATATACCACCCCTTACAGGTGAAAAACTTTTTTTTTTCTTATACATTTTCAATAGCTTGTAAAAATGCAGTACTTCATATTTTTTCTTAAATAGGCAGATTAAATGCATAAATTTTTCTTCCTTGAAATTAATAAAATTAAAATTGGAATTAAAGCATTTCCTCCCAAATCTAGTCATTTTGAAATTGAATTTTTTAAAGGTTATTTTACCATTTTAGTCACTTACAGTTTAATTTTTTGTACCAATCTAACTACATGGAGAAGTTTAACACAGCTAACAATATGCTTACATTTATGAGCATATTTATTATAAATGCATGAGTCTTACATTCTTAAGATCTGAAGTCCCTGTGTAGAGGTATTCTTGTACCTTCAGATTTGTTTCTTGTATGGATGACATTCCCAAAGGAGAAACTTCTGTTCTCGGGTCTCTGTATACACAGACTTTGCAGCCTAATCCGGATCCTTTGAAAGGCCTACCATAATTGGTAGGTCTGAGCCAGTTGGAAATATAGAAACATGTGGGGTCAGCATTTATTACCTAACTTAAGAATAATACTGAACTTAACAAGCAGATCAGCATGAATTATGCACATAATTTATTCCTGGGTGGATAAGATTTGTAAATAAACTTACTTTTGACCTGTCATTTAATGCTGATTGCTTTCCCCCGTGTTACAGCCTTGTGAATGATAAGATACAGACTGAAGCCAAGGCTCTTGACTTTGTGTTTGATGTTTTTCTGTTTTTGTGGTTCTTTATATACCTTTGTACTTATTTTTTCTGACAACTATGGCGATGGAGAAGGGATTTCCAAAACTTCAGTGGGGAAAAGTAAGATTTACTCCGTCTCTCATTCATTATTTGTTCCTCTAACACTTGTACAATTGAACACCTGCTTTTTGTGATGGACACTGTTTACAAAGATGAATTAAGATATGCTCATTGACCCTGAAGAGTATATGATTTAATAGATGAACAGGTATACACAAAAATTGCTATACAGTGTGATGAGTGCTGTTACAAATAAATGAGCAAAGTGTGGAGGTGGCACATTGCAGTTACTCTGGGAGGATCAGGAGAGGAGAACAGGTGAAAGTCCTGCTGGTCTTAGAAGATGAGTATGAGTGACAAAAGCGTTGCTTTTCCTCAACTTCAGGAAGGTCGTCAAAGAGAACAAGAAGGAAGGAGGCTGGCTCTACCATTTACTTAGCTGTGTGACTTTAGATAACCTAAGCACTCTGAGATGATTTTCTTAGCTTTAAAATGGCAATAATAATTTAGAGCTTTGGAGACTGAGATGAAATGTGAAAAATGCTTTAGCATGAGGTGTTCAAACACTGTGAACACTTCCTCTCCCCCCTTTTCTGGGTGATGAGACCTTGAACCAGTACAGTGGTAGGAGATATGTGTTTCTTTTTGTCCCCTTGTGCTTATGAACCAGTAACTGGCATAAAGTTGTTGGAGATGAACAAAATTCTGCCTTGTATCTGTTGTCATTTATTGAGCATACTCACTGTATTGACTCTGAGAAGGTATTAATACATGAAAGTAGTAAAAAAGGTAAGTTTTGTCCTGAAAGACTGTTATCCACCAGTGTTCCATTCCTGGGGCTTCCCTCAGAGCTCAGTCGGTTAAGAATCTGCCTGTGATGCAGGAGACCCAGGTTGATTACTAGGTCGGGAAGATCCCCTGGAGAAGGAAATGACAACCCATTCCAGTAGTCTTGCCTGGAGAATCCCATGGACAGAGGAGCCTAGCAGGCTACAGTTGATGGGGTCACAAGAGTCAGACACGACTTAGTGACTAAACCACTGCCATTCCATTCCTGTAGATAGCTCACAGCAGTTTCTCTTGCAGCCCATTGTCTTAGTTCTTTCAGGCTATTGTAATAACAGACTACCATTAGACTAGGTGACATATAAACAACAAATATATCTATAGATCAGGAATTTAGGAAATCTAAGACCAAAACCCCAACAGGTTCAATGTCTGGTGAAGATCTGCTTTCTGGTTCATAGACAGCTGTCTTCTTGGTGTGTCCTCATATGCCAGAAGCTATGTGAGCTCTTTGGGGTGTCTCTCTTTAAGGCCATTGATCTCATCCATGAGGGTTCCTCTCTCATGACCTAATGACTTCCCAAAGACTCCATCTCCAGACACCATCACTTTGAGGATTAGATTTCAGTACATGAATTTTGGGGAAACACAAACATTCAGTCTCTATCCCACCTTAAACTTTCATCTCTGAGACATTACCTGTTCAGCTTATAGGTTATCTTTGTCTTCTCATTGGATTTAAGTTGTAAATATTAGAAAATTCTCAACATAATTTCTGAAGCTCTATCAATTGATTGAATTTTAGCTCAAATTTAAAAGGGACTGTGTGTTGTGGAATATAGAATTTTTTCTTGATTATTTTTAAATTACTTGTAAGTGAGAAGTAAAATAATGAGTCATCTAAAGCACTGATTTCTATGTAGAAAATCATTTCTTAGTTTTCAAGATCATAGACAACCTTGAGATCCTGTGTAAGTCTTTTAGGGGTTTGTGGACCTCTTTAAAGATTGTTCATGGATCTTAAGTTGAATGGATCTTAACTTTGAGTCTTTTTTCAGCACACACATACACATATTAATGTTTAATTTTTGGCTATGCCAGTTCTTAGTTGTGGCGCGCGGGCTTAGTAGTTACAAGATGTTAGTTCCCCGACCAGGGATTGAACTTGCATTTCCTACATTGAAAAGCAGATTCTTAACCCCTGCACCACCAGCAAAGTCCCAGCATATATACTGCCTGCCTGTATGTACAGCGTCCTTTGTGAAGTGTTGCTGCTATAAGAGCACTGTGAAGTTTTTTCTTATACATAAAAACATCATTCAGTTAGAAATGGAAATTTTGTGAAGTGTATTTTCCTAATAATAAGTAGTAAATTTTCTCTTAGTTGTTAGGGATTTAAATTTTGTTAGCCATGATATAGCTTGCCACTTTCTCTGTAACGGTATTTTTTTCCTTTGGATCCAGAGTTAGATCTGTGTGTTAATAAAATTACTTTTAAATACTGTTTACAAATTATTTCTGTCTTGTCTTTAACCCAAAATGCACAGGGCTTCAGGACAATCTTAATAAAAGCAGTAAATATGTATACTCCATGGAAGTGTTGAATAAAAGCAACATTTTGTTTTTCACTTTATTAAATAGCACCAGTAACACCAGATAGTGGATATTCATCAGCCCACGCAGAGGCCACCTATGAAGAAGACTGGGAAGTATTTGACCCGTGAGTTTTTATTTTTTCCCTTTCCCTCTTGGGACAGAAAGAAAGTACATGTGTACAGGGGTGGCTGAATGGTATAATGCAAGAAGCATCTTACCTGTAGGTATTAATACTTCTACTGAGTTACTGAAATACTAATTTTCAGTTTTACTTACATGTTTTATAATTTTGGTTTACGAGGTTAAATATGCATTATTGAATTAAAAACTTAAAGACGGGCCAAGTTTAGTAAGATGTTTTATATTTAGAAAAAATAGAAATGTTGAAATTTTCTTAAAATTTGATTTATAGCTATTATTTCATCAAACATGTTCCGCCACTGACAGAAGAACAACTAAATAGGAAACCTGCTCTTCCACTGAAGACAAGAAGCACACCAGAATTCTCCCTAGTTTTAGACTTGGTAAGTATATTGTTTCTAGAGTTAGGAAAAATAAAGGAGTTAAATTCTTTTTAAAAAATACTAGCCCGAAATACCTGAAAGAATACAAGAGAGTGAATAGCCTTACACATACATTTACTGTAATAACATGTCTTAGGTGTTCTGAAATGTTTTTATTTTAAGCACTGTCTAATGCCAGGGCCTCCCATTGCCTTGGTATCCAGTACCTTTTGAAAATAAATTAGGCTTCTTTTTTTTCTCTCCCCACCCCATTGCTACTTTGCTATTTAAATTCAATTATTTTTCCAAGACTCCTATACCTTTTATTTTGTTTTTTAATCTCCCAGTTAGTTATAATTTCATGCCTAGATTTCATTCTAGGGAATCCACAGTCATTTTCCCCTGAGGACCTGGGTCTTGATGAGTTAACCTTATGCAAGACCATACTCCTTTTCCTGTTTTTTTTTTTTCATATTATCTAATATCAATAACTTTATTAATAGACTATCAAAAGCATGACTTCTTAATGTTGACTAATAAGACCTTTAGTACTGCTTTCTTGGTATAATTTTAAATTTATATTTTAGGAAAAAAAAAAATTTATATTTTAGGGTACCAGGAGAGCTTTGAAAACCGAGTATCTCTTACCTTTTCCTAACCAAATTTAATATAGTCACCATTATTTACATCCGCCAGCAATTTCTTGATATTAGCAAAAATATAATTTATTATGTAATATTGGAAAATATTTTATTATTTAGCTTTTGTTACTTGTAATCTATAATTGGAGATGTAGTTTAGTTTTCATGAATTTTTTTCTCAGGAAAAGGTTATTCTTTTAAATATTAACTAGCATGGATAGTTCTGAGAGTTCAGCACCTTAGCCTTTGCCTAGCCAAAGAGGTAGAAGCTATAGGTATCCAGAAGTCCTAAGTATTTAATGTGTATTAGAGGATTAAGTAGGGAAAAAGAAAGAAAAATATTGAAACTGATGATGAGTAATTAAGGTTTGATATACAAGTTAGTGGAGAAACTGAAAAAGATTTCGCTAGATTTTTATGTTGGTAGTTGATATCATGATAGCAAGCTTGGCCGTAAAATTTTTAAACCAATACGAAGGGTAAAAAGAGAAGGAAAGACAAGAATTGGTGAGCATAAATGAGTAATTTTACAGAAGTATATAAAGAAGAATGATCAAAATTTAGATAGGCTATAGATGAAGAAGTAGTAGAATTCATTATGATTCAATTATAGGAAAGAGAATACCTTTTTAAAAGATACTAAGAGAATATCTTAATTTGTGTACTCTGATATGCTATTAAAAGAAAATGAGGCATATCTAGAATATGTTTTGCTCTTTGCCTCCACCGAGTTTAACTTTAGGTTAAAAGAAACACTGCAGCTAATAAAATGTGGAATCATAAGTTGTGAGCATTTGTATTTCATTTTAATTCATTTTAAGCATAAAGTGTTGTCACTTTCTGCAAATGGAAGCCGCCTTGTTTTTCCTTCAGGATTTGAGAAATACAGGTATTTGCACATACCTTCGATGAATGATCCTCCCATTCCTTTGCTCACAATGATAAAAGAGGGCTTGGTAATCAAAGAAGAGAAGTCTTGATTAACTGCTGATTCAGTTTACAGATAAGGAGCTATATATGAGTAAAAGATATATATTTTAAAATAATTAGATGCTACACTTCTATTGCCGAATTGTAAAAATAATAATAAGAAAATACATATGTGGTTTAACAGAAAGTGGGCAACTGCAGGACTCAGAACAGTGATTCTCAGACTCGCCCGATCATCCTAACCCCTGAAAGACTTACTGGAGCATAGATGGCTGAGCTCCACTTTCTGCTCCTTGCTGAATTTGAGTTATCAGAAGAGCTGGAGATTTTTCATTTCTCACTGGTAGTTCCCAAATAATGCCCATGCTGCATGCTGTCCTAGTGGCCCCCACCTGAGACTCAATGACTTAGAAAATTCTGTCCCTGATTACTGTGCCATGCATGCGCAGTAATGAACTATAAATATAAAATTCATGTATTAAAGGGTGCTTTAATAAATGTTTTTGGTGATCATGAGTACATGTAATTATCATTTGAAATATCTCAGTATCTTAGTTCCTTCACTGTGTGCTTTTTATTTTAAGGACGAAACACTAGTACACTGTAGCTTAAACGAGCTGGAGGACGCGGCACTTACGTTTCCAGTCCTCTTCCAGGACGTCATTTACCAGGTAACTACGGCTTTCTGACGGGGTTTCGGCCTGTTAGATATGCTGAACCGAGAAATCCTTTGTAAATATATATATATATATATTTTTTGGCTAAAGTTTAAGGTGTTTATTCCCAATGGATTTCATCTCTATTTTAATGATTTAGTAACACAAGGTAGCATCATGCTAAAGGACTGCATTTAAACATTGTTACCAGAAAAGCGTGAACTTTTCCTACCCACTGATCTCTACTATTCCCTGACCTGTTTGCCAGCAGGTGGAGGCAGGAGCACTGACACCGCAGGTCCCCAGGGACGTTACCGGGTTAACATCTGGCGTTGTTGCTGTTGCTTTTGCAAAACACAGTTCATATGAAGAAAGCTTCCTTTTTGGTCATTTTTATTGCCTTTTGTAGTAATATGGTCTGTAGGTTGCAGTGTAGTAAATATAGTTTATTTTAATTCAGAATTCCAGGACACTCTTCTAGTTACTTTAACACTCTTCTAGTTACTCTGCTTTTACTTTAAAAAATTAGAGTGTATCTCCCTCATTTGGTTGATGGACAGGGAATAGTGCAAAATACAAATATCAGTTACACATATCACTGCGAATTATCTGTTGACCATAGTTCTTACTTTGTTTGAGATTTTCCTGTCATAAAATTTGAATTAATATGTGTGAATACATTTTGAAAATGACAAAGTGCCTTTCTGTCATGGACGTTGTTACTAGCATTGCCTTGTATCCCAGTTTTTGAAAGATTGGCAAAGGGTCCAAAACTTTGTTGTTTGTCAGATGGAAGCCAACCCAAGGGTTAACTGAGTGAAGTCGAAGCACATTTGCCATGGAGTGATGAACAGGTGTTTATGGCTGTTTATGTGCTCTTCATAGGCAGAATATTGGTGTAGAATTCTTGGCATGTGATAGTTCTTAGATCTTAGGAATCATAAGATTTTAGAGTTAGTTTGTGGTTCAGGATCTACTTTACCTACCTGATCTTGTAATTAGTCATAAGAGGATTTATTTAAGCAGTTATTGTCAGTTCTAGTTTAACCTAGAAAGGAATTGTAGGTATGGTAATACCTGGATACTGTATTTATTTCCCTTTTATGTAAACTGATTTTAGTTCTGATATATGATCAGAGGATGAACAAAATATACATAAAAATAAGGAATTTTAAGATTTTTAATAACTGGTTGTTATTTAAGGTAAATCTTTTTCTTAAGACATTTTCTGCCAAATAGGTGGTTCTTGTTCAGTGTACTTCAGAGACAGGAATCTTGTGGCAAATATAAATAGTATAGCAATATGTTCTTTCTTTTTAGCTTGATAACCTTGTTTTTATGTTCAAAATTGCCCTTAAAAACAATGGCTTTCAAGCTTTGAGTTTGGAAAAGAAAGCTATTACTGAAAAATACAAATAATTACTTTGATGTGATTTCTTAAGCTTTCCAGATTTGAAATTTATTTCTTAAAGTTGGTTTGTCTGTTTTTATAACTTTTAGTAGTGAAATAAGAAACTTGGAGAGTGGATAATTTTTTTTTTTCCTTTCATGAGGATTTCTTTTCAGTGTGACCATAAAGTTGAATTTTTTTCTTACTGCTTTCACCATTTCTTCTTTAGTTCTCTTCTATGTAAAATCCTTATTTCATGTGGATCTGGATAGTTGTCTTATTTTGAATAAAAGGCTCTTAGCAGTGCATATAATACTTTAAAAATAGTCTTCATATGTACTGCATCTACCTCTGTGGAATTCAAAGAACTCTTTTTTATATATCTGAGTTCCACTTTCTGAAACAGAAAAATTAAACGATCTAGCCTGTGTCAGGAAAAATGAGCAGAAAGTTGGAATCTAAGTTACAGAGATGACTGCGTTTTAATATGATTTGGTTACTCCGTCATGTACAGAATTCAGTTCCCTTTCAGTAAGTTGTTGAGGATGTCCATAGTTAATATTAGATTTCTGGTGTTGGCATAGCCATTCTGTCTACTTTTTAAAAATAACTTTGCAGAAATCTTGGGTTAGGGTTCCCCCAGTTTTCAGACCAGCAAGCTCCCTTTAAACAGGGAATGATGTCTTTTAAACTTTCAGTGGTGTTGTCTCCATCTACTGGCAAAGAAGAAATATACACAAGGGTCTGGGATGATCTAAGAGATTTTGGAGAAACCACATTATTAGGTAAGATGTAACTTACATGTTTAACAACTACAGTGTAATGTGGCCCACTTAAAGGTAGACATCTGTAAAAGACTGTATATACTCTTAAAAAATAATTGGTTGAGATTTAAATTCACAATATAAAATTAATCATTTTTAAGGGAACAGTTTCATGGCATTTATCAGTATACTCTTGGATATGTCAGTTCCATAACATTTACGAATATATGCTTTAAAATAAAATGGTAATGTTAAGATAAGATCAAAATTCTTCATTTGAATCAAAGTCAGATAAAGTGTCCTCTTGGGACTTCCATTACTTTTGCTTTCTTTTTATGGTAAGTTTGTTGAGGTAGAACTATACCTAATTTTAATTCTGTTTGCTGTTCTCTTTCAAAACAATTTAAAATGCAATTTGCTTTCTGTATGTTTTAATAGTTGTCTGTATCAGGAGTTGGCAAACTTTTTGCTATAAGGGGCCAGTTGTTAATATTTTAGGTTTTGCAGTCTGTGTTACAACTACTTTTTCTGCCATGTAGCATGAAAGTAGTCATAGACAGCACATAATGAATAAGCCTGACTGCATCCCATTAAAACTTTACTTAATAAAAATAAGTGATGATCTGGATTTGGCTCAAAGGCCATAGTTTGCTAACCCTTGGTCTAATAATTATGAGAGTATATGCAGTAAATTTACATGTTCAGATTCTAAATGGAAGTAAGTAATCAAATGTTCATCAAAATTCTTGTTAACATATAGAGAGATTTAGAATTAGATCCAGTATACCCTGATTATGGACTTTCTAAGGTTTTTGCAGATGAAAGTTTGAGGGAAATTTTAAGGTGGTCACTACTCAACGTTTAAGGATTGCCTTACTTCATGATATACATTCTTCTTTTGATTGATAAGTAGGGATCAGCTTAGTTAATGCAAGACTTAGAATACTGAAGAGATAGATTATTCAAGCCTCAGTTTAGTACCTTGAGTATATTTGAATTTCCATTCTCTAGGGATAAACCTAAAAGATCCAACTCAAATGAAAATTTTGATATATGTTACCACTGACACTATATAGATTACAGATTATAGCTTGTGAAAAAGTCATTTGAAAGAGTAACTGAGTGTTTAAAGTGAGGGTGTGGCATTCGCTAAGGCACAGTAGATAGATTTTTTGTTTGAATGTTTTTTCCTTTTCCCTTAATTTGTAGTTTTTCCATGAATTGTTTTACAGTTAGATACTGGAAAACAAATTTATTTATTTATTATTGTAGAATGGTACAAATGCATTTGATATCTGGAAAAACAAGTGCATGATCAGTTCCAATGCACATGTTTTCATTTTTATATTTAGCTTATATTGACACATTGTCAGGAAATCCATCTCGTGGTGTTACTCAGTTAAGAGGTCTCCACTGTATTTAGTTTCTGTTCCTGCAGATCCACCAATTCAAGACTCTAGGTCATCTCACTCCCTCTTCCATCCAGAAGATGACTTCTATCCACAAGCAGGACTGAATCAAAAGACAGATTTTTCACTTAGCTCTTGAGATGAACCACCTCCTCAATGACCTTCCTCTGTCTCCATCAAGAACTGGAGCTCAGTTTTTTGAAGATGTAATAGAGCTACCCAGCCCAAACGTGGCTAATTGAAGACAAAAAGAAGATGCCTCATATGTTTCACCACAGTGCCACCAAACGTAACTGTGTTGTACAACTCCTCATTCTGTAAAGTATGGCAGGGGCATCTGATTTTTGACTCTGTTCACCAATAAGACTTTAGCCAGTCAGTGGCTTTCTGAAGATCAGTAAAATCAACAAACTTTGGGTCAGCTGTCCAGAAATCAGATTGTGGTAAGCACTCAAGGAGAGAGAGGATCCTATAGGGAGCTACTTGCTAAAGTATGCCTTGTTTTAATAGTAGAGGTTGCTTTTATGGGAAGAGTTGGGGGGAAAGGTGGGTGGGAAACCCCATGTTTAGCAAAGCTCAGCCTCTTCCTCATTATTATAGTTTGTTTTCTGGGAGGCTTACAGCCTAGGATAATTTTTGTAAGGATTTCAAATATTTTATACTACAGAAAAATAGAAGTAGGAGGTCAGTGGCATCTATCTCTTTTCTGCAGTCTTTCCTAGAAAAGTCAGCATTTTTGCTTGATGAAGAAAAAGAGCAATTGTTTGAATGAAGAGTTCTGTTAGTAAACACTTAGTCAAGCTTTTCCTCGCCTCACGCTCTGACTTAAACTGATACCAAACAGGAGGCATTTTGTTTTGACATTCATAAAGCATAATTTTATTATATAAAAGTAGTATGTATATCTGTTCCTTAAAATATCTGGGGCCATGGACACAGTATTGAGGATGAATATAATATTTTATATCTGATAGGGAATAATATTTTTGATAATTAGTTGTAAGTCAGCATTTAAAATAATTTTTCCATCCTTATTAGTAAGTATAGTCAGTCATTGGTACTAATTTTTTCATCATGGCTTTTGTATTCCTTATAAATGTATCTTTAAATTAGCAGCAGTTCATTTAAAAATACACAAAATTCTTGTTCAGTAGCTGAAAATATTTTGCAACTTTAGGAGAGGTGACAGTTGACTATTAAACATATTAAATTGGAGACTTAAAGAATTTAGGTTTTGAAGGCTTTGTGGGCTTTTGGGTTTTGTTTTTTTTTTTTTTTTTTGCTTTTAAAGTCAGTAAACTTGATTTTAAGAAACACATTAAACCTTATATATATATACATACACAAATATGTGTACATACATACTTAAATTGAAAAATTGTATATGTGTGTGTGTATATATGTAAATGGCCATGACTTGAAAAAAAGTATGCTTCATTGCTAATTTTTAATATACCTTCTGTATGAATACATGAAACATCTTATCCCATTTGGACTCCATAAGAAAGTATCTTTTCAAATTTATTTCTATTTAATATAGTGTAAGGTTTTACAGAAGGTTTTAGTTGGAGAGTTTCATTTTTATTGGTTATGATGTTTCAGTATTTACCTATTCATTCTCAGATTGATCCACCTACAGATACTATCCCCAGCAGCAATCTACCTTTTATTGAAACTGTATGAAGCAAAAGATGACTTGTAAAATCACCCATGGATTATGAAGTTGAGGCCTCCACAGGGCGTATCTGAGCAACCCTCTTTCTATGGAAAAGATTTGGGTTTTGTCTCTGTGATCTGATATTGATGCAAAGACAGTGTTAACTAAGTTAAATAATTAAGTAATCCGTTGACTTACTTTACCTCTTCTACAAGTAAAGATAGAGCTTTCTCTTTGAGTTGTGGTTGCCCAGTCCTACCCCCATAAAATCCTACTCTTTCCAGCTATTTTCCTTATGGCTGATTACTTTTAAATAATCACGTGGATAGTAATAATTGCTATGGAGGGTCTTGATGTGCTGGTAGTGTTCTGGGTGCTTTATATGTGTTAACTTATTTACTACAGTAACCTTATGTAGGTACTGTTATTATACCCATTTTATAGATGAAGAAACTGAGGTGTACAGAAGGGTTAAAAAAATCGGCAGAGCCTCTTATATACCTGTGGTATATACTGGTGTATGTGTACTGATACTCTTTACATTCTCCAGTGTTCTTGGTTTTCTGTTGTTTTAAATTCTTACTGCTGATTAAATATGTAGCATCCACCTATCATCTTTTTGTTTAAAGGTGCCATACTCTAAAGTGGGTGAATACCACCGAATTTGATCTTTTCCTTCCTGCAACAGTGTAGCAATAAGTTCAAAGGATTTCATGGAAAAAATATTAAAAGATGCTTTTTAAAAAAGATGTTAGGGTCATATTATCTGTGCTTAAAACTAGAAGTATTTTTCCTAAAAAGAACTACATGTAAGAATTTTTTTTCCAGTTTTGCCCGCAAATTGAGATTGTTGGGTGTCCCCTGGCTTTTTTTGGTCATGCTCATAAAATGTCACCTGGATAACTAAGATAATGGTTTAGTTACAGAAATCAGTATATATAACTGACATTGCATACTTAGACATGAATTTGAATTTAGATAGACTTTCACAAAATATAGTCAATTTGTGACTGGATAGCTATTTTAATGACTTTTTATTAAATCTAGTTCTGTTAACCATTTATAACCTATTAGCATCATCTTATATGCACAGTTACAGAACATTCTCTTGTCTTAGTACTACAGAAAGTACAGGCTGACTGTCAGATATCATCTAAGTTTTGGTAAAATCTGTTCACAATATATTACACAAGATTAGTTATCACTATTTTTACAGATATTATTCTAGTAGATTTTGTTTTAAAAGTTTATAGCATGAACATATAATGAAACAGGTGAGGGGAATTAAGAGGTACAAACTTCCAGTTCCAAAATAAATTGAGTCATGAGTATGAAATGTACAAAAGTTTTACATAATAAACATTTCATAGCATGAACATCTTTGGGTAGTAGGCAGTCTTATTTAAGATATGTGTTTGTGTATGGTGTCTTATATAGTAATTGTTCATTATTATAGCATTATGCATTAAGACTTTGACTTTTTCAAAATATATTTGGTTTAGTGATTAAAACTATTTGTTCTGTACCTAGAATAATTGCTGTATAGTTAAAGGAGCATATATACACCAGCCTGAAATGAAACTTACGGCCTAGTCTTACATTTGGGTGACTAAATGATTTTAAAGAGTTGCGAGTGTAAAGGAGGATGATTTCTGAAATACTCAGTAGTGGAAGAATGTAGAAAATAGGAAGTAAGTAACTTGAGACGGGAATCTTTGTTATGAGACAGTTAGGAGAAGAAAAGGGCATCTGTGGAATCGATTTTGAAGCGTTTAGAGGCATGTCTCTGTGTGTATCTGTGTGGTTGTGTCTCTCTGACCTAACACAGTATGCGATTGTAGTCTCATTGTATTGTGCGTCCCTTACAGTTGTTCTTATTTCCTGCTGGACGGCGCTTAGTGCTTCTTGACTTCTGTATATTTCTGCTGCGATACATCCATCCCAGTGACTTAGAAACCCTGCTGTCCTCATGACTGTTTCTGTTTCTCTTTCTGAGACTTTGCCTTCTCAGCACATGTGGTCCCAGTCCCATCCCTGCTCGCTGGTGCTGTGTACCTTTCAACACTTTTTTCCCTAACCATCTCAGTTTCTGCTTATGTCTTTTAATCCTGAAACACCTTCCCGTGTTTCAAATAGTGAATCTGTTCTGAGAGTAGCAACACTTACAGTGACCAGTTTCTATTCTCATGGTAAGAAAACACTCTAGCATTATATTCCCCTATCTCAGTGCTGCCTTTCATCCCCAGTAAACAGGTACATTGTGAAAGTGATGTCAAATTTTAAGATGTGTTTTACATTTTTAAGTATAGTCAAAGTTGTAGAACCATAGTGAAGTCACAGTTTTGACCTAATCCAGAAGTGTAAGAAGTTGGAAAGTGTCCCCTTTGTACAGTGTTCCACTTACTATGCTAGATAATGCTGTTTAAATAGAAGTGTTCCTCTACAGTGGAGGTATTTTAGTTTTCAGAGGAGACAGACCCCAAATTGTAGACGCCTTGCTTATTTTAATTTACAGTATGAACAAGTGATAGGGATATTGAAAGCAAATGGAAGCATTTATACACATGCAGAAATGGAGTAGTTTTGGTTGTTAAATGCATTTAACTGCTTCTTAGCAGCGAACAGAGGGCTCTGATGGTTCATGGTTTATCATCTTCCATGAGATAAGGTTGACTGAAAAAAAGTGTTGACCGATTTGATAGTTTTTCCTTAACCATTACAAATATATTTTGAAGTGTTCCATAATGAATAAAAATTGATTTTGTCAGTTAAAGTAGTAATATATCTAAATCTGTCAGTTACTTGGATTATCAAATAAGGTATGTTGAAAACTACCAAACTATACCAAATATTTTAGGATGCAAATGTTAAAATTAATTACAAGTGCAAATCTGGTTAAAAATTTTGTATCTCATCCTAAAGGATAGGGATTGGATACTAAGGATTTTGTTATTTGCTCGTGGTAGGAGTGTGTGACTTACTTCATTTTTGATTAGTCAAAGCTACTGAGATCAACTGCCTTATAATAGGCTTAGAAATGAGTAAATCTTGATTATGCTGGGCTTCGCTGGTAACTCAGACTATAAAGAATCTGCCTGTAGTGCAGTAGACATGAGTTCAATCCCTGGATCGGGAAGATCCCCTGGAGAAGGGAACGGCAACCCACTCCAGTATTCTTGCCTGGAGGCTGGTGGTCCATAGGGTCACAAGGGTCAGATACTACTGAGTGACTAACACACACTTTGACTTATTATTCAAGCCTGTAGGTGGGAATAGGGTGATATTATTAAGATATTAATAATTTTTTGAAATTTGTCTTCCACAGTGATCAGTTCTTAAGGAAATTCAGTGGTTGTCCTTCCAGTGTGTAGTTGTCCTGTAGCATGTAGTCTTGCCTTTCCTTCTCAGTTTTGTTTATGTTGCTTAACTTAAGGCAGTTTTGTTTATTTGCCTAAATCTGTTTATTATCAAATTCAATTTATTTAACAGATTTTTATCATATACTTACTATATATTTGGGTTTCTCTTACACTGTTTGGGCTTTAGAAATTACAAAGACTGTTAGTACATAGACCCTTCTAAAATCCTGTGCCTAATTTCCCTGTTCTGCTCTGAAACATTCCCAAAACTAGATTTTTATCATAAGGTCATTTTTGTTTAGATGTGTACTTGATGACATAATTAAATATGATGAAGCCTAAATTTTGAATTTGTTGCCACCACAACTTTAAAAAAATCTGAATCAAGTGAATCTGGTGCATAGATGTTCTATAATGAGTATTTGTTTTTCATGCTTTTTGACTTTAATAATCACCTTTGAGTGAAGTACAAACTTTTCTTTTTAAAAATTTTTTGTAACAAAATAAATATAATTTAGAGGAGTTAAAGTCTCTTGTAAATCAGTTTTTAGTGGTTGTTCATGACTTATATTTCTATGCTTCTTGAGTATATTACAAGAGCTGTGTTAAATATAGGCAGAAAGACAGACAAATAAGAGAATAATATATTTAGAGTCAGTTCTTTGGTTACTGTAGTCTTTCCTGATATTGTCAGTTGGTTTTGATAACTCGTGTGTTTGATTATTATATTTTCAATCTCAAGTAGCCCAGTAGTGCTAATTTAGATACCATATCTGAATCAGTAAGTGTAGAACAAGCTTGATTTCTGAAAAATTCTTGTTAGTTAAACCCACCAATCCAGACATCTCCTTCTTAAACATTATTTACCTTAATAGAAATTGAAAATAAAGGTATTCTTAAGCAAGTGAGGAGAAATTCTGAGTGATCATTGAGGAAGGTCATTGAGACAGGTCAGCTAGAGGTGGACACACAGCCTGCCTAATAATTGGATGGATGCTGCCTGGCTGGAAGATGGAGCTGATCTGTGGATCAGAATCTCAGAGGGAGACCTGCCATTCCTAGTTTAACTGTTTATTGAAATTACATTCCATGAAGGTCTATTATATGCTGCTGTTTAACTATTAAAAAGTGAAATGATCACCAGCAATTATTATTACCCTACCAAAAGGTTGTTTTAAGTGATTTTTGGTGTGTGAAATATATTTGGTCAAGTGGTACTTAGTAAACTTTTTTATTCATATGAACTTTGAAATCATATTCAAAGTTAGAACATTTCTTATAAATAAGTTGTTTCTGTTTCATATTTTTATTTGCTGAAGCCTATCTTTGTGTTTTTTTCAGGTTTATGTGAGATTAAGACCATTCTTCAGGGAGTTCCTGGAACGAATGTCTCAGATGTATGAGGTAAACATACTTAAGTTAATTATTACAGTATTTTTATTTTATTCAATATAGTACCCATATTTAGATCATGTATAATGATTACTTCTTTTCCCCTGAATTTATAGATCATTCTTTTTACTGCTTCTAAGAAGGTGTATGCAGACAAGTTACTGAACATACTAGACCCTAAAAAGCAACTGGTCAGGTAAATTTAATTAAGAAATAGTGGAAATGTCTGTCACACTGAACAATGAAATTACTATGATTCTATTTAATTTTGATGGCCATTTTTAGTTGGCTGCATTTATAGCGATTTGTTGTGTTAAATGGTGAAAATAAGTGATTTTTCTTTTTAAGCCCCCAAACTCTTTAAGAGTTCCTAATTAAACTCCAGACAGACGTTCTTTAATGGATACAAAGATCAAATGTGTTTATTTCACTTGTACATCTGTATCCTCACTTCGGGATTGGGGGGAAATTGGGGGTATGTGGAATTTTTCACTGTGCATGATGTTTTCACTTAATGTCTCTGAGATAATGCATGTTATGTCATCTTTTTAGTGACATAGAAATTGAAAGTTAATTTTAACAAAAAAGATCAAATTAAACTCTTGGTTATTTTAAAGAGCAAATTTATCTTCCATGGAAAGAAGATGTTACACGAGTCTAATTGGAAATTGCCATTGGTTTAGTCACTCAGGTTATTCTGATCTGGACTCAGTTCCTTGCGTGTGTGTCCTAAGCCAGCAGATGCAGTGTATTTACTGGTTAGGTGGGAGTGTTCCCAGTAATTTAAGACAATTTGAAGATTAGTTTCATTACTTCTGTCAACTGAGGTGAGATACCAAGACTCAGCAGTCTTGCTGTATCCTCTGGAGTATAGGAGTTAATCTTTGGTTTTTGATCAAGAGCTGGGATACAGGAAAAGGCTCCTGAAAGCTTTGGTAGCTGAGTGTTCATTTTCTTGAATATTTCCTCCCATATTGTCTTAGTAGAAAACCCTAAACTTAATTTCTACTGTTAATAGTACCTTTATTATTGAGTGGTTTCAACTATAGTGAAAGGCTTTTCCTAATGTCCACATTTAGGAGATTTTTCCCTCTTTTTTTTTTATTTTTAATTTCAAGGATCAAAATTTGTCGTTTAGTCAGTTTCCATTTTATCTTCCATATAAGCAAGCTTCAGACACACAGATGAAAATGGTATTTTATTTTCATAAAAGTATATTATAATTTATGCTCCTTTTACCTGATAATAAAAGCATACGAGTGATTTTGCTCTGATGACTTCACTCATTCTGAAGATTTCTGTTTAGCACCTCCAGTGTTCAGGGAACAGTGGTGAGCAGCATAAGCCCTTCCCTTCTGGAGCTTTCATTTTACTAGGGGACAGATCATAGTCATCCAGTTGTGATGTGACAAGTTAAAAGCCCTCTTTTAAACTAGTTTTATAAAACCTGTGCCTTTGGGAGTTTAAACTTGTTTCATCAAGTTGTATTTTGAAAAACTTAAAACAGGAAAAACTTCTTGAACTGTGTATTGAATGCACTAAGAGTGCTATAGGGCATCATCTGTGTTGGTGACAAGGTCGATTCAGAAAATCCCATGAGTCTGAATTGCTAATTCGATGACTAGCAAAAGTAGTTTATTTTTCAAATTGCAAATACATGCTACTAACCAACCCTCAGATTCCTGATAACTGGAAGGAGTTTATAATTAAATTACAATAAACATTAGTCTCCATGTACACTCATGTCTGGTGAGTTGCTGCCGTTGGAGAAGTTGTCAGTGTGACTCTCAGGCACCCACCGTGCCTGCCTCCAGTGTCCTCGTATCTGGATGTTTATACAGATAAAATGTAGAATCTTATTTAGGTCCAGCCAGGACTTAAATTCTTTTGTCTAGCCTTATATTTTCAAAGTAAGACGGTCTTTAAACCTTTCAGACGTAGATGATCATTAGAAAAAACTGTTTGTACTATTACGTTTCGTCTGGTTTTAAGATTCTTCCTCTTTTCCATTACCACTGATTACAATACCAGTTACTGGTTGTTCTTAGACCTATGACAGATTTTGTTGGTAGAAAATGCCCTTTCTTAAAATTAGAGAATTAAAAATATTATGAATGTGTAAATCCTAGCTCCTGAAAAATTTTATAGTAGGATTAAGACACAAGGAAGCCAAACTACCAAATTATTAATGTATGTAAGTAGTGTTTCAAGATGATCTGTACCAGTTATTAGTAATATTCAGAAACTAATATATTTTGAGTGCTAAATAGAGATTATATATATATTACAAAACTTAATAGCTTTCTTTTTAAAATGATATAGCATTTTTCAGTTTTCACAGTTGAAAGATCAATTTTGTAACACTTGAATCTGAATTCATCCTTTCATTCAGTCCTTGTTTTTTCAAATGATCACACAGACAGTTAAAGCACGGGTGTTTGGGAAAAGTTGAAATGATGGAATGTTCTGGCCTCTGCACCTTTCCTCAAAACCTGTAAGAGAAACTAAAGACTTTTTTTTAATGCCAACACGGAAACATTCCTTCTTACCTTTTCTATTCTGGCATGTGCAGGGATAGGGAGGCTGTGTGGTCTTCGGGTTAGAGCAAAGGCCTGGGAGCCAGGAGGACCCTGGGTCCCACTGCGGGGCTAACCGCTGGCTTACTGTGTGACCTTGGGCAGGTCACTTGACCTCCTGGTGCCTCAGTCAACAATCTGGAAAATTGGTTAAAAAGCAGGACCTCGATGACAACCAGATGCTGCATCTGAACTGAGCTCTCCTGGGTAAATAAATTACAAAAACAATTTACAGAGTTTTTCATCCCTCTTTATCATTTAATATAACATTTTGGGATAAACCAAAGTTCTTTAAGGCATGGTAATATTTGGTTGTAAGGTTTCAATAATTGCTAAGAATTTTTATAATAAGACCATAGCCCGAAGCCTAGGCCCACACTTGTAATTGAATTTCCTTTGTGAGAGAAAATGATAAGGCTTAAATTGTAAAGCCTGTGGTACGTGTATTGTGTATATGTTTCAGTATATGTTGTGCTTTTTACAGATGTATTATTTTTTAGTTAATTTGTTTTTACTTTTATGTTTAGGCACCGGCTTTTCCGTGAACATTGTGTTTGTGTACAAGGAAACTATATAAAGGACTTAAATATCCTTGGAAGAGATCTTTCAAAAACTATAATAATTGACAACTCACCGCAAGCCTTTGCATATCAGGTAGGAAGAAGGCTGTTAAACAAACTAAGACGAATGCTGCCGAACAGTGTGATGGGGCAACAGGATTTTCACTGGTGGAATTTCCTTGTTTAGTGTCATCTTTTAGAATTAGAAGCGCCAAATTAGTATATTCCTTGTGGAAATTTTTCTTTTAAATGAAATACAACATACATGTAAATTTGAAATAGTAAAACCCTAAGAAGGGACTGTAGGATACATACCATTTGATAGCATTCTTCTTGTTGTTTATCAGTTGCTAAATCGTGTCTCTTTTGCAACCCCACGGACTGTAGCCCACCAGGCTCCTCTGTCCATGGGATTTTCCAGGCAGGAATACTGGAGTGGGTTGCCATTTCTTCCTCCAGGGGATGTTCCCAACCCAGGGATCGAACCCATGTCTCTTGCATTGCAGGTGGATTCTTTACCACTGGGCCACTCGGGAAGCCCCAATAGCATTCTTATCAGTTGTTAAATCAGTAATTTTAATTGTAAACAAGTTTGAGAATTATACCGTGTTCTTCTGGTCTGTTTAATTTGACATTTTGAAATATTAGAGTATTTTGTCAACATATTTGTACCCTTTGTCAGTGTCTCTTAGACATATAAATTCAACTCTGGTTGAGTTCGGTGGCAGTCCAGTGTTGAGGACTCAGCACTTCCACTGCTGAGGGCCTGGGTTCCACCCCTGGTCAGAGAACTAGGCTCTCACAGGCCATGCAGCACGGCATAGACAGACAGACAGATGCATACATAGATAGACAGAGATGGGCCGTCTTTGCAAGATAGATTTTACATTGAGCATGTTCACGAGATACGACTGAGCTTTTCGTCAGAATAAATCAGTGCAGAATTGGGATGTTGGAAAGGGGTTTGGGTGTAGATGATACAAGACTGCCCTCAACTTCTGTGTTTCACAATGTCCGTAATAAAACATAAAAAAGAGTAAAGACAAGGGGGAAAGATGGCGTATGGTATTGAAGTATGTTCCTTTTAGGTCACTACTTTCATTTCCTTGCATTTTGAAATGTTTTTAAGAATTGGTTTGTAAATAAAATAATTTCAGTTACCCTCCATCTTAAACACAGTGTTCTGTGTAAATATTAAAAGATATAGTATCCTAGAGAATATTTACTATAAAACAAATATGGTTTGTAGTTTTGCTTTTAGATTTCAACGAAATACCATTGAGTCAATTTGTTGTGTTCCTACTATGTTTCAGGTTATCTTGTTAGGGAGTAAAATTTGTTGGGAGTAAAACAATGAATGGGACACAATCCTTGTTTATATGCTTTCTCTCTGTTTAAAAATGGCAGTATTCCTTTATTCAGAAGGCCTAGCGTTGACTAATAGTTCTCTAATGAGTAATGTTTTTAGTTATGTTAATGCAAAACTTATTTTAATGAATATTTCTTGTTAAGTTTTATGTACACTAAGAATTACTCTGAAAAACCAGTTAGGTTTCAGTTTATTCCTTAACATCTGTGTCTGGCACTATTAAGATGTCAAAGAATGTGACAGGCATAAACTCTGATGGCATTCCTTTTTTAAAGGAACTTAATGGATTAATATTTACTAAAATCTGTTATTTCTTTTAAAGCTTTTCCAGCTTAGGCAAACTGTAAATGAAAAATAAAGTTAATTCCTTATTTATCATTTTAGCTATCTAATGGAATCCCTATAGAAAGCTGGTTTATGGATAAAAATGACAATGAACTGCTAAAATTGATTCCATTTCTGGAGAAGCTAGTAGAACTGGTAGGTATATCTTTTCATTTATCTTTCTGTTAGGTTTTTGTTGCTTTAACTCTGTTGAAATAAATCTTTTCAATTGCTTTATGTGTACTGATGTTTCAAGTAAACATGGTGAAAGACTAGGGCAGAGGTTGATAAAGATTATTATGTTTATCAGTATTTAAAATTCTATACATTGTTTTATTTCGCCAAACTCCCTATGGCAAGTCACTAACTAGTTGTGTTAAGTAGGTTTCGCAGTTCAGGTCTAGAATTGATGCTTATGGTACTGAAATTTCATTCTGGGAATTTTTTCTGCTATATCCGTGGATTAAATTTAAAACTACCATGTAAAGTAGACTTCAGTGGCTTAATGCTTTACCTGTCTTTTGGTTTGATCTCTTACTGCATAATTGTTCTTACAAAATTGATACATTAATGACAGGCTTTTCTTTTTAATCTAAATTTAAGTTTACTTCTGTGTAGTGTCTTTGTATTTGGCAAAAATGATAATAATGTAAATTATAAAATAAATATCCATAGTTTCCCTGCAAAGTAAGGATGTTCATAATGCTGTAAGGATCATGTCTTTTGAGTTACGTGGCTTTTAAAATGTCTTTCTCCAACAGAATGAAGACGTTCGACCGCACATCAGAGACCGGTTTCGCTTGCATGACTTGCTGCCCCCTGATTAAGTACAAAGACTTGTCAGATCACTGAAGGGGGAGAGGATGCAGGACCCTTTTGGACTAAGACAAAAACATTGCCATTACTGTTGAAATTTTGCATTTTTGTACCCCGTCTTGCTTTTCTTATCTTGGTGCCCAATAATAATCAAGGGTTACAGAAAGAGACTTTATCTCAGATTGAATACACACAGTAGGTAGGCGAAAACAGAAGAGTCTTTAGAACTAGTGCAACTCCAGTGAAATTTTTTTATGTACAGGACATCTGCAGTTTATAAAGAATTCTGTTTCTGCCACCAGCAGTTTGACCTGTAGTCACACAGGATTTTATGATAATAACAGAGATGAAAATGGACTTTTATTTTCTCTCTGTTTGGTGCTCTAAGTGGGTTTGTAGCCACTTTTCTGTTACTTTAAAATTCTCATTTCAACAGGAATGGCCAGTAAAAGTTGTTTTATTTTTCCTGTTAAGGTTTATAACCTTTTTACATTTTTGACCTGTATTATTAATAGATTAGAATTTCATTATGCATTCCTTTTAGTTGAGGCGCTTCATAGTTTTCTGGAAATAGTAAATTTTTAGTTTTTTATTATACATTTGAATGGCCGTTTTCCTGCTTTGTCTGCCTGCATATTGTATATTTGTTTAAAAATATCCTCTACTTTTAGTCCATGTAAGTTTCATTTAGAGAGAACATGCATTTATATTTTGTTTCTGTAATATTCTACTGTAGGTGAAATCTTTTCAAAAATCAAGAGACTGGGTAGATAAGAATATATGAATGACTTACTATTCAAAAGGTGTAGACCGTTGTGATGGCCTGTGTTCCAAGTGGTACTATCTCGCAGTGGCACACAGACTTGATGGATAAAGGTATACCTCAGACCTCACTGTGCTCACCAGTCTTTGAGGAGGGTGGATTGGGTCACCTGTTGGGCTTGACTTGGTTACTGATGCCTTTGGTTTTCTCCAGGAATGAAGTATTCAGCACAGTGATTCAGTATTTTTAGTTACTTTGCATGGGCTGGTAGTACCTCTGTTATGCTCTCGGTTACAATCAATTTAAGCTCTGTGTAACAGTCTTGGTACCTTGCAGTAGCTATGCATAACCCCGTGGCACAGTAGACGCCCAGGCCACCAGTGCAGTCAATGTGCTCTCATAGTGGTTTTCTATGCTATATGAAAATAGTCTTCAAGCCTTGGTTCTCTGATGCAGCTACCACAAGAGGTTGATATTTTTATAGTGGCGTGTAATCTCTTTTTCGGGAGGCTTTTTATGGAGGTAGAATTTGTAAAAGTTAGTAGGCATTGCCTCTCAACTGCATTAACATGCCACAGGCTCAGACTGTTTTTGTGTAAAGGATGTCAAAGAACGGCACTTTTTCTAAAGAGAAGTTTGATATTTTGTATGCTTGTTAAGAAAGTACAGTATTGGAAATTAAAGGTGGACAACTGATAATTGAGGAGTATGTCACTTAATTTTTTATGTATATTACCTGTTTACTTGTACAACTTATTGTACAAATTACATGCAGCTTCATTTTCAAATGAATCCTTAAAATAAGGAAATCTTTTTAGGGAAACATTTAATTTTTGTATTTTTGATTTTAAAGGCATGAGTTATGTCAATTTTCAGTGTATTAATGAAGATTTTAACTTTTCATCAGGTTGAGTGTTTTCTTACTATATTATCTGTTGTGTATGTAGTTAGCATATTGTGTCACTGAACTGTTTAAAAATCTAGCATGTAGAGCAAGCCTGTTTTGTGGAAAATCCTTATTCATTAAAAAAAATAATCATGGCAGATTTTCTGCAAAAAAAAAAAAAATTTGCAATTCAGAATATTGGGGGTTTTTTTGTTTGTTTTTAATTTAAAGAAAGGTATTTTGCTTGCAGGAAAAAATAATACAGATTCATTTTAATGAGAATCTTTGAAATGTATTTATCTTTAGGGCATCTGGGCATCTTTATGCTGTTTGTCTTCTGTCTTTCTTGAAATAAAATGTACATACGTTACCTTTACATATGCTCTTGCTCAAAATTGTGAACCTGGTTACATTTCTCCTTGCTCCCTTTTTATGTTCAAACAGCAAAACCTATATAAGATCTAAACTTTGAACTTACATTATAATTGCTGAAAGCTTTACCGATTAAGTACATACAGACTCTATGGGCTTTCCCACAACTAGAAGGGAAATGTAAGCACCTGTATAAACCGTTGTGCCGATAGGCACTTTAAAAACTACTTTAGCCACCTTTTATTGGTAAAGCTGCTTTTGATCCCCTGCTGGAGAGTTCCTTTAAGTCAACTGACAAATGAATCAAGCCTAACAAGATTCTGTAAAGAAATAAGCTAAGGGAAAATTTTCTGTGGCCCGAGAAAATTTCTTGATATCAATTTAATATATTTTTTCTTTACTTGATTTGAGTCATTTTAAATTTGTTACTAATACAAAATTTAGAATAAGTTAGAGACCGTTATCCAGCTTCCTTCCTCCTTAATATGTTTTATTAGTCCTTCTTTCCTTTATCTGTTGGTAGATGTTATCTTAAACATTTCCGTTTAGTTAAATGGAGGTGTTTATGAATTAATGTGCCCAGCCCCTTCAGTTCACACAGGAAACATGAACTCTTAGAAACTGACCATAGTAAATGCAGGAGAGATGGATACCTGATATGACACAGAAAAAGTGACCTATATACACATTACAACTCTGAAGTACATATTATAATTGTGATATTTCCGGTGGTAAATGTCTGACTTTTAAAGACATTCTTTTAAATATTTGTATTATTGTCAGGATGTTTTAATCAGTTGTGTTTTTTAACGCCATGTAATATATGTAGCCCTGATCAGATTTATAGCAGCGTATTTCTCCTTGGGTCTTAAAGTTGACAACAATTTAAAAGCATAAATTGTTTTATATTAGCTAGTATGTATATTTATTTACCCAATGGCTTTATCTTATTTCCCAGAATTTGGAGGGGGATTTGTTGAAAGCATTGTAACTTCTATAAATGGCTATTTTCTTGTAACTGTCAGTGAAAATGGATGTGTATATTGTTTTTTTATATTTCTCTCGTTTTCCTGGTTTGTTTGTTTTGGGCGGGATGGTTAAATGTAGAATCATTTTTTTTTTTTCAAGTTATCTTTGGCCAATGACTTTTTCAATTAGATATTTCTTTCATTTAACCATCTAAAGAAGTTTTCCATTGTTTCGTTCAGTCAACTTCCCTGAAAAACAGAGACTTCATCTCATCAATGAAGAAAGCGTTTCATTATTCCTACAAATCTTTACAGCAAGCACAGACTTCTTCATAAGGACCAGATCTTTTCCACACCTTCTGTCAATCACATAAAGCTGAAATGTAAAGGACACTGACGCCTTCATTTAACTGTATTCACATGATGGTGTTACATGCTACATCGTTAGCTAGTTAAGGTTTTCTGACCTGAGTTCTCTTTGTCTTCCTAGGTATTTATTTGTTATCTCTTTTAATCTTGTGTATCTAAATTAACTTAGTGTTAATAGTCACCCACCGAATAACTATGCCAAGCAACTAGGAAAGAATGTTTATTTTATTTCCCCTTATAGGGGAAGAGTGGACTGGGAACAAAAATGTATGGGCCAAAAGGCCTTAGGTTGTCATTCATCCACTTTCTTATTCCTCTCATGAAGCTATTTTTGAGTGTAGTATTTTTTTCAGTGCTTATGTGCTTGATTATGTCATTACTTTTCATGTCTTCCCCTGAGTTAAAAGCCTACTAGGAACCTGTATAAAATAGAATTTAAAATTTCAGAATAAGAACCACAGAACTCAGTATCTTAAGATCAAAATGCTACATAAATTCTTATTGGAATCCAAGTCTCAACTCACTAGGATACATTTTTATAAAATGTTTCTCTGTATCTTGAATTAAAATTACTTGCCCAGAGGCAGAATTCCAGGGTTATAATGCATTTTGAGAAATTTTTAAAAACGGGAGTTGAGAGCAAGAGGTTTATACTTACTTTATGGTTTTGATATTAGTATTTTAAAATACATCAGTGGTTCCCAAACCTGATTGTTCATTTGTGTTACTCTGTGGAGCTTTCGAAATACAGATTCCTGAGGCCTTAACCTCTGCAAAATTGTCTGAGTCTAGAGTGGGGCTTGAGAATTCTGTGTTTTTAAAAAGCTCTCCAAATGATTCTAATAGATTTGGGCAATCACTGCCTAATGTGACAGTGGTTTGAGAGTAGGCAACAAAATAAAGTTTACCAGTTTACCAGATTTCACAGAACTTATTCAGGATACATGGAGGAATAAAGAAGATTGAGGCTACTGCTCATTATCATTGTCTTTCATACTTTTTAAGAGTTTGCGTTTCTAGCACTTGAAATAGTTGATCATATACACAGCTGAAGGACATATCCCTGAATGAGACCATTATATATATTAATTGTAAAATATTTCACTATTTTTTTATTTTATAAATCTTTGTAGAAATAAGCAATGAAATACTACTTTCATCTTTTGAAATGGGATTTTTCAAGGCAGTGTCCTTTTGGCATTAAGGTAGTGGGGAGTTAATATTCTCTCTGCCTTTTTCCACATGAATCAATATAAATCATGGACGTTTAAAATACTCAATTTAATTTCTACATATTTACTATGCAGTATAGCCGTGAACAAGTAATGTAGATTTAGTTTTCTCATCTTCAAATGCCCTGATCACCCTACCTCACAGGGTTGTTGTGGGGATAAATAAAACTTTTATGGAAGCACTTTTTTTGGGTGATATTTTATCAGCCATTAGAAACTATAATATCTAACAACTTATATTTGTATAGTGCTTTGTTTACAAGTACACAATTTTTTCACATTGCTTTCGCTTTCGGTGATCTCTAAGGAGCAGAGTAGGTTGGATACATGTATATATGTGGCTTAGTCCCTTTGCTCTTCACCTGAAACTCAACAACACTGTCAGTCAGCTGTACCCCAATACAAGATAAAAAGTGAAAGTTTGTGGGGGTGGGGCGACAGGAGCAGTAAGCAGTCTGGAAAGAGATGGAGCAGTGCTAATGGGGAGGCCACCCATGAGTGTTATGAATACGTCTGATGAAAGGAATGCCGAGTGTGAAGGAAGAAATGGGTGCTGAGGAAATTAAAGAATGATTACTAAATGGTTTGAGAAATCTGGTAAGTAATTGGGGTAGCAGGCTCATATAAATGACTTGCAAAGTTAGCATTCTCTTAGTGAACCAAATGAACTAGAGCTTTCAGTAGCTCATATAATGAGCTTTAATATATTTGATGTATGACAACCCTTGAAGGTATCTTTGACTAGACTTCCTGATGACGGTAAAAGTAATGTAAAAACACTGCCTTACTATGCCAGGCTCTGGATGGCAGAAGAAAGCAACCCTGATAACTGCTTTCAAGCTGTTAACAGTCCAGCAGTGGAGACTGACATTTGTTGAGAAAAGGGATGTGAAGGAAAAGACTCACTTGGAGAGCGCTAACAGCACAATCTGAAGTCGGGCTTCGATTGGCTGAAGTATCTGTGCAACATTTATGGAATGTTAAGCCAAGCTTGGTTGGGGTGGGGGTAAGTTAAGCAAGGGAGTGTATCAGGTTTGTTTTAGAAAGATCATTGGCCATCGAATAGGGGACAGATTGAGTGGGTGACCAGTTGGAAGAAATACAGGTTTACCTAATTCTCCATGCAACCAATTTCCTTTCTCAGTAACAACAAATGGTTGATGTATTGGGTGCTAGCACTATAAATGGATAATCTGAGCCCGGAGATTGGTAAAGTTCCAGGGGGAGTGTGGCTTGTCCAGGTTAATGACGAACAGAAAGGCACTCTGATTTTATATCACTGTATAAAATACAGAAAAGATGTATAGGAGTTGAAAGGAGACATGCTGTCATTGATTTCATGTTATGGGAAGGCTCTTTAGGGGAGGAGGGACCTCAAATCAGTGATTTTGGTACTTTATAAATTGTTTTTAAGGTGGGGCACACAGCATGTGTTATTTTAGTTCCCTGACCAGGGGTTGAGCCCAAGCCTCCTGCATTAGAAGTGTAGAGTCTTTTAACCACTGGGACTGCCAGGAAAGTCCCTATAAATGAGTTGTAACTTGGTGCACTAATTTCTAGGCTCAATTTCACTCATTTACCTTCTTAGGAAACTAAATCACAATCAGATGGCTGCTTGGTGAGGGTAGAACTAAAGAGAATCCTAATGGCTAAAATCAAGGCGACCAGACGCTCTCATCTTCATCTCTCCTGGGTATCTGCCAGAAATCCACAGGGCAGCTTAGCCTTATTTCTGGGGACTGTGAGAATCTTGGTTTTTGGTCTCCTATCCCTTATATCTCACCTTATTTCTATTAACATTGAAGATACATTGTCTTAGAACATCTTCAAGCAAGTTAATACAGATGACTACCACTTCAGAAATGGTGTTGCTTTCCCGTGTCTTCACCTTGGTGTATTTGATTGGATCTGCCACCTTTTAAAGCCAATTATTTACTGTTTCCTAGTTCAGGTCATGCTACAATGTGTGGGTTGACTAGTAATATAATACAAAAGCAGCTTTCTTTGGGACCCAGCTCTCTTAATTTTCTTTTGAGGCTACCTGTCATGAGGAAAAACAATGACCTGATGGGTGGATTTTTAAGAAAAATCCCTAGAAATTTATTCATGCTGTCATTCCAGTTATTAAGTGCCCACCATGTGCCAAACAGACTTAAGTATGGCAGACCTTAGCTTCTCAAGATTTCTTACCTGCAGATAAGACTACTAGGATGTATTTGTTAAAAATGTTAGCTGAGGCCAATGATGGAATTGACTGGAAAGATACTGGGATACCTCATGGCATTTAAGGAAGAGCTGGACAACTGGACCTCAAGGGGAGGTGAGGAAGTAAGGTGGCTTGGGAAATCACTTCAGCAGGAGGTGAAGTGTCTATTGTCATCTGCCACCAACTGCCAGGCCTGAGAGTCTTGAGTTCCAAATTCTAAAGTTCTAGGAAAGTATATTCACCTCAAGACCTAAGAAGCTTGAGGTATCTCTCACAGATCTGTGGGCCGACTGGGCTCAGCTGGACAGCTCTTGCCCGGAGTCTTCTGTAGCAGTTTGTGCCCGGTCGTGACCCCATGGGCTGTAGCCTGCCATGCTCCTCTGTCCATGGGATTCTCCAGGCAAGGATACTGGAGTAGGTTGCCATTTCCTCCTCCGGGGGATCTGCCCGCTCCAGGGATGGAACTCTTGTCTCCTGCATCTCAGGCAGAGTCTTTACTATTGGGACACCAGGGCGGCCCAGGGGTCTTCTGTGATTGTGTTCAAATGACTGTGGTAGATTGGGGATTCCCTGGTGATTCAGTGGTTAGGACTCTGAGCTTCCACTGGAGGGGGCTCAAGTTCAATTTCTCATCAGGGAACTAACATCCAACAAGCTGCAGGGCCAAAAAAATGATACTTGTGGATGGAACCATTTGACAGCTCAACTAGGCTGGACGTCCAGTATGGCTTCTCTGCTCCTGTGTTTGACACCTCTGCTGAGATAATCTGAAACAGCCAGGCGCTGGCTGCGTATTTCTCCTTAAAACAGGTTCAGACCGCTCCAGTTCCAAATGTACACTACACATTTCTACTTGGATACCTCAAAGGAGTGTCAAGATCTGTGTGGCCCAAATTTATCCTCATTCCTTAATGTTGAGAACCACCATTCAGGCATTTTCAGAAATATTTATGAAGCATTTACTACATGCCAGGCACTGTGAATACAGTAGCAAAGAACACAGACAAGATCCCTGTGCTCCAAATAGATACTAAATAGGGAAACAAGACCATAAGAAATTCTGATACATGCTATGACAAAAACAGAGTGACAAGATGAGTAACTGGGGAGGCCCCTTGCTGGAGAGAGGTCAGGGAAGAACTTTCTGCAAAGGTAACAGGGCTTCGAAGGAGGAAGGAAAGTCAACTGTATAAAGGTGTGGACAAAGCACTGTCGGCAGAATATAGCAAGTACAAAGTCCAAAAACAGGAAAAGGCTTAGTAGCCTCAAAGGGCCAGTAGCAATGATGTTAGTGAGACAGAATGGCATCATAAGGGGCTTGGTGGGAGGCAGGAGTCAGACCATGCAGAGCCTTGTGAATTTAAGTCCCAAGCAAACACCAAGAAGCCACTAAAGGGATTTCAACGGGGAGGAAGGGGTACGATGTTTGATTTTTTAAATCAAAACTGCCTGGTATGTAGTGAATGGACTGTGGAGAGGGAAGAGCAGAAGATGGAAAACCCACTGGAAGCAGATTATAGGAGAAGAGTCTAGAGAAAGCTTGGACTATGGTAGTAGCAAGAGACATGGGGGTAATTAAATAGGTTCAAGATTAATAGTGGAATCAAATCGCACACCTTGGTGATGGACTGAATTTAAGAGGTAAGTGGGAGGAGGAATGCAAGGATAGCGCCCAGGTTTTTGACTTGAGCACTTATAGGTGGGTGTCACTTCCACTCCTCCAGTCTCCAAAGGCATCATACTCTACTGATCCCTTCCCCTCCTCCTCCACATCCAGTCTGTCACTGTATTAATCGGGTTGATTCAGAGAAACAGAACCAACAGGATGTGTCTCTATGGAGAGAACATTTTAAGAAACTGGCTCACAGGGAATTCCCTGTGAGGTACAGTGGTTAGCACGCCCAGCTTTCACTGCTGAGTGCTCAGATCAATCCCTGGTCGGGGGAATTAAGATTGTGCAAATTGTGGGGTGGGTGTGGCCAAAAAAAAATCAGAAATTAGCTCACGTAATTGTGGGAGCTGGCAAGTCTCAATTCTACACAGCAGGTCCACAGGCTGGAGCCCCCAGGAAGACCTGATGCTGCAGAGTCCAAAAGCAGTCTGCAGGCAGAATCCCTTTTTCCTCAGTGTTTCCTCAATGCCTTCAATTGGTTGGATAACACCCATCCACCTTATGGAGAGTAACCTGGTTCACTCAAAGTTTGTTGATTTAAAGGTTCAGTCAGCCCAGTCTGTCAGTCTTGTCTGACTCTTTGTGACCCCATGGACTGCAGCACGCCAGGCTTCCCTGTCCAGCACCAACTCCCGGAGCTTACTCAAACTCATGTGCATTGAGTCAGTGATGCCATCCAACCACCTCATTCTCTTGATTTAAAGGTAATTACAAACAAAAAATACATTCACAGCAACAATTAGACTAGTGTTTGACCAAAACCTGAGTACCTAGCCAAAGTGACACATAAAATTAATCATCACAGCCACTAAATCCTGTTGATTCTGACAGTTAACTACCTTTCAGATTGGTTCCTGCCTCTCAGTTGCCATTGTCTTACTTTAGGGCTGTATTCTCAATTCATAAAATATTTACTTATATATTAGATACTGTGCCAAATGCTGGAAATATAACTGTGAATGAAAGACTGTGTCTTAGGGACCTTACATTCTAGTCTTTGCCTTCTATTTTGCCTCCTTCCAATCCCTCTTTATAAATGGAAGGCTGCATAACATTGCCTCTCACACTTTAACATAGTCATCTAGCACCGGCTTGGAGAGTCTCATGTTTTACAAGCTCTCAGGTGTTGCTAATCAAGAACAAACTTTGAGTAAGTGGGCTGTAGAATATTTTTTGGAAGACTATCTTTATAAAATGTGTACTATTGTAGACTCCGAAAAGATACACCGGAAATGGGCAACAATGGTTGCCACCAGAAAAAAACAGAATGGCTGATGATTGTATATACCTTTTTACAACCTGAATATTGTACCAAGGAGGTGTTACATATTCAAAAACAAACCAGGAAACAGCAAAAACAAAACAAAAAATATCTGAAACTGTACACCTCTGAAAATCCTGCAGTGGAGCCCAAAGGCCAAAAGGGCAGAATGCAGCTTAGCCCATCTTCAGTTCAGTCGCTCAGTCATGTCCGACTCTTTGCAACCCCATGGACAGCAGCACGCCAGGCCTCCCTGTCCATCACCAACTCCAGGAGCTTAAACTCATGTCCATTGAGTCGGTGATGCTATCCAACCATCTCATCCTGTCGTCCCCTTCTCCCGCCTTCAATCTTTCCCAGCATCAGGGTCTTTTCCAATGACTCAGTTCTTTGCATCAGGTGGTCAAAGTATTGGAGGAGCTTCAGCTTCAGTCCTTCAATGAATAGTCAGGATTGACTTCCTTTAGGATGGACTGGTTGGATCTCCTTGCTGTCCAAAGGACTCTCAGGAGTCTTCTCCAGCACCACAGTTCAAAAGCATCAATTCTTTGGCCTTCAGCTTTATTTATAGTCCAACTCTCACATCTATTCATGACTACTGGAAAAACCATAGCGTTGACTACATGGGCCTTTGTTGGCAAAGTGATGCCTCTGCTTTTTAATATGCTGTCTAGGTTGGTCATAACTTTTCTTGAAGGAGTAAGCGTCTTTTAATTTCATGGCTGCAGTCACCATCTGCAGTGATTTTGGAGCCAAAAAATCACTGGCGCCGTTTCCACTGTTTCCCCATCTATTTGTCATGAAGTGATGGGATCAGATACCATGATCTTAGTTTTCTGAATATTGAGCTTTTTTTTTTTTTTTCCTTCAGTTTTCATAAATGTCTATTTCATTATTGGTGGGTAGCACATTTAACAGTTAAATACATTTAAATAATGTATAGGTGACTGCATGACTGCAGTATTGGTAACTAGATAGACAACCAATTCAACTAGAAACCAGCTAACAAGTAACTGTGAATATTGAGCTTTAAGCAAACTTTTCACTCTCCTCTTTCACTTTCATCAAAAGGCTCTCTAGTTCTTTGCTTTCTGCCACAAGGGTATTATCATCTGTATATCTGATGTTACTGATATTTCTCCTGGCAATCTTGATTCCAGCTTGTGCTTCATCCAGCCCAGTGTTTCTCATGATGTACTCTGCATATAAGTTAAATAATGTATTTAAATAAAGAAGATATGTATTTAATATATTTGTATATATTAAGTTAAATGTACACAGTCTTGATATACTCCTTTTCCTATTTGGAACCAGTTTGTTGTTCCATGTCCAGTTCTCACTGCTGCTTCCTGACCTGCATACAGATTTCTCAAGAGGCAGGTCAGGTGGTCTGGTATTCCCATCTCTTTCAGAATTTTTGTTTGTGTTGCTCCACAACACAAGGCTTTGACAAAGCCTTGTCAAAGGCTTTGCCAAGGTCAATAAAGCAGAAATAGATGTTTTTCTGGAACTCTTGCTTTTTCGATGATATGGTGGATGTTGGCAATTTGATCTCTGGTTCCTCTGCCTTTTCTAAAACCAGCTTGAACATCTGGAAGTTCATGGTTCATGTACTGCTGAAGCCTGGCTTGGAGAATTTTGAGGATTACTTTACTAGCATGTGAGATGAGTGCAATTGTGCAGTAGCTTGAGCATTCTTTGGCATTGCCTTTCTTTGGGATTGGAATGAAAACTGACCTTTTTCAGTCCTGTGGACACTGCTGGATTTTTCAAATTTGCTGGCATATTGAGTGCAGCACTTCCACAGCATCATCTTTTAGGAACTGAAATAGCTCAACCGGAATTCCATCACCTCTACTACCTTTGTTCATAAGTGATGCTTCCTAAGGCTCACTTGACTTGGCATTCCAGGATGTCTGGCTCTAGGTGAGTGATCACACCATTATGATTATCTGGGTTGTGAAGATCTTTTTTGTATAGTTCTTCCGTGTACTCTTCCCACCTTTTCTTAATATATTCTGCTTCTGTTAGGTCCATACCATTTCTGTCCTTTATTGAGCGCATCTTTGCATGAAATGTTCCTTGGTATCTCTACTTTTCTTGAAGAGATCTCTAGTCTTCCCCATTCTATTGTTTTTCTCTATTTCTTTGCATTGATCACTGAGGAAGGCTTTCTTATCTCTTCTTGCTATTCTTTGGAACTCTGCATTCAAATGGGTATATCTTTCCTTTTCTCCTTTGCTTTTCGCTTCTTTTCACAGCTATTTGTAAGGCCAACTCACCCATTTTGGTTTTTCGCATGTCTTTCTCGGGGATGGTCTTGATCCCTGTCTCCCGTACAATGTCACGAACCTCTGCCCGTAGTTCATCAGGCACTCTGTCTATCAGATCTAGCCGCTTAAATCTACTTCTCACTTCCACTGTTTAATCTTAAGGGATTTGATTTAGGTCATACCTGAATGGTCTAGTGGTTTTCCCCACTTTCTTCAATTTAAGTCTGAATTTGGCAATAAGGAGTTCATGATCTGAGCCACAGTTGGCTCCCGGTCTTGTTTTTGCTGACTGTATAGAGCTTCTCCATCTTTGGCTACAAAGAATATAATCAAGCTGATTTCGGTGTTGACCATCTGGTGATGTCCACGTGTAGAGTCTTCTCATGTATTGTTGGAAGAGGGTGTTTGCTATGACCAGTGCGTTTTCTTGGAAAAACTGTTAGCCTTTGCCCTGCTTCCTTCTGTACTCCAAGGCCAAATTTGCCTGTTTCTTCAGGTGTTTCTTGACTTCCTACTTTTGCATTTCAGTCCCCTATAATGAAAAGCACATCTTTTTTGGGTGTTAGTTCTAGAAGGTCTTGTATGTCTTTACAGAACCGTTCAACTTCAGCTTCTTCAACATTACTGTGCTTCCCTGATAGCCCATCTTAAGCCCTTTATTATTATCAGTTTACCTGCTCAGCTTATCTCCAGTTGCCAGTCAGATCAGGGACCACCTGCGTACCTTCTTCCGGAAACGCACTGGAGCAAATTTCACTTGGTCTTTGAAACTCCTTACTGCAGCGCTTTCTGGAAGCCTTTCAAATACCCTACCGCTCCCCTCCGCGGTTAACATTACCCTTTTGAATTTAACCTCAAAACGCTTCTTGTTGTTGCAGTCATTGCACTGTATCGAAATCTGTTTCCGTGTCTGTTTTCGCTGTTTGATTGTGCGCTCCTTGAGGGTAAGACTAGACTCAGACTGAGTTCCGAAATCATTCTGCGAAAGAATGAATCGTGTACTGGGTTCAGGGGGCTCACAGAAAGGAAGGTCCTCGGGCCCCGGGTTCCCTTCGATCCCTTCGTGATGCTGTGGAGGCAAACGGGCCGGGAGCTGAATCTGAGCTGTCTAGCTGGGAGGCTGCCAGGAACTCGGTGCTCTCCGCTCGCTTCTCCCGGCGCCCTACGCCCTTCGGGGTTCAGAGGCCCACCTCGCCCAGCGCGCTACCGCGCGCCCCTGGGCCGCGGAGGTCAGTCCGCCGCCCACAGCCGGGCGCGGCGTGCGGACTATCTGCCGCGGTCGCAGGCGCCCCGGGGCGAGGCCCACGCGAGCAGACGGCGCGCCGCGCCGCTAGGGGAGGGCGCAGGGTGGCCGGGGAGGAAGGGAGAGGACAGGCGACAGCCAAGCGCCAGACAAGGTGCTGCCACGACCCCCGTACTCCCTGTTCCTTCCTGGGGTGCGCGAGAGTGGGGGCCGGCCGGCTCTGCCCGCCACCCCCCTCCCCTCCCCTCCCCTCCTCCTGCCGCAAGGGCCCGCCGGACCCCTTAGGCGCCGAACGGAGTGCGGAACGCCCCGCGCGCCCGCCTCGCCCCACGCCCCTTCCGGCCGCCGAGGGGGCGGGGCCTCGGCGTTGAGTCAGCCGCGGTCCCAGCGTTCCCCGCGCGGGCGACGAGCGGGGATCCGGTGACTCACCTCCGCCGCGCAAACTCTCCCCCGTCTTCCCTCACACACGCTCACGCCCGGCTCGATATGGCGGCGGCGGCGGCGGCGGCGGCTGGGGACTCCGACTCCTGGGGTGAGAAGAAGGTCGGGGATCGGGCCGGGCCGGCGCTGGCCCCAGACTGTCATTAACGCGGCTCTCTTCCCGCAGACGCGGACACGTTCTCAGTGGAAGACCCGGTGCGGAAGGTGGGGGGCGGCGGCACGGCCGGCGGGGACCGCTGGGAGGGCGAGGACGAGGACGAGGACGTCAAGGTGGGTCCGCGCGGGGTGGGCCGGGGTGCCCGCCTTGGGGCTGGAGGTCGGGCTCGGGGCCCGGGGCGCCGCCCGGGCCTGCGGGCCGTGTGGGGACGGGAGCGCAGGGCCCGGCGGTGCCCTGTTCCGCCGGCCAGAGGGCCGGAGTTGGGCGGCGTGGTCTGCAGAGTCTGCCTGCCGAGTGGCGGGCCCCAGCCCCTCTTAGAGGGTACGCTCCTGCCCGGATCCCCCGCCAGCCGGCGACAGGCGGTGACAGCCGCGGCTGGGCCGGCCCACGTGCGCACTGCGCGGGGCTGAGACCGGGAGGCGAGAGCGGGGCCCCTGGCTCTTCCCAGATGGGGCGTCTCGTAACGCGTCCCTCGGGCTGGTAGCTTGTCTGCAGCCCCAAAGGGAGGGTGAGGTTGGGGCCCCTGGCTCATCCCAGATGTGCGTCTCCTAACCCTCTTGCCTTTTCGAGCTCAGGCGTCCCTCGGGCTGGTAGCTCGTCTGCAGCCCCGAAGGCCCGCTGGTAGAGTTTGTTAGAGCTGTTAAATGTGTGAAATATTGTGGTGTAGTTTCAGCCACCTTCCCCCCGCCCCCCCCCCCCCCCCCCCCCCACACAAGTGAAATACTTCTTAGGCCCCCTTCTCCCTCCCTGTGGTAAAAGGACGAATTGAGGACTGAGATCGCTACCTTAGTGGTCAGAAACCTAGTTAGTCCACACAGCGACTTGAAAAATGGAGCTCTGATAGAGTGGGTTATTCATCTGTATGGCAACCCGTAAGGAAATACTGATTTCGTGGTTGGAGAAGGCAAAGGAGCCGGTGTTGGTTGTGTTTGTCCTATGCTTTGTATATTTTGTTTGTTTTTGAGACCTCCTGGGGACTCAGCATATGGCTTCAGATGACATTATGACTGCTGCGTTTGTTTTTGTTTTTCTAGTAGCTACAAATCTAAGTGCAGAATGTTAAGCCTCTTATTAACGAAGTTCTCAAAATCTTTATTTTCGTGAAGATAAATTTAATATGAGTTGGAAAATGGTTTTCTATGGTTTTGATTCATTTAGTGAATGGTTTATTCTTCTGACTTCTACCCCCAGCCCATGATAACAAACCCTAAAAATCTTTCCGCTTGGGTTAAAAAAAATTTAAGCTAGATAATCATTATGAACTTTGTGTCCATACTGCTTTTGTTTAGATTTTACTTTTGTCTGATGAGGCGGATGTCCCAGTTCATTGAACAGCCTGAGGTTCAGGGATGATGTGAGCTTTTCAAACCTTGGGGTTAATTAATAAGCAACACTATTGTGAAGATATTTAAATTTTTGTTTCATTTACATGTTGTGTAGACAGGGAATGGATTGTGTTATCAGCCTAATTGCAAAATATTAGTTACCTCCCTACCCTATAGCAGATTTTGTGTTTTGAGCCTTTAGTTCAGATTTGTCCTTTCATTTCTATGCATAGTAGATGTAGGAGTTAAGACATTTGTTAGGAAAATTGGGAATAAGTGAGAAGAAGCGACTAGAGAATCAGGAATTACCAGAAAATGAAGTTTGAATGAAGTAGTCTAGACTGATAGGAGGAAGCCTGACTGAAATTATTGTATCTAAATGGTGTCTGTCCTGATAAAAAGAATTCTGACCACTTGTAACTAATTTTGGAGGTTTAGGAGTTGTAAATCTTACTTAAAGGTAAGTGTTACATAAAGGTTATCTTGTCTCTTGACACTCTTTCAGTGCAGAATTTGTTTTATACAAATAGCCTATTTCTTTTACTTAAACTTTGAAGTTGATCTTTGAGTAGTAGAAAGCTGAACTTGCCCATTTTATTTCCATGTTGAAATGTTGCTTTATTTCTGTTGAGTTTCTCAAAGACTTCCAAGATAATGGAGTAGTTTGGTTCCTAGGAGTTTAGGATCAGACAGACCTGGATCTATACTGTTGCCTTGACAGTTTCTATTTGTGAACATGAACCAGTTTTTTAATTAACCCCCGCCCCGCCCACCCCCCATCCCAATCTTAGCATTACTATGGAAGCTATCTCAGGCATTATTTTGCACTTTAAAGGAGATAATATATGAAGCATTAAGCAGAGTTGGCTGACACTTGGTAGGCACTGAGTAAACGTTAATTCTCTCTTGCTTCTAGATGTAGTGTTAATTTTTCTGGCTGATGGAAAATATGCTTAGGCTGTTTAGATCTTGTATCTGGGGTCATTTTTGTGCCACTTTGTGTGCTTTCTTTAGCTCAGTGGGAGTAAGTTCTCTCCATAATGGGTGTTTACTGTGTATTTTTTGTTTTGAATGGAATGACCATGGTTGTCAGGCAAGTTTTTGCTTGCTCAGAATCTAGAGTTGAAATTGTCACCTTGAATGGTAATGAGAAGGTTTTCCCTGCTTTCTGAAACTAGAGCATTCCTATCAAACCTTTCCTAAGCTTAAAGAAGTAATTACCTTAGGACATACCTTGCTAACAGATGCACAGGATAAGTCAAGGTAAAGCACAGATGCTCACAGACATAATTCAAAGCTGTGGCAGCTTGGTGCTGAGATTCTGAGGAGCTTGGTGGAGAATGAACTTGGCCTTGACGGTGCTGCTCTTGCTGCTTAGGGTGCTCACTGCCACTATAATAGCTCAGTGCAAAAACAGATGTACTTTTCAAAAAACAATTAAATGCAATTTTCACTTGTCATAAAATTGTAAATTCTCTTTGTATTTCACTTAGCGAACACAGATACTAAGGTACGTTGTTAGAAAAAGTGAAGTGTCATAAAGTGAACTTTCAAAAAGTAAGGAATGCTTTAATAGCAGATTTCTGAATTCTGATGTTCTAATGCTAATCCTTTGGTAGCAGTTGTTAACAAGGTTTAGTTTTCATGAGATTGAATAATCACAGTCCTTAAAGAATATAGTAGGTGACTTTTTGAAAAGTCCTTCAAAAGTAAGGTAGGTAGAAACAGTAAGTTCTTCAATCTGTGTCAGCATCTAGTGTTTAACCTTTAAGAGTATAGGCGTAATGTCATTTTTGTAATGTCCTGAGAAATGAAAGGAAAACTAAGGTCTTTTGTTACAGTAACTTGCTCCAATAGGTTAATGTCTTTCAATAGACATAGCATTTTACTGCCCTTGACTTTTCAAATAGCTGTCTGATAGTGGCAGAAGTGGATTTAGGTGAAACTAGAATTGTTCATCGGAGAAGGCAATGGCACCCCACTCCAGTACTCTTGCCTGGAAAATCCCGTGGATGGAGAAGCCTGGTAGGCTGCGGTCCATGGGGTCGCTAAGAGTCGGACATGACTGAGTGACTTCACTTTCACTTTTCACTTTCACACATTGGAGGAGGAAATGGCAGCCCATTCTGGTGGTCTTGCCTGGAGAATTCCAGGGACGGGGGGAGCCTGGTGGGCTGCCGACTATGGGATCACACAGAGTCGGACACGACTGAAGTGACTTAGCAGCAGCATAATTGTTCATATTCACTTGGGAGGGGTAGGGGAAGGCTGTGCTTCTTCCTAGTTTAAAAGGTGAGAACTGGGGAGCATAGTTTCCTCTCACATTAGCTTTATTTCCCCTTTCTACCCTATCCTGATATCAATGCAGAGGCAGTGGGAGGAATTGTTTGCTTGGTATATATCTCTAGACTCCTTCCCCATTTCTGGAATGATGTGTCGGCTGTGTTGATCATTTTTCCTGCTTACTGTGGGTACCTACCCACTGCAAGCAGGAACAATACAACTTTTACTCCATTTTACTAGTCTCCCATCATTTCACTAAGACAGATTAGAAGCTAGATTTATTCAAAGGGTGTAGAGTTTGTTTTGAGAAAACTTCTGGCTGTAATCAATCATCTCACACATTTGTTTCTATAATGTTATTACAAAATGTCTTTAAAAGACCCTAGAGAACTGGATTAGTTGAAAACTGCATGCCTTATTGTGCCCATTCAGCGGTCTGTTAGGATCGTATCCCAGTTAATAGTTTAAATATACCAGAGTAAGGACATTTTTGAAGCATTGGAAACAGCACTTCTGAAGTAGACGATCATATTTCAAAGACATGGGAGATTGTTGGGAAGTTTTCAGAAGGTAGGCATTTTGCTAGGAAATGGATAGTGTGTGTGGAAGGTGTGTGTGTGTGTGTGCGCGTGTGTGCGTCTTATGAAAAATCCTAAACATTTACAGAAGTGGAAAGAACTTTAATAAACCCATGACCAACCTTCTATTTCCTATATTCTGTCTTGCTGTTCTCCTCACCCAGCCAGATTATTTTGAAGAAAATATCAATTGTATCATTGTACTACCCTGACAGTTTTTTATAAACTAGTGAGCTTTTAGTTGGGAAGTGTGTTTGTTGCTGAAAAATATTTACCTAATATGTTTGCTCTCCTGGACCATTGAAAATAAACACGCCATTTGTTTAGTGTTCAGTGTCTTGTTCTTGATCTAGCTTAGCCAGGAATTTGAAGTAGAATTGATAACACTTCCAAATATGAGACAGGTCGGTATTGAGATGGAATTCAGCAGAGTGCTGAGCCATAGTAGTGTGTTAAAAACTTAATGAATTAAGTGAAGTAGAATTTATTGAGACAGATACCCTGGCTTCCAGAGACAAGCAAAGTACTGAGGTGATGGAAGAACATTTGAGCTTATTTTAAAAACGAAACTTTGCTGTCAGGTCTGGCCATGGCAGGAGCACACTACAGAGTTCTGATGTTTCTCAGAACAGAATTGGTACAGCTTATAGAACACCCAGTAAGAGACTCTTTTGCTTCAAGAGATTATGCTTTATCTAAACCAAACTATTGTTCTTAAGAAGAAAAGGAGGAGGTGTATATATTAGTTAATGGGCTGCTGCTGTGGGGCAGAAGAGTTTCCTGCTCATAGGAAGCTACTTCTGTTTGATGATCTATAAATATATCTTGCTTAAGTTGGAAAGCATTTTCAGCCCTAAACGTGTTCTCTCATTGCATGTGACATTCTGTAGTTGTACATTATAAAAATGACAGACTAGCCAACTACTGGCTACATTAGTAGAAATAAAAAGAAACCCGGGTTTAAATTTTTTGTTACGTTTTCAATTCTTAGTCGTATTTAGTTGGGAAGCAGGTTTTAAACTTGAAAAACACCCGTCTTTTTTTAGAGAAATGGCTCAAACGATGCTGGATGTGTATCTGTAGAACATAAGTATAGATAAGCAGATGGTTTATAAACAGCTTCTCTTCTGAGGAAGAGCCTCATTTTAGCCCCATTTTAGAAGAGCCTGGTTGATACTGGAGATATTAATACTTTAAATACTTGGAAATACTTTTGGAGATAAAAGAAATACTTTTGGATATTTTAGTTAGAAGATCGATTGGCTACCAGTGATAATTGGTTAAAGAATTTAATTGGATATTGATAGGTAACTCCTGAACCAAAAACAACCATTAATTTTAGCTGTTTCTCTAGTAACCCTTCTTGTATTTTATCTGAATTTATTGTCAGCATTTACAAAGTCTTGATGTTTATGGAAAATTGGGCAGTTTTAAACATTCTACTTTTATGCATTTACTTTTATAACTAAGGATGCTAAAACTGTCTTAAGTTCATGGGGAAAGCTACCTGGCCTTCTGCTTTTGGGATTACATTTGTTTGGAAGTGTGACCAGTCTGTTTTTTCTGATGTCACTGTGCTCCCTTCTTGAGGAGCTTGTCCTCAGTATAGGAGTAACTTCAGAGCAAACTTTTTTCCAGCACTCTGGGGTGAGGGTGCCTTTCATGGTCTGTCTGTGAACTGAGGAGCAAATGTCGTAGTTGTTTCCAGGACTTAGAGATAGGAGCCACTGTTTTTGCTACTGAAATCTTTTCTGTGCTGAAATTCTAGGTGGCCTCATTACACTTGCACTGACGGGGCAGTGTGACAACTGTCCAGAATAAGGTTATTCTTCGGTAGCGAAACCAGGGACGGGGTAGAGGCGGGGCCTAGAGTCAGGGTGAATGAGGCACTGAGAAAGCAGTGATCCGGGTGGGGTGAGGTTTACTGGCCAAGGGAACTGAGGAATATCAGCGCTGAGCACAGATCCTCCCACGCCCTGCTGTCTCGCTGTGTGGGAGTTACTGGGATGGCGCTGCTGCTTTTCAGCTACGCCTCGCTCCTCGTGAGCACCTGCTCCCAGAGGCTGCTAGACTCATTTGTTAAAATTAGTAGAAATCCATCACAGGCAATTTGAGATGAATATTTGACATAGTTGTAGCTGGGCATATCTTAGTATGTACCATAACCCTTCTCTTTGATATGGGATTCCCTGCAATTCCAGGGGACTCCATTCCAGGACTAATTGAAAGAACAAATTTTGGTGTGGAGGGACCTAGTTCCCAGACATTTATACTTCAGGATTCAGGTAAGAAATGATGTTTAATATGACACTTTAAAGAAATCTTGTCCTGTTCAAAACAGGTTCCTTCATTATTTTTCCATTCAGATTGTGTGGTTGTTATCTCTGGGCGTTATCGTCCTTAATGTAAAGTGGGGATAACACTACTTTACTTGCAGGATTTTTGTGAGGGTTAACTGTTACTATATGTAAAGTTCTTTGGGGACTTGCCTGGCAGTCCAGTGGTTGGGACTCACTTCCACGGGCCCAAGTTCAGTCCCTGGTCAGGGAACTATAATTCCACAAACTGTGCAGCATGGCCAAAGAATTTAAAAAATTTAAACATGAAGTCCTTTGCATAGTGCTTAGTGCACAGTAAGCACTTGGTAAATGCAATCTATTGTTGTTATCATCATCATCACTGTTATTAGTAGGGAGTTATAAACATTCCCTAGAAGTAAGCAGATAGTTCTTTTATCTAAGAACCATCTAAGCAGCGTACCACTCACAAACCCAGCTTTTATGTTCTATGAAGATTAAAATGACAAAAGACTTCTAGTAGTAGTCAGCTTTCAGTTTTAGCTCTCTGGTTCCTTTTGCACAGTGGTGTGCTGATAGAGCACTTAAGCAAACCGGCAGGGCAGGGTGACGTGGACGCGCGCCGTCTGACTTCTGACTCGTAGATGTTCCGACAGGGACTCGCTGGTTTGCTTTCACTGTGTGTGTTAACTATGAGCTGTGGGTTAAATTGCAAAGGTGAAGTGATTATAAAAATACTAATATTCAAAGTTCTTCCCACTCCATGGCAGCCTTGCAGGATTTTTTTATTTCTTTGGATTTAGATTTTTATTAAGAATCAAGGCTTAGTTTACAGACCTAGCCTGATTCAGATTTACGGCCTCTTGCGTTACGAAGCCAGAAGCTTGGCGTCGCAGCCGTGGCACATGAGTCAGCCCTGCCCCTCCTGCCTTGCCCGTCACCTCTGCTCAGCTTCAGACTGGTGTGTCCTCGGGTGCCTGATGGTGGCTGAGACAGTGGTCAGGCTACCTGTAGGTTAAAGCCCTATTTAAACACAGGACTGTGTCTTTCTCTGTTAAACTTAAACCTTCTAAATTCTGTGGACCCTTTAGAAGATTGATAATTGTTTTATGTTTAGCTCAGTGACTCTGCTAGGCATAGGAAAGAGACTACAGAGCCACCTTAAAGTACCCCGCCCAAGTTAAGGGAGTTGGTTCCATGAAGCTGTCGATCAGCTCTTGATTCTTCTATTGTACTGAGCTTAACTCTTTTTTCTTTTTTTTAAATTTAATTTTTAAAAATTGAAATATAGTTGATTTACAATGTTGGGCTTAAATTTTTATAAAGATTTAATTCATTAGCCAGGGTTACGTTGTATGGAATATTGCTTGAAATAATTAAAACGATTAGCCAGAATGTTGGATGCTTTTACATTTGGGAAAGTAAGAAGTATAAAGACAGCTCAATTTTTCTTTTAAAACTACTGTGAATTATTTAAGAGAGGCTGTTAGTTTTGGCTTGGTGGTCTTGTGTTTTAATTGTTAATGGAGAAGCTTTTTTGTGGAGTTATACAGCTTGATATAAAAATTCATATGGAGAAATAAGTGTGCAAGAATGGCCAGGAAAACACTAAAAAACCTGAAAAGGGGGGATTAGCCCCAGCTTACATTAAAAACATACTATAAAGCCTCTAATTAAAACAGTAGGTACTGGTACATGAAGAGACAACAAACCTGTGGGATAGAATAGAAAGCAGAAATAGATCCAGTGTCTAAGAAAACTCAGTATGTGGTTAAATCACAGGGCAGAGATGGGCTTTTTAAAAACTGAAGTGTAGTTACAGGCTTCAGGTGTACAGTGTCAGCTCTGTCGTGTCCGGCTCTTTACGACCCCAGGGACTGCAGCACGCCAGGATTCCCTGTCGGTCACCAGCTCCTGAAGCTTGCTCAAACTCATGTCCATCTAGTCGGTGATACCATCCAACCATCTCATCCTCTGTCGTCCCCTTCTCCTGCCTTCAATCTTTCCCAGCATCATGGTCTTTTCCAATGAGTCAGTTCTTCGCATCAGGTGGCCAGAGTACTGGAGGAGCTTCAGATTCAATCCTTCCAGTCACTATTCAGGACTGATTTCCTTTAAGATGGACTGGTTTGATCTCCTTGCAGTCCACGGGACTCTCAAGAGTCTTCTCCAACACCACAGTTCAAAAGCATCAATTCTTCAGTGCTCAGCTTTCTTTATAGTCCAACTCTCACCCATACATGACTACTGGAAAAACCATAGCTTTGATGAGACGGACCTTTGTTGGCAAAATAATATCTCTGCTTTTTAATATGCTGTCTAGGTTGGTCATAGCTTTTCTTCCAAGGAGCAAGCATCTTTTAATTTCATGGCTGCAGTCACCATCTACAATAATTTTGGAGCACAAGAAAATAAAGTCTGTCATTGTTTACACTGTTTCCTCATCTGTTTTCCATGAAGTGATGGGACTGGATGCCATGGTCTTAGTTTTTTGAATGTTGAGTTTTAAGCCAGCTTTTTCACTCTCCTCTTTGACTTTCATCAAGAAGCTCTTTAGTTCCTCTTGGCTTTCTGCCGTAAGGCTGGTGTCATCTGCATATCTGAGGTTATTGATATTCCTCCCAGCAATCTTGATTCCAGCTTGTGGTTCATCAAGTCCGGCATTTCTCTTGATGTACTCTGCATATAAGTTAAATAAACAGGGTGACAGTACACAGCTTTGACCTAGTCCTTCCCCTATTTGGAACCAACATAGTGATTCACAGTTTTTAAAGATGATACTCCGTTTATAGTTATTATAAAATATTAGAAAGGTGGACTTTTCAATAGATGGTGCTTTGACAACTGGGTAACTATTTGGGAAAAGGTAAAATTAGATCCATACTTAGATCCATCATAGAAAAGAAAAAATTGCAAAGGATCAGAGATCTAAATGAAAAAACAATGGAAGCATACATCTTCTAGAAGAAAATTCCTTGCTTTAAGAAAAGACTTTCTAATTGACTTGGAATTCAGAGCATTAAAAGAAAAGTTTTAAATTTTACTCCATAAATGTGGTGGGGTACATAACACTTCATGGGGAGACACTGTAGGCATTTCCATTAAGAGAAGAACAAGGACTTGATCCCCATTTTCTCTGCCACTGTTCTTTCACACTATACTAGAGGTTTTGCCAGTGCGATTAGATAAGCGAAATCAATTGTGGAGCCACACAAATTGGTGAAGAAGGAATAAAGCTATCTCATTTGCAGATGATATGGTAGTATACCTGGAAGACCATAGAGACTCAGTGATGGAACTAACTTAAGTGATAAATGTAATCAAAGTGGGTTTCAAAGTGGTGCAGTGGTAAAGAATCTTATCTGCCTGCTGATGCAGGAGACACAAGAGATGCGAGTTTGATCCCTGAGTCGGGAAAATCTCGTGGAGTAGGAAATGGCAACCCACTCCAGTATTCTTGATGGAAAATTCCATGGACAGAGGAGCCTGGTGGGCTGTAGTCCATAAGGTCACAAAGAGTTGGACACGACTGAGCACAACATATATGTATTTACATATAGTAGTAGGATATAAAGTTAACGTACAAAATCCTGTAGCTTTTCTATGATAAAATAATAACCAGTTAGAGGACATAAACTGGAAAAAAAAATTTACAATGGCAACAGGGAAGACAAAATACTTAGGAATAAACCTAATGAGAAATATGCAAAACCCTTTAAGAGAAACTTTAAAACATTCTTTGAAAGATACAGAGGTAGGCGTGAACAAATGAAAACATAGCCCTTTTTCTAGGCTAGGGCAGTTCAACATTATGTCAGTTCTCCCAAAATTATAAATTTAATGTAACACCAAAAAAAAAAAAAAAACTAAAACCCCAGCAAACTTGTTTCTGTGGTGTTAGAATAATAAGGATCACATGGAAAAGTAAGAATGCAAGAATTATTAATGGAGTTTTTTTTTTTATTTAGGATAACTGGGATGATGATGATGATGAAAAAAAAGAAGAAGCAGAAGTAAAACCAGGTGATCCATTGGGTTTCCTCTATTTTGGGGTTTAGATCTTAATCTGATGCTTATGTTAAGACAACTAACAAAATGCTGCAAAATTGGAAATTTTGGTTATTTTTAGAAACCAAACATCCTTCTGTTTCCAGTTCATTCTCTTCTCTCTCCATCTCTTTTTTTCCTCTCTCTCTTTAAAATATAATCAGATTAGAGGATGAGGCATCACAGTTGAATGGTCTAAGTCCTACCTAAAGGACTGTGGGGAAATATGAAAGGAGGCGTTTGGATCTTAGGGGTTGGATTAGAGAGGAGAAAGGAAGAACTTTTCTATTCTTATTTGCCAGGAAATCACCATCTAAATTGGAGCTGGGAGAGGTTTGATCTCTTGAAATATATAAGTATCATGTCTGTCTCATTCATAAGCTAAAAAATATTTAAGATTAACTGTGATTAAAACATTTCTTTACTTTCAGAAGTAAAAATTTCAGAAAAGAAAAAAATAGCAGAGAAAATAAAAGAGAAAGAACGGCAGCAGAAGAAAAGGCAAGAAGAAATTAAAAAGAGAGTAAGTCCTATTTATTTTCCATAATACAGAATTCTCACCTCAGTAGTGGTGCAGTATCGTAACAAGCAGCAACTGTTACCTGACCGTTTAAAGGGCTTTGTAAAGGCTGTAAATGGACATCATCAGATAAAGTGATCCCAGACAAACTGAATTTGTGGTTTTTGCAAAAACCAAACCCAGAAGCTTTACGTGTTAGAATGCCTTTTAGATTTTCACAGACATTTGGAAGCACTCAGGATTGTCTTGTGACCATAGTCAGGGATTTTTGTCAGTGCCTTGCAGTTCTCTCTAGCTGTGATTATAGTCTTTTTTTTTTTTTTTTTTTGGGCAGTGTACATTTTGAGTAAATGCAAACAGCGCCCATGTCTCTGCCATGTACTATAAGATGTTTTTGATTATTTGGAGCAAGATCAGGAATTCTGTGTTCATTTACTTTTTGAATAGAAAACACATTTACATGATTCAGAAATCAAAATGATATTAAGACGGGCACCCAACTCTTCACAGATTGGTTCTGTTTCTTTCCCTTTATCCTATAAGTAAATACTGGTTTATGATGTCTCCAAGGTGACTTTATATATTTGTATATATACAACTGTATGGTCATATTCCACCCATTTTTTATTGTTTTCACCTTGGCTTTATTTAATAATCATGGAAATCTTACCATAGATCATAGCAAGCTTTCTTATTTTATTTTTAACCTGGTGAAACAACTCCACAGTAAAAACTCCTAACCACTGGGCCACCAGGGAATTCCCTTGACTTTTTTTTTTTCAATTAGCAATAATCGCGCCCCGGATAAACCTCATTGGCTACGATACTGCCACTGCGCAAAGCTTCCCTTGACTTTTTATTAAGAGAAATTTCAAGAAAATAGCATAATGGGTCATATACAAATCACCTAAATTTACCAGTTGTTAATATTTTGCCAACTTGCTTCATCTGTTCTTTTTTTTTTTTTTGCTAAAATATAATCCAATATATAACAGACATTATGCATTTTTCCTTTAAATACTTCAGTATGCATTTCTGAAAAAGCAAAGCTATTTCTCACATAATTACGTTCCTCATGTAAGTCATTTTTAAACATCATCTATATTCAGTTTATGTGCATTTCTTTAATTGTCCCGAAATATCCTTACATATGATTTGTTCAGGCAAGCACCTTGCATTTATTTGGTTGTTAAATGTATTCTAAATCTCCCAGGGTCTGTCTTTCTCTTTTGAATGGCACTGACTGGCTGACGAGAGCAGGGCAGCTGTCTTGCAGAACACCCTACCTTCTCGATTTCTCTGACTGCTTCCTTGTAGTTAGTTTCTTGTAACTTGGCAGTGAAGTCTAGGCGTTTAATTGGAATTAGATTGAACATTTTTGGTTGGAATATTTCAGATATAATGCTGTATGCTTCATGTTGCATCAGTCACATCAGGAGTCATATAATGTCTGTACTATTATTAATGATGCTAAAATTGATTGCTGAGTTTAAGTTGATGACAACCTGGTCCTTCTCTTGTAAAATTACAGATATCTTTTTACTGGTAATCCAGTCTTATGGTTAGTTACAGTGTCATTGCTGATCACTGCCTAATTATTTCTTTAGGTGTGGCAGAATGGTGATATTTCATTCTATGACTTCTGTTTTCTTATTGGCTGGCTTTTTTTTCCCCTTTTTTCTATTTGGTTACTTTGACTATGGTTTGTACTAGAAAGCATAAAAGCTTAATTCTTTTAATTACTAATTTTCAGAGTGAGGACTGGTGTGGTAACTTTAAGAGGTGAAAAATGAAGGATTTTGTGGGTTTCAGTTTTTTCTTTTTGAGTAAATTTATGGTCTTCTATGAATTTCATTTAGATATAGTGATTATTTTTTTTGATGCTTAAATTGTCCCAGTGTTGGACAATAGGGGTCACTCTAAGTTGTTCCTATCTTCCTCTGTTTCACAGAACCCTGCTAGTCTTTGACAGGTTCCTTGTTCTCTGGCACAATAAGCTCATCTGGTAAAACTCTCTTAGGCCTGGAATCAGCTACTGTCATTCCTTTTTAGTACCAAATTATCATGGCCAACAATATGTGAGAATGTCTGTTTCCCCCCAGTCAGGAACATTTTAGATACTTTTTAGTAATCTTGTATTTGTATATCTAAATACACTTACATGCATGTTTATATGTTCAGAACAAGCAATGGATTCTTATAGCTCAGTCTAAGAAGTTGGTCATTGAAGTTTAGCATTATACTTACTTTATTGTATCTTGATATTAGTCTCCAAAATAAAGAAACCTTACACTCAGTGAATTAATTTTATCTTAGGTGACGTATTGAGTTAAAACACACTTAGTTTTGATGCAGGAAATAAGTGTGTTCAGGTCTATCAATAGTTGAGATAGTTCCCTTTTTCTAGAAAAATCTTCTCCATGAGAAATAAAATGTGACCTGTTTCAGAAGTGGCCTTCTAAATCAAAATCTTCAAACTGCACAGGCATGGATAATTGTGAATGGCACAAATTCCCTTCACCTTTTTCCTACTTTGATAAATATTATCAAAGGTATCTCCTCTTGGTAACATATTTGTTATAGAAACTTATGGTATATAGAAAGGATATTGTCATCTCAAAGAAGTGGAATAAAAAGATAAATAAGGGGGAAATGTTTTTCTAATTCTTTGAAAAAAATTTTTTTTGTATGTCTACATAATATTACGGATATGCCATATACTTTAACCATTCTGTTGTGGAATATTTAGATCATCTCTACATTTATTTGATATTATGACTATCATAATATTCATTTGACCTCCTTTTGGTTAAATATTTGTGTGCATCTTTGGTTTCTCAAGAGGAATACCTCAAAGTGGAATTATTTGACTAAAGCATATAGTATATTTTAAAGACTCGATAAATATTACAAAAGTTACTCTAGAAAATATTTTTTCAGTATACAGTTTTAGCCAGAATTTAAGAGAGATATTTTCAACTTGTCTGCAGTCTCAAGTCCTTAATTTAAAAAAATTACCATGAAATAAACCCAGTGTTCAAGTCTCAATTCTTTGATATTACCACTTGTGTTAACCTTCTGTTACCATGGGCAGGCTGCTTAATCTGTGACTCAGGTTTTTTTTCCTGTAACATTAGGAAAAGGATATCTAAAAGAATTTACTGTAGAAATACAGTAAACACTATGAATCTTTGCTGTTTTTTGTATGTCTAGAAAAAAAAATTACACAGTACAGACATGTACTGTGTTCATTATAACCAGCTGTTTTCAAACTTCATTGTTGTCTCATTTTAGTTAGAAGAACCTGAAGAACCTAAAATGCTAACACCAGAAGAACAATTAGCAGATAAACTGCGGCTTAAGAAATTACAGGAAGAGTCTGACCTCGAATTAGCAAAAGAAACTTTTGGTAAGTGGGGGTGTGGTAACAGTGTAGTATTGAAGTTGTAAGTGAATACTGTGGAAGTCTTACTAGTTTGAAAATCCAGAAAACATCTTTTTTGAAGAAACATGATAACTTAGGTATTAGAAAGCAGTTCTTAACCTCTTTTGTTTGTATTTGAGGTTTCATTACTTAACATAGAGTGAGATACATGCTCAGATTTTTGAATAATTTGAGTATTGTATAAAAGATGATTAAGTTCTTGAACCCAAATAAAGTATATTGCTGATTTAAGTATATGTTATCAGCTGGATGAAATTTGGGTGAAGTGTGAAGCCTGTAACTTTCTGAGGTTTAAATGTTTGACTGTAGAAGTATCATTGTCTTAAGTCTGGCGGGATCTAGACAAGAGCATGCTGGCCTCGGTGAGGCTGAGGCTGTGCCTTCTTGGCCTTCACCATGCCCTTCCTCCAGAGGACTTCCATGTCTGTGCCCCATGCCTGCAGCTGTGGTTAGTGTAGAAGATAAAAGGTATGTTCAGGATTCTGTAAAGAGTAAGTTTAGAGAGTTCCAGGGGGAGTTACATGGCACAGAGGATAAAGATACAAAGTCAGAGAAATAGTTAAAAAGTTCTCATTTTATTTTTTTTCAAAGTAGAATATCCTGTTTCACAGTTAAATAACCTTGAGATGAAACCTAGAAGGATTTAGTTATTTTGATCTCTCCCCGTCCCTTCTTTAAAATGGACCAAGCAGGCTGACTGTAGTGAACACTCTGCTTTTCACTGCGAGTGTGAGCTGGCCTCTCAGTGAGTCTTCAGCAGTCTCAGGAGTTGCTATGGATGCTCCCGTGTACTGGCGAGTGCTTGACATGTCTCCACCACTCTCATCTCATTGCAGCGGGCACGTGCCCATCATCCTGTCTTCATAGGATGGTAAAAGCCACCCATAGTGTTTATTAAAGAGAAGGGTCTATGTGGTAATAAATTCTAAGATGGGACACCAGTTGCCGATTAAAAGCAAAAACATGTATTCATACAGTGATCATTTGCTTAATAGGATTTTAGTGTTGTGTTTCTAATACTAAAATATCGGATCAGTGTTAGCAAGTGATTACTTGATTATTGAGGAAGAATCTGCCAGTGCAGCAGACGCAAGAGATGGCAGGTTTGATCCCTGGGTGGGGAAGATCCCCTGGGGTAGGAAATGTCAACCCACTCCAGTCTTCTTTCCTAGAAAACCCCGTGTCCATGAGGTTGCAGAGAGTTGGGCGCGACTGAGCACACACGGCACACATAAACAGCATCGTGTCTCACGGCCTGGGGTCCTTTTAAGCTAGTTTTTCTGTTGGGATTTAACGCATGGTTTACTCCTACTTACCTTCTGTAGTTAGCTGGATACTTTCACAGGAACCATCTTTGTTTGCTTTTTTTTCTTTCTCTTCCATCTTTGCTGTGGGCTATTCTTGGACAAATGCTATTAGAGCATCCCTTTTGTGCCAGGTGAAGCCGATGGTTCCCTTCTTAACATACTGTTTTTAAATGCATGAAATACAGAAGATTTTACTTACAAAGGAAACCTGTTATTTTGGAATAGGTATCAAAATATTGAAATAACCTGTGATACAGTAATTATGTACAAACCACTTGAATTATGTCTGAAGATTTCAGTCGACTCAGGTTGAGAACCTCTGTTTTAGAATGAAATAATAGGGTTATTTAGATATCTGATAGGTTTCTAAATTTTAAAAAATCTTTTGATATTTTGTGTGTCCCCTTTCTCCTACAGGTGTTAATAATACAGTTTATGGAATAGATGCTATGAACCCATCCTCGAGAGATGACTTCACAGAGTTCGGAAAGTTACTAAAAGATAAAATTACACAATATGAAAAGTCACTATATTATGCCAATTTTTTGGAAGCCTTAGTTCGAGATGTTTGTATTTCATGTAAGTAATTCTCATCTCTGACCCCTGTGGATGGATTTAAGTAGGGGATGTTATAATACACTGAAGATTTGCTTTTTAGGAGGTAGCTTAGGAATGTTGTTCTGCAAATACACATTAAGTGGTCTTTTGAGGACGCTTTCTTAGCGTTTTTACAATGGCTTCCCAGAGGGACATCTGTGCTTGTTGGCACAACAGCGAATAAAAGACTAGCTTCTTGTTTTATATTGACGGGAGCTAAGGAAGTATCTTTTGCGGAAAATCAATACAGAATTTTAGAACTGAGACCACAGATGAGTGTCTTTTCACTTTATAAATGAGGAAGCCAGCTGCAAGAGCTGCCACCCATTCTCTGGGTCCATGGATTTCGTTTCGTGCTCCCAGAAGAGTCGCACATTTCAGGGGCATGGGGAATGGGAGTGACAACCAGTGGTGGTATAGCACGAAGGTGGAAGGGACTAGTTTTGCTACCATTTACTGTTTTTAAGACTGAGGATGAATTCTTTACAGGAATTTTAAAGTGGATTTTCTTTGGGAAATGATTACTAAGTGGAAGGTTCTAAATCTGGTCAGCGATATGCCCGTAGTTGTCATTTTATTTTGTACACACTATTTTTTCTGTTTCAGAGGTGCTAACCAAAATTGAACACTTTTTTTGGTAGCTAAAAACTCATGTCTGTTTCCAGCTTTATATTTTAATGGGGTGGAAGGATGTGTTGGCCAAGTTTATTTCCTGGTAGGGCAGGCACTTAAGACTTCTGAGATACCTACTATTTTCATTCTTGTGCTAGAAAATGGAGACCTCAAGGGCCGGGGCGTTGTCCTCTGTGGGTTTAAGGATTGGCCTTCCATATTGATTCAGATACTCCTCACTGAAAATCAAGGATGTGTTGTTTCCATAAGGCATGGTTATTTTATGTGTTTAGACTGGATAAGGAAGAATGGTAGGGAGCACTGTAAGCTGTAGATGTTTCCAGTTTCTGGTTAAACAGTGGTGTCTTGGTGATTATAGATCATTATAAAGTTTTGTTGCTGGGCTTGCCATTTTAAGCACTTCTGGTTTGTGAGCCTAGCCATACACTTAAAAGATTCTCTATCATGTTAGGAGAAATTAACAGCCTTTTCAAAGTTACTGAAGTTGATGATGGACAAATTAGATTCGTCATGACACTGTGAAGAATGTGTGTTTTGCTTTTTTAGTTATGCTCTAAAATTCTTAAAAATTATTATTTTTTTTAGTGGAAATTGATGACTTGAAAAAGATTACCAATTCATTGACTGTACTCTGCAGTGAGAAACAGAAGCAAGAAAAGGTAAAAGAGCTAGTTGTGTGGGAAATGTGTATTACACAAACACCGGGGTGTAGACATGGTATTTTCACCAAGGTTAGTGAGGAGAAGTCAAGAGTTCACCAATACCATTTATATTGGAATAGAACAGGAGTGTGCCATTATCATCCTTTTGTTTATAGATAGATATGTTCATGTTTTTCTAAATTAATAATAGAAATTACCCTGGCTTAATTCTGGAATCTCAGAGAACTAGGTTTTTCTGGAACCAGAGGCTTTTTTTGACTCTGAGGGTTGCTGTACCAAATAAGGTGCCCATATAAAGTCTTATGACTTAACTCTCTTTTATCTTCAGCAAAGCAAAGCCAAAAAGAAGAAGAAAGGTGTGGTTCCTGGAGGGGGATTAAAGGCCACCATGAAAGATGATCTGGCAGATTATGGTGGTTATGATGGCGGATACGTACAAGACTATGAAGATTTCATGTGACGTTTTATCTTCTCCTGGTGTCTTCTTTCTGTTGCCCACAGTCCCTTCAACATGTAGCACAACTTCCTTTCCTTTCAGTTCTGCCAAATGCTACAATCAGAAGTGCAGTATCTTTTGTGCTGGTTATTTAATCCCTTGACACTTAGGTGCTAATGTGCAAATGAGGGAACTTGGATCTTGTTGCCAAGGGGTTAAAATTGGGAACCTCTGTTGCTACTAAATCATAGTTTTAAAAAACAAACCTAATGATGTTGTCATTGTTGCTATCTGATTCCACAGCAGCAGTCACTGAATCGGAAACAAAGGTTGCAACATGACAAAAAAAATTGTGTAGTATTTACCAGCACCATTCAGTAAGACAGCCTTAACCATATACCGCCTTGAACTACTTCATAACTTGTCAAGAAAAGCGGTCTGCTGCAAGGGCATGTGGTGTGCACCTAGTATTAAAATTGCTTTGTCTTAAAATAGAGCGTGAGGATATTAAAAATACATTGTGAAGAAGACTGATAATCTCAGAGTGAAGATACAGCGGCTGCAAAGCACTAGTTTGATACTTAATTAAATGACCAAAACCCTCCAACTTTGAAGCTGAAGAAGGTAAACCTCTCTCTCCATTATTGCATTACACGTTGTGGAATCTTCTTGACTGCATAGACTGTCTAGTTTCTATTTATCAGACTGTTGTACTGACGGAGTGCTTCAGATGGGGGAGGGAAAGTCCTCACCTGTTTCATTTGTACTTGTCTGAGAAACAGATCTTACTTTGTTCTCCAGGGCTGCAGTGGAACAACTTTAACAGGGTTTTGGCATTTCCTTTCCTTTATAAAACATGCTCAGCAAACTGCACCAGTTAACTACAGTTTGGTAAATTGTTATGTTAACAATGATGACATCTGCAGTGTTTTATAAAGCAACTAATTTAATAAAGTCACTATTGTGAGGACTTAAAATTTTGTGTTACCTCCCAAGAGATATTTTTGGAGAGTATAGAACAAAGCTCTTGGGACTAGAGTTCTCTATATACTTACAAAGCTTTATAAGTGCTTGATGAGTAGATGTAGTTTTAGAAGAAAAATGATTTGCAAAGTCCTTAATAGTGTCTCTCTAGAGCAACAAAGATATAGAGCTGCATTCCTCTTTATTTATTTGGAGAAATTATTTGGTTGCTTAGATACTAAGGCCTAATTAAATACCCAGAAGTATTTATTTGGAGTAACTGAGCTTATATAACTCAGGTGATGGCTGTATGCAGAGAGTGGGTGATCTTCTCTATTATATATATTATAGTAATCAATTTAACCAAATCTGTGGTTAGAGTCTTTGTTGGAAACTGCCACGGAATCAAAAATAGGGACAGAGCAAGTATTTTAAATTTCTCTTACATAGGAGTAGGAGCCTCAGTCAGAGCTCTGTAACCACCTGGTGGAGACAGGACCACCAAATGATTTGAGGCATTTACAGAACGCAGTGACCCTACAGCAATAATACAGCCAACAAAGACGCTTCCTTTAAGGCAGCCAAGGGCTAAGGTTTCCTTAGCATTAATGATGACATACACTGAATTTAAAATCTATTTTATTATAGAGATCAGTTTCTAACAAATGGAAATGTATCATCTGTTCCTCAACTGTGTAAATAATATTAAATTCCTTTGAAACTGGAATCTGCAGGCACAGCTATTCTTTACTAAATATTGTATCATCTCCTAAAGTAAAACTATCCTGAGGAAGATGGAACTTTTGATCTTAATACCGATATATAGATATTGGTATATAGAAAAAAATCATATAGATGCATATAATCATTTTCGAAAAGGAATTTCCTTGTGAAAATTTCTCATCCTTTTACCCACTATTCACAAAGGACTGGTATGGTCAGTCCTGGTGTTTTACAATCAGACATCAAAGTTCCCCACTGCATTTCTCTCTAGGCTGACCACAAACATCTGTTAAGTACCTCATTTCAGTACAAGAAAACAGGCACTTAAGAATTCTTGGCAGTAACCATCCTCATGTGTCATCTGAATCCAGCCTAACCTGCTAGCATGTCCTTTAGACAGCAACCGGTCTGAGGGTCCTTCAGAAGCACATTGACAACATCAAGTTTGTGTTCGTATGCCAGCTTGTAATACAAGTAGATGTCTTCACAATAAGTGAGTAACTTCTTCAGGTTTTTCAGAACAAAGTCTGTAGGCTGATGATGTTTACATCTAAACAGAGAAGCAAGAATGTACAGGTTAAGATACTGTATCTTGGGCAAGGGCTGTCAGCTCTGATACTTACTACTGTCTATAAGAGAAGAGGGTGCTTGAGTCTAGGAAATCAGACTAGTATTAGGGTACGAGTATAGCCCTCACTGTCAACGCTTGGTAACAATGAACTTTCATGAGAAGTGAGTATCTTAATGCTGGCCTTAACTTCCTGCCCCAAAGGGATATTCTGATGTTTAGTGTTTTCGCCACCTCAGGCCAGCTGAGTAGCTCTCCTCCCATTTTAGGTACAGAGCATCGTAAGCAAACTATTCTCATTCCTCTGCATAAATCTGTTAAAAGATCTTATCCTTCTGGATATTCCTGACATCTCTTTGCCATCTCAAGCCAAGGGGTTAGACATGTTATACCTATACTTAGCTATAAAATTCTTACTCATGCCTGATACCAAAGCAGAGGCATTTTAATACTTACTTTATTGAAATCTCTTCAAATATACTGGGTCTTAATAACCTTTGCTGCTTAAATTCTTCCAAGTAATTAAAGTCTCCTTTAAGAATCACTTGTTGATACAGAATTTCAGCCCAATCAGGAACAAAGTCATAGGCCTCTGCCACAATAGAAGCCTTTAAAAGGATGGAGGGAAGAAGGACACCATTAGAGGCAAGGAGTCTAGAAAACAGCTCGACGCTGTGCACGCTCACCGAGTGTGACCGTCCCCGATGATGTTAAAGGCGGTCTATCAGGGTTGGTGAAAAGTTTGATATTACCCTTCCCCTGACACCCCAAATACCTTCCCCTTCAGTGTTTCTAATCTTAACACTGGATTAAAAGAACTGCTGAAGATTTTTCTCTCTCACTCAGCTCTGTTCAGTGAAAGGGCTGATTCCCTGATAACTATCCCTCCATGTTAAAGGGCTGGAACCGACCTCCCCGAAGCCCTGGCTTTTTATGCATACCCAGAAGTGCGCACATTCTGGAAACGCTGGGCTCAGAGGTGCTCACGGGACCACGAGCAGCGATGTTACCCTGAACCTCAACTGCTGAAGTGCAAAGGCTTAACAGCATGGAGAAGGGGAGAGTGTGTTGTCTCCCTGGTCTCCAGCCTCTGCCCAGACAACATGCTGGTGAGAAGTCCCACTGTGGAAAGGCAGCTGGATGGATCAGACAGCGGAGTCGGGGAGCTGGCTGAGCTGAGACCTTTCGGGAAGCCTCTCAGCCTCTGGGCTCTACGACAGGGACACCAGGAGAGACGAGGCCGGCGGTGCCGGTGGGCCTTGACGCTCACCTGGTAGAACCGAGGCAGGGCCGCGATGCAGTCCGGCAGCCTGTGGCGGCTCAGGTTGATGAGCATCGTGTTCCGGCCAGTGTTCAGAAAGTGAATCTGCAGCGTGATCAGCTTGGTGAGCCGGTGGCAGTGCAGGGCCTGGCGCACGCAGGAGTCCTGAGGGGTGAGGGTGGAGGCAGGCACCGATGAAGACTTGGGGCATCTCCCCTACGGCCCCTCCAGCAACGGAACAAAATTATTCCTCCTGCAACACCAAGCCGCAAGGCCAGTCTGGAGTAAGACTCACGGTTACCTTGGCGTAACTCTCTGCTGCGTCCAGCATCAGAGTCAGGGCCTTCAGCAGCAGCTGCTTCAGCTGCTGCCCGTTCTTGAGGCTGTCCTCTGTAGGGGGATAGAGCAGATGTGGGTGTGTCTGGCTCCCAGAGGGGGCTCCTCTCTCCCCACTCAGCAGCAGGGTGGGCTAGAGAGACAGCCCAGCTCGCGTCCACAGGGAGGCGGGCGTGTCTCACTCGGGTGAAGTGAGATATGCTCGCTCACTCCCTCTCCACACCAGAGTGGGATTCACTGCCCCATCTAGTTCACTCCTCTGAGATGTCCTGGCGGGCGTCCACAGCCTCAGCATACACTGGTTCCTGACAGATGACACCTCTGGACGCACAGGCTACAAGAGGGGTAAAGGGTTCCAACCCCGTTTCCACCCTTCTGGGACCCACTGGATGAATGTCAAGAAGCTGAGGTGGGTGTTAGTCTCCTGGTTTCTTGCCGTTCTTAGCCCTGAGACCCTTCCCTGGCCAGCAGCACTACCCCGGCGGTGCTGCCGTGACCTCTGCATACCCCAGGGCTGAGACTCGATCAGTTTCAGTTGGATGCAGGCAGCTGCCTCGTGGTTTTCGCCGATCTCCCGGCACATGCTGAAACACAGCGCGATCATGTTGTGCTTCTCGCTGTCCCCAGGGCGGCAGCGCTTGATGTAGTCCAGCAGGGCTGTCTTCAGGGTGCCACTCTGCCCAGAAAAAAAAGGGATACCAAGGTCTCAACCAGGCACTAAAGAGCAGGCAGGACTGACCTAGTCCTTTGATTCTGAAAGTTCCTCAGAAACTCCCACGGGAAAGGAAAAGAGAGGCACAAGTGAAAACAGATGTTGATGCTCCACAGGCACATGCTCTCCGCTGGCTGGGAGTGGGAATGGGTAAGACCTGCCAGAGGAAAAGCCTTAACCATGTGCATAAAGGCATGAATCTTCACAATTCCACTCTAAATTCTGTCCCTCAAGAAGTAAGCAGAGGAAAGTGCTAAGATGGATATAACAAGGCTATCTGATAGCAAACAATTAGAAACAATCCAGATGGCCAGAAAAAAGGCTAACGTAGCCATCAAAACCAATGTTGACTTGAAAACTGAGAAATGCAGGCTATTTCCTATTTGCACAGCATGACACAAGTTTAGTAAGAAATGTAAACATGTATACATGTATGTTTACATGCTTGTGGGTACATGTGCAAAGAAAGGGCCTGTACCGAACTGTTAGCAGCTCTCTACAGTAGCTAGACACACAAGGCTTTTTCCATGTTCTGTTTCCCAAGTGTTGTTCTTGTTTTTAATGTGGAATACTTCACAAATTTCTGTGTCATCCTTGTGCAGGGGCCATGTTAATCTCTGTACTATTCTAGTTTTTAGTATATGTGCTGCTGAAGTAAGCAAATGTCTTAAATATGTATTACTTTCGTAATTGGAAACAAAGTTATTAAAAGAATGCTTCAATGCAGAAACAAAAATGCCTCAAAAACAATTTTAAAAGTCCTGAAGGTATCCCTTGCTCCTTTCCTTATAACTGGACTGGTTTGTCCTGAAACCGGCCCAACACTGAGGAGAGTTTTTCTGCTTCTCTTAATGCTTCTTGTTAACTGAGAAAAGCAGGGTACTTCCTACCTGCACAACATATAGAAAATCCTGCTCAGCTAGCCTGAGTTCTCAGATAACGAAAGCGCACCTAGGTTTTAATTAGTTTTAATTAATGTTTTTGGCCCTGCCACATAGCATGCGGGATCTTAGTTCCCTAATCAGGGATCAAACCCGTGCCCCTGTATTGGAAGCGGCGTCCTAAACCACTGCACCACCAGCGAGGTCCCACAGGGAGGCGAAATGGGTAGAAACAGTGAATCAGCCAATGAAAGACTTGGAAACAGGCTCTCAGCGTGCATGCCTGGTGTCACACACACGCCTCAGACACACAGCTTGTCTAAGGACAGACAGGAACCCAGAGGCCAAAGGCTGGCGAGTCAGGGCTTTGCTCCCCAGCCTCCTTCCTGGAGTCATCGTGCTCCACAGCTTTCTAGGCCCAGAGCTTGGCACCCACATTTGAACAGCTTAGTAACACTTCTTCATGGTCCCGTGAAAACTCTCCACTCTTAAGGGCCCAAGCAGGTCAATCCAGGGAGGGGAGGGTCTTGCCCCTGCCAAAGCAGGCCTTGGGACAGTAAGTGAGGAGACCTGTTGTTCATTATTCAGCATCTATCAGCACATCCGTGACCTGGCTGCAGCTCTGGAAACTTAAGCTCCTGGTTTCGGTGCATGTCTGAGGGAGGTCCTTAGTTTCCCGCCCTCCATATCCTGATTGGGATTATTCCTGAGAAAACCTGAGACTCCCGAGTGTCAGTAGAACAGCAGCTCAAAAACACTGTACACCTACAGGGTCCAGCTTCTTCCTCATGAGCACTTCAAAGTAGTGCTTTTTATGCAGCAAATCAAATATGTACGTCATCTCATTGTACCTTCCGATGCCAGTGAGGAGACGCACCTGCAGAGAGACAGGGCAGCTTGCATCAGCATTGCTTTTGGAGTTCTCTGCGCCAGACCACCTCCTCAAGAGAAGGGGTGGCAACCCACTCCAATACCAGGCTCCAGCAGGAAGCAGGGTTGATGGCCAGGCGGCCATGCTTCGCTCCTTTCCTCCTCTGCCTGTCTTCCTCCCTCCTGATCCCATGCACTCAACAGGGGCCTTCCCTGGAGAATTCAGAAATGCTTCTCACTGGCTGTCCCCTCCTCTGCTGTCTAAACATGACTACCACGTGCTGAAGGCCATCCTCCTGGGCGGGCACCCTTCCCTCTCCACACTGCTGATTACAGCACCCAACGGCTTGCTCAGCCACGTGGGTCAGTTTCAAGCCTACAGAATTTGCAGCAGTGCGGGAAGCTTGAGTGGTCAGCTCCTTTCAGTTCACACACACGAGGCGGGTCTGAACCTTGTTTTGCAGGGAAAATGACTGCTGCCTTAGCCCTCTGGAAAAGCTAACCACCTGGGGTGAATGGGTGTGACTGCCTGGAGCATGGCAGGGATCCTCTCTGATTTCTGTCCCTTTGGTGCTATTTTGGATTCTGACAGAAACCAAAACCTGAGCAGAGGGTTGAGCTGCCCAGCCAGCTACCAAGTAGGCAGCGATATCGAGACGGGCAGACCCTCTAAAGGACATCAGCTCTGAGACAGCCTCCAGCCCACCTGCCTGTCAAAGGTGGTCTCAGGACAGGGGCAGGGGTCAGGGGTGACTTACCACCAGCCCGTACTCCTCACTGGGGGCCAAGTGGTTGTCGGTGAGCAGCCGGGCGGCCTGCAGGACGCGGATGATGCCCTCCATGTGGCATGTCAGCGTGAAGCAGTGATGAGCCAGGATCAGCAGCTCTGTGGCTGGGTGGGGTGGGCACGTGTTAAGACAAGACTGTCCACTCTGGCTACCCAGTGTCTCGCTCCGCGCCTGGCCGGAGGGTGATGGGGCCTTCTGGAGAAGGCTCTCCCCCGTCCTGAGGCCCCTGGCCGCACCCGTTTAGCTCTGGGACAGCCCTGGATGAAGTCAGTTTTTGTCTCAGTGACAGCACAGGGCTGGTTAACTCTCCTCAAAGACAGTCCACCATACAGTGACAGTGCTTCTAGAAGGCGAAAACAGAGCAAAGAACCCTAGCTTCCCAGAGATGGAGACACTTCCTGCACAGAGACCGATGGAGTCTCTGTCAACGTGATCTGAGGGCATTCTCTGCAGCTCAGTGGAGCATCAGGGCCTAATCAAGTGCTAGCTGATGCTCGGTCCTTCTATGGGCTTTTAATTTGATGACACAAATTTAAAACTACTACACACAACCACTATGAACACCATTAAAAGGGAAAGAGAAAAGGGTCTGTGGTGCTGGAAGCCAGAAGAGGGGTTCCCAGCCTTGGCGCACACGCTGCCGATGTGCACGGGCCCCGTGTACCCGGGGCCTCCCCAGACCTGCTCACTCCAGTCCTCCAGGCCCTGGCGCGCGCATTTCCTCTCCAAACCCTTCTCGACGCCCCTGGTCTGTGAGCTCCAGGACTGCTGTCTGACTTGCCCACCACAGTCCTGGTTTTTAAGAGTAACTGGCACACAGTCAGTGCTCAGCAGATATTCTCAGCAGAGAAGCAGGAGATGCAGAATTTGTACTTGTTTTTTGGGTATGCCGTACGGCTTGTAGGATCTTCATTCCTTGACTGAACCTGTGCCTACAGCAGGGAAAGCAAATTCACTGGTCCGCCAGGGAATTCCCAGAAGGTTATTTTAAAAATAAAACTGTTTTACCTCTTAAAATCTCACTTGCTCACTAAACATCAGTAAGATGCCTTTTTTTGCATCTGTCAGATTTGCAGAGTATAAACATTCTCTGGTGGCTCAAACGTAAAGAATCTGCCCAAGATACAGGAGAGACAGGTTCCATTCCCAGATTGGGAAGATCCCCTGGAGAAGGAGTGGCAACCCACTCCAGTGTTCTTGCCTGGAGAACCCTGTGGACAGAGGAGCCTGGTGGACCACAGTCCATGGGGTGGTCAACTGTCGAATGTGACTGAGTGACTACCACTTTCCCTTTCAATGCGTCCCAGGAAATGATATCCTCACACACTGCTTATGAGGGAGCAGTGCATTTTTCTTTTCTGAAGTAAATTTGGCAATATATGTATTTTACATATATATATGTATATGTATATGTATGTGTATAGACATTACTTTGCCAACAAAGGTCCGTCTAGTCAAGGCTATGGTTTTTCCAGTGGTCATGTATGGATCTGAGAGTTAGACTATAAAGAAAGCTGAGTGCCGAAGAATTGATGCTTTTGAACTGTGGTGTTGGAGAAGACTCTTGAGAGTCCCTTGGACTGCAAGGAGATCCAACCAGTCAATCCTAAAGGAAATCAGTCCTGAATGTTCATTGGAAGGACTGATGTTGAAGCTGAAACTCCAATACTTTGGCTACCTCAGGCAAAGAGTTGACTCATTGGAAAAGACCCTGATGCTGGGTAAGATTGAGGGCAACAGGAGAAGGGGACGACAGAGGATGAGATGGCTGGATGGCATCACTGACTCGATGGGCATGAGTTTGAGTAAACTCCGGGAGTTGGTGATGGACAGGGAGGCCTGGCGTGCTGCGGTCCATGGGTTCACAAAGAGTCGGACACAACTAAGCGACTGAACTGAAAGCTTTAAAAACGGGCATACTCCTGAATCAGGAATTTTTCTTATAGAAGTAATCATGGATGTGCACACAGACTGCCTGTGAGCATGTCTGTCACAGGGTTTAAAGTACCAGAAGCTACTATAAGCAATCTGCAGGTCCTGTAATGGGGTACACCTTTTAAAATTACATGTAAGAGAAACACTGTGTAACCGTTAAAGATTACGTAGAACCGTCAGTGTCATGGAAAGATATTAATGACAGCGTATTCATAATTATAAGTAGTATCCACAGTACAATGCCATTTAAAAAAATGACAACCTATGGACTTGCACGGAAACAGATGGGAGGGACTTACCCTACTGAAGGAGCACACCACCACTGTGCAAGTAAGCAGGCTTTGAGATCACACAGACAGTGTTCAAATGCCAGCTATGTCACATAATAAGTTATAAATAAATCAACTTATTTAAAGCTTCAGTTTCCTTCTTCTAAAATGGGGACAATAATAGCCATTTTGCAGGGTAATGTAAGAATAAAATAAGCTAAATATACCAAATGAGAAAAGGTTACTTTTTGGTGTGATTTTAAATTTCGGGCTGCATTTCCATATATATTTTCTAATTTTTCTTCAATGAACTTATGGCTTTCTACTAAGAACTTATAAACAATCGTGGAGGAGGAGGGATCCAGAGGAGGAACAGGATCCAAACAGAAGACTTCTCAGTGACCTGCTCTGGCCCAAAACATGTTAAGAAGATGGCTGACAACTTACTGCAAGACAGCTCCCCGTGGGGAACAGAGGAAATCTTCTCCAACAACTTCATGCCCACCAAGGTGCGGTCTTGACACAAAGCGGTCAGCTGAAGAAATGTCTGGCTTTCCTCTGCTGGGGTAAACACCTGCTTGTGTCCTGTATAGAAAGATGTGGAGAAAGGTGCTAGTTTTACCGTGACAGAGACCAGAGGAGGACAGGAGCCCCAGGGCAGGAGGCCACTGTGCAGGCCTGGGCCCAGGAGGTCACACCGAGGGAGCTCCCCGGGCAGCTGTCCTCCAGTGCCGCAGGTGAGATGCCCTCGCACAGGACACCAGGGTCATCAGCTCAGGGAGAGGCACTGTCACTCTAAATATAACCCTAAAGCAATAAACCAGAAGCAACAGTAGGAGAGTTAACGCAGGGCCTCCCTGGCGCCCAGTGGGTGAGAAGCCACCCTGCACAGCAGCGGACACCAGTCTGATCCCTGGTCCTGGCAGACCCCGCGCGCCAGGGGCAACTGAGCCAGTGTGTGCATCCCAGCAGGAGCCCACGTGCGCCCCCTGCGGAGCCCACGTGCAGCAGCCCTGAAGCCCGCGCATCGCAACAGGAGAAAAGCCACCACCAAGAGAAGCCCGTGCTCCCCAGCTAGAGCGGAGACCTCGTGCTCCGCAACTAGAAAAGGCCTGCACGCAGCAATGAAGACCCAACACGGCCAAAAATAAACAAGTAAATAAATATTTTTAAAAGAAGAAATAAATGCAGTGTGTTCTCTTTCAAGTGCAACCTGGCACCTTGCAAGGACAGCATACAAGATGTACATGAACATAAATCGAATTCTTAATGCGGGGAGCTGGAGAGTGTGGTCTGAAAGGCCAGGGAGGCCTGACAGCAGGGCACCTGTTCCCTCCGACGGCGTCAGCAGCTCCCGGGTCACCTCTTCAGCCACAAGCTCAGCCACTGTGTCTGGCCTGAGGCCCTGGGTGCTGATGACGGCTTGAGCTCGCTTGCATCGATCAGGCCGCTGAGAGGCCAAGACAGCCCGGAGCAGGGCCTCACCATCCTGGGCAGCGACATCTGCGTAGGAACAGCCCAACTCCTGAGAGGAAGGCAGAGCCAATCCACGCTGTCATTAGGAGCCAGGCGAAAGCCAGAAGAACACCACCCTTCCCGAAATCTGACGTGGACAGACACCATCGTTTTCTGAGCTTCAAGATCCCTCACCCTGAGCAGGAAGCTTACGAGAAGCAAACCCGTTTTTCGAGTCCCTTCTATCACTTTGCCAATGAGCTGAATCCAAGCAAGAGAAAGGTTTGTCTTCAGAAATCATCAGGGGACTTACCCTCTCTCACCCAACAGTGAGCTTTTCAAATGTCATGAAATCTAAATAAAAGGCAGAGCCCTTCTTTATTGTTCCCATGGCAGCAGGAAACCCTTAATTTCCAAAGACGTCTCTGCGCTTCGTCCAAGGTAGGGCTTTCAGCGCTCGGCTAGCTTTCTCTCGCACTCTTCCACTGCATTTAGAATCAAATCTTTTTCTCCCTCAATCCGCCCAAAGCCAAAACAATTGCTGGCTGCTTTGGCTCCTGTCTTTACATTCAAGTTTAATTTAAAATTTGAAATTTTGGGCTCTGCTCCACGTGGCGAGCTCCCCTCTATGGTTCAGGGGGGTGGATTTACAGGGGCCAGCACACCGACAAGAGCTCTCCTCCCAGGTAACGGTCATCACTGACGGGCTGACTGGGCAACGTCCCAACCCCCCACCCCGGCCCGCCCCCAAAGCAGCTCCCCGTGGAGGCCCCGCTGGCGTGCACCTTGGCGAGCTCGTAGAGGCAGAGGACCTGCCGGCAGTAGTTCTTCCCGTGGAGGCACCTGCTTGTCAGAGTTTCCAGGTTCGTCACCACTTCATCCATGAGGGGCGGCATCACAAACGACTGACCGTCCAGACTGGACACTGGAAGCAAACACAGGTCTGCGGGGGGCCTTCAAGGCCGCTCCTCGGCCCCTGTGACTCTGCCTCTCTGGTCACAGCTTCCTTCACTGCCCTGGGTCTGGGGCTGCTTCTAACAGGGCTCACACCCCACTTACACTTCTGTCATTGCCTTCTTCCAGGAAATCCCAGCCCAGGATACTTTGAAGGTCTCATAGGCTGAAAACGACTCTAAGCCACCTAACACACTAGAGACCATCAAAGACACTTGCCAAACTCTCCCCTGCACACATTCCCTCCCAATTTCCCCTTATATCAAGTCAGTCACAGGTCCACCTGACTGTATCTCAGAACATCTCTGTAGTCACCGCCTGAGGTCCAGCCTTCACCCTCTGCATCTAAGAGGCTGTTCCTGTCTCCTGCTGCCCCTTCCCTGCTCCCCCGGCTCAGCCTCCCAAACCTGGTGTCCTTTGCATCATAAAATACAGATCACAAAAATCAAGGATCATCTGGAGAGATATCTTAAAGGCATGGTAAAAGTAAAAGCCATTCCTGGTTTCTCTTTTAAAAAAAAAAAAAAAAAAAGCTCTTAGCCTACAATAAAACTTCAATTTGATAAAGGGTTTCCTATTAGGGGAAAAAAGTAGGGAAGAATATTTACATGACACTGTTCCTAATAGCAAAAATAAAACTGAAAAATTTTAAGTGTGGATCGGTGAATCATTGTTAAAAAAAACCACACACATGCATGTAGGACTCTGCAGCCGCTAGAAGAACGAGGCTCATCCCTGTGTACTGACAGCACACATGTCCACGCGCGCGTGCAAGCCCACGGACAGAAAACAACGCACACCAGGCAAGTACAAGACGCTATTCTGGGGAAGCTGGTGGGGGTGTTGTTGAACAGGTGAGTAACTTTTACTTTTCTACTTTATGCATTTCTGTATTGTGTGATTTGTTACATTAAGAATATAATACTTTTGCATTTAAGATATTACTTTTTAAAAAATACACTTTAAACACACACACAAAAAAAAGCAACTCAGACCATGTTATTCCCCTGCTTAAAATCCTTCATTAGGGTTTCCATTTCTAGGTCTCCCCCACTGAAACTCAACATAAAACCTAGACCCAGGGCACGGAGCGCTCTATGAAGACTCTGAAAAATAAACAGTAGCAGGTGGGTTGAAGATAACCTGCACTGCCATTGTCTCCCTGCTAGTAACCTCCAGACTGAATGCAGTGCTGCCTGAAACCCAGAACCCATCACTGCGACTCATAGAGAGAAACAGCACTTCAGGAGACATCCTCTAGAACAGGCTCAAGGAGTGGAAAGGGAACTCCCAGGAGCCATTATCTCTGGTCTCTGCTCTTAAGCAATCCCTTAGCTATGGTGGGCCAGGCTGCAGCGGCAGCTGGCAAGAGCCAAAATTCAGAGAGGGACCTTCTTTTCAAAACAGAGGTGCTCTGGTCCTAAGCAGGCAGAGTGAATCCCTGCTCCTTTTTGCGTTATCCTGTCAGCTGGCCCAAGATGCAGGCAGTCAGGAAAGTGTATGACAGAATGGGGTAACTGGTAACTCCAGCTTTGGCCAGAAGACACAAAAGGGAAGCCTCAGGCAACCAGAAAGTGCCCGGGAGAGAGATTCGTTCAACACAATGAAGCTGTTCATAAACATTAGGGCTCATCCATTCCTGGGCTCTGCATTATGGATCTGGTCCTGACCAACAATCAAAGACTCTGAGGAATGAATCAACAGACAGACCACCACCCAGGCCTTACTCTGGGCACAGGATGGGCCTGAATAGCACCACAGAGAAACTGAAAGTGGATGTTGGAACCACAGCCCACAGACAGTGGGTTGGCACTTGTAGTCTGAACCTAACCAGGTCAACTGTCTGCTAAACATGTATCAACATTCTTCATAGGATTTAAACAAGACCCAACATCTCATAACATACTACTCAAAATGTCCAAGATACAATGCAAAATTATTCAGCATACAAAAATACAGGACAAGCTCAACTCATGTAAGAAAAGAAATGCTGAAACTCAGCACTAAAACGACGTAACTGTTGAAATTACGTGAAAGAGACTTTAAAACAGCTACTACAAATGTTCCAACAAGCAGTTACGAATGCTCACAAGATGAACAGAAAAACAAAGTCTTAGCAAAGAAACAAAAGGTATAAGGAATAAAAAGGAAATTTTAGAACTGAAATTTAAAAATCACAGAAATGAAAACTAACAGAATAGAAATGCCAGAGTCAGTGTAAATGAAGATAGATGAACAGAGAAAGAAGAATTGAAAAAGTTGAACAAAGCCTCGGGGACTTTTGAGACAATAACAAACATTCTAAGATTCATGTCACTGGAGTCCCAGGAGGAGAGCAGTATGCATATGGTGCCGAAAAAATATTTTTAAAAAATGATGTCTGAAAACTACCTAAATTGGATAAACCCACATGCTTAAGGAAGCTCAAACAGCATAACCCACACCACCCCCTGGCCAAAAATCAAACTGCTGAAAAGACAGGAAAAAAAAAAAAAATCTTGAGAGCAACAAGAGAAAAATGCATTATCTACAGGGGAACAACAATTCAAATGACTGCAGATTATTCATCAAATACCATGCGGGTCAAAAGGAAGTGGCGGAACATTTTTAAGTGTGGAAAGAAAGGAATAAATGTTCTATATCATCTATATCAGCAAAAAATCAGCCTTCAGGAATTGAAGGTGTAATAGAGACATTCTCAGATAAACAAAAAACTGATGCAGTAAAAAAACTGAAACAATCTGCTTCTAACAGACAACTCTAACAAGTCACCAAAGGAAGTCCTCAAACAGATGGAAAAGGGACTAGAAGGAAACTTGGAACATCAGGAATGGAGGAGGAGCAACAGAAACTGCAAGTATCTGAGCTTCTCGGGCAGTCCAGCAGTTAAGACTCTGTGCTTCCAACGCAGAAGGGCGCGAGCTCACCTTGGTCAGGAAACTAAGCTCCCATACGCCACACGGCATGGCCAAAAGATTAAAAAAAGACTAAATATCTGAGTAAATACACTGATAATAAACTACTCTCAAGTTTGTTAAAACATATTTTTCAGTTGAAAACAAAAAATTTAGCACTGTTTGATGAAATGTTCAATGTATGTAGGCGTTACATAATAAGGCAACTTGGACATAAAGGGAGAGGACCCACAAGGTTTCTACCCTTCAGCTGAGGTGAGAAAACATGGTTTTCAGTAGACTGTGAAAAGTGACAAGTGTTTAATGCAAGCCTTAAAGCAACCAATTAAAAAAAAAACTATGCAAAGCCATATAGTCAAAATCCCAAATTAAAATGGAAGACTAAAAACTGTTAAAATAACCCAAAGGCAAGAAAAGGAGGTTTCCTCAAAAAATACAAACTACCAAAACCCACCCAAGATTAAGAAAAACAACAACAATAACCTGACTAGTGATATAACTACGAAATAAATTAAATTTGTAGTTTAAAATCTTCCAAAACAAAAATCTCCAGGTTTAGATGGTTTTACTGCTAAATTCTATTGAACATTTGAAGAAATAACACCAATTCCATACAACATTTTCCAGAAAACAGAAGAGGAGGGAAACTTTCCGACTCACGAAACTGGAATTACTCTGATGCAAAAACCAAAGAGAGTATAAAAAAGAAGAGTACAGATCAATATTCTTCATGCATATAAATGTAAACATTCTCAACAAAGTAAGTTGATTCCAGTAATATATCAAAAATAATAATGTACTATAACCAAGTGAGGTTTTTCCTAGAAATACAAAAAGCTGGTTCAGTATTTTAAAAAATCAAGTAATGTAATCTACTGTATTACTGGGGTTTCCCAGGTGGTGCCAGTGATGAAAGAATCTGTCTGCCAATGCAGCAGACATGGTTTCAATCCCTGGGTCAGGAAGATCCCCTGGAGGAGGACACGGCACCCACCCCAGTATTCCTGCCTGAAGAATCCCCATGGACAGAAGAGCCTGGTGGGCTACAGTCCCTAGGGCTGCAAAGAGTCGGACACAACTAAAGTGACTTATCACACACACACACATGCACTGTACTACTAGTCTAGAGAAGAAGAAACCACAACCATACCAATGGATGAAGGAAAAAAAAGACAAAATTCAACAATGATTCATGATAAAAACTCTCAGCAAATTAGGAATAGAACTTCCTCAACATGACAAAGGTAACGTCAAAAATCCTAGAGTTGATCTGATACTTAATGATGAAAGGCTAAATGCCTCCTCCCTAAGACCAGTAACAAGGCAAGGATGTGATGGAAGTCCTTGCTAGTATAATAAGTCAAGAAGAATTAATAAGGTAAAGAGACTGGAAAGAAGGAAACAGAACCACCTCTATTTGCTGATATGACTGTCTCCATAGAAAATCCCAAGGAATCTACAAGAAAACTCTTAGGATAAGTGAGTTTAGCAAGATCACAGAATTTAAGCTTAATGTAAAAAATCAACCATAATTCTAAATGTGATCATGTACAATTGGAAACATGATTATTTACACAGAGTAAATTTCAGTGAATTAATTTTAAGTCAGATAGATTCCCTCTAATCTTGCTACATAGCTAGTTAAAGTACAGGTGTTTCTACTTCATTGACTAGTTAATTACCCAGTTTATGGATTACCCTTAAGTTAGTGTAACTGGTATGTCAAAAGACTCTTTCTACCTGGAGAGAATGCCAAACGGCACCTCACAGGAGTCAGCAGCGTGACCTTCACTTACTGCTCTGGACTCTCCTCAGGGGGATGCCAGCCTGCTCTTCCTCCTCAGGAAGCTCAGCACTTCGTAAGAGCGCGAGGATCTCTGGGTGCAGGTCGTCCACACCAGCCTCCCCCGAAGCCAGCGCTCGGCAGTGCAACACCAAGGTGACATCTTGGTTATAGAAACGAAAATACCGGCACGCTCGGCTTGCTTCGTGCACACGGCCGTCATCCAGCAGGCGCCCGATCAAACAGTTTAGGGACGCCTGCTCCTTCCAGTTCAGTTTATTGTCACAAATGTCTCTGGACGGAAGGCCATCAAGTTCTAAGTATTTTGATGTGTTCAGAACAGCCAAGTTAGAGAATGAAAACTCACTGGCTAAGCCATCAAAGGAAAGTTCGCCTCCAGCTGAGAGCTGCTGAGGCCCTCTGGGCTCTCCTTCCTCCTGGCTCCCCCCGAGGGTGTGCTGGGCGACACGACAGAGCCAGATCTGCTTCTCCAGGTCCTCCAGCTCCTCCAGAGGCACCGGGTCCTCCCGGGCGAGCCAGTGCCCTGCCAGCGAGAGCAGCAGGTGGCGCTCCTCGGCGCTGCTGGGGCCCCCTGCAGCAGGGCGCTCGCCTGCCCACAGGGCCTGGGCTGAGAAAAAAGAAGCTGCTGCTCTGCTGGAAATGGAATTTTTCTTAAAATTCTCATGACATTTTTTCCAGAAGTCAATTCGTGCTTGTTTCAGGGACCACTGGTCAATGTGCTTTAAGGTCTGCATTTCCTGTGTAATCTGTGAAATTGAGCAAAGCAATTCTTAGCTTTTCCTAGATAAAGAAGTATCACAAATGTTAATGCTCCCTAAGTAAACCATACTTGTAAGAATCCAAATCAAACTAGAGAACATGGGACTTGGCTACAGATGATCCTGGAAATTTTATCTGTAATGTTAAAAGTATGAAAAACAATTCTAAATTTATCTAATTGAATGAAGTTCAAGAGGAAGCCATGCTATATTTAATTCTATTCAATATAGTTGAAGCATGTCCTGTAAGCTAACTTTATTTTAAAGCAAACATTCCTCAAAAATGGGCATTGCACGCTCATCCATTTCTGAAAGTAATCTGTGTGTCAAGAGTGAAAAAGTATCATCTCTGGTAAGTCACATATCTCACTGAATTCTCCAAATAATGCTGGTTCAAAAAGCTCAGTTTTTAAATAACTTCAAAGACTTAATGATACCTCTTCAATTACCAAGTCGTCCACAGGTAGCTCAGCTAGTTCTGCTACCCTCCTGGCCAAAGCAAAGTGTCCGTCTGTCTCCAGTTTTTCCAAAACTGACCTACATTCATGCTGAAAATTCTCAAGGCTGTAGCTAGTAATAATTGCACGATTAATGGCTATGGAGGTATCCTTCAAAATCTGACTTAGGACACACAGCTTCTTCACATCTGGACCTGTGCCAAACAGAAGCAGATATAAGCATTAAAATAAAATGAAATATTAAAAAATAGAAGCAAAATACTGATATGGCCATTTCAAGAGCAACTAAATATGAGGTGAGAATGTGTATTTTAACCTAGTAATGTGTTTAAAGGGAAAACAACCGCCTCTTCTTCTATTCTGCTTGGCTGGCAGAGGAAGCCAAAGGCAGCTCCCATACAGTAGGAGCTATTAGAGATTAGCACGTGGATTCCATCTATAAATCTGGCTCTATATACCAGGCGGAAGCTGGCCTCCTATGTAGTAGCAACTCAGTTAACCTTGGGAAGGTTTGGCCGTTGAGGTTAGCTCCATCTTTTTCCAGATTTTCTTACCTTAAATTTCTTTTCATGATTGTTCACTCATTCATTTACGCCAAGTATCATGTGGATCAACATAGAGAACCTGCAGGACAGCTAGTCAACAGCCAGAACTCTAATGTGGCTCCCCTGCATTCAGAACGGAGCGCTGTGTGCTCTCCCGGACGTCTCTCTAACGCAACCCAAGGAGACCCAGCTAGGCACTCCCTGATGTCCCCAGGAAATTTTAATCCAACTATAACTGACTTACAATATTACATCAGTTTCAGGTGTACAACATAGTGATTCGATATTTTTTTGAGCTTTTATTACTTAAATTTTAAAATTTATTTAGTTAAAGTTATTTTTGGCTACACCGTCTCTCTGCTGCCACATGGGCTCTTCTCTAGTTGTGGCAAAGCAGGGTCTTCCTTGGTTGCGGGGTGCAGGCTTCCCCTGAGGTGGCTTCTCTCTTACATGAGTGGATGCTTTAGGGTGTGCGGGCTTCAGAAGCTGTGACACGCGGGCTCTGGAGCACAGGCTCAACAGTCGCGGTGCACGGGCTGAGCTGCTCTGCAGCATGTGGGGTCTTCCTGGATCAGGGAGCGAACGCATGTCTCCTGCGTTGGCAGTGAGTCACCAGGGAAGCCCCTGACATCTCTGAACATTACAAAATAATAACCACGATGCATCCAGTAACTATCTGCCACCACACAAAGGTATTACACTTTTACTGACTACACTCCCCAGGCTGTCCAGTGCCTCCTATGGCTCATTTGCTTTGTAACTGGGAGCGTGTGCCTCTCAATTCTCTTCTCACCTGGCCCATCCCCTCACCCTCCTCCCTCCGGCAACTACCAGTCTGTTCTGGTGCGCCCGTGAGTCTGTTTCTGTTTTGTTCTGCTTGTTCGTTCACTCTTTAGATTCCACATGTAAGTGAAATGGTACAATATTTATCTGCCCTAGAAATTCTTATCCTGAGTAACACTAGGAATTCTCTGCCAATAATGTATGTGGTTCGGTTTGTGCCTACTCTCAGACAGAGTCAGACAGAGTCACACAGAGCCTCCGTCTGCCCGGTGATAAAGGAGCGGCATGCACACCGCTCCACAGGGCCTGCTCCCCCTGCTGCCTGCTGGGCTGTGCTCGGATGTAGCTAATTCCAGGGACAGAGACGCCTTGTGTTTTAACCACCAGCATGGGCATGCTGGCATAATATAAAATCTAAGTTAAAAAAAAAACGTATTTTTCTCAAAACACATACATGGTATACACATAGAAATATTATATAAAAACAATGTAATTATGTGAATAAGACATTATAGTAATGGTTAACGATGCAGACAGTCTTTGTAATCTTTTAAGATAGGGCCCTTGGGCAAGAAAACAGGAAATTAAAGTTACTATACAGACCAGTGACAATACCCTCAAAGCACCCACGGTTTGGCCTGCACAGTGACGGACAAGTAGCTCATATGTAATACATGTTGGAAACACCCCCTCTGTCCTTCAAGCTTGCACAGCCTGCAAGACTGGCATGAAGCTCAGGTATTCTGTCACTGGTCTGTGCAAATGTGAGCTCCCAGCTGAACATCTGTGAGTTTAAATGTGATAAAATAACCCTGGGAGTGAAAAATACTAGCAATCTAGTGTAAAACAGTAACATTACCACTCAACAAAAACTTGAAATTCTCAAAAAGTAGAAAAGAAAATAAGGGAACACTAGTTTCATTCAATCAGCAATAAGCTTAGAGACTGCCAATGTCTAGAGGAACCTGCAAAAAATCAGCACAATGTCTCTTAAAACCTTCAAAATGAGTTAAGGCATTCCTGAAACAAGTTTGTGACCTTGAGCAATGATGACATGTTAAGGTCACTTGTCAAAGAAAAGAGTAACAGTGACAGGGCAGTAGAGACGTCAGCCAGGGGAAACTTGGCTATTTGCTTAGAATTAGCAGATAGTTGTATTAGTTGCGTTCTACCCTGTTGTGCTGTTTTAAATGCTTTAACCTTGGTTGAAGTTTCCTGTCACCTCTTCTTCACATCACGTTCTGACCTGTAATGTTTTATATCACATGCATTTTAATTTCCTGAATGCTCCTCTAAACTATGTTCAAGATTATGCTAACTTCCTAGCAGCAACTTAAATGTAAGGTCTGTCTTACCATCAGAGAAGAGATGTTCTATTCCAACAAACAGCTCTAATAGCCTCCCCAGCTCATACTGGGTGCTACACTGCTGCAGCATGAGCTTCAGAAGAAAACACACGTGCTCCTTCAGCCACGGGGCAGGGATGGCAGCGGGGACCCTTGTGGCTGCTGTCTCAAGCTATGAAAAAGAAAAGAGGGGTAGGGAAAGTGGTTTCACAGGAACAGCAAATCAAAATCTCCAAAACAGGAATGTCTAAGAAAGTCAAGGTCCCATCAAAGGCATCGCCCATCACAAAGGAGGATGCTGCCTTCAGGTCCTTCCCAGGCAGCAGTAATTGGTAAAGCAAATATAAGCCTTCTTTGCCAGCTTTGCAGTTTGTCTTTTTTGTGGGAAATTCTGGTATAGAGAGCTGTGTGTGTGAAAGTTAAAAAAGGGAGAGAGACCGAAAGATTGAATGGAGTGAAGCAATGCAAACACCCCCAAGATAGTGACTGCCAAACTTACAGCCCTGCCAGTGACTGTGAAATTCACCAGACATGCTTCACTTGGCAGCTTCTTCAGAGAGGGTCTAAGCCTGCCTTGGAGTCCAGAAGATTTGAAATTCACATGTGAAGACCTCTTAAAGAGACTTGCTTAGTTAACATTTCTGAGCTGGCTGTACTGGTGTGCTTATAGTTTATCCTATCATTACAGAAGAATCTCAGTTAGTAAGCCTGAATTTTTGTCATTTCAATCAAATGCTACAAATGTTAATAGGAAGATGACCCCAAGAAGCAGCTACACTAGGTCTGAAACAGAGTATTAGTTCTTAGTCTTTATTTCCTTGATTCCCTACCTCTACTGCTCTAAGAGGGTCTACAGCAGACAGATGATGGAACTGGTTAAAGGATGAAACATATGGAGGTAAAGAGCTGAGGCGCTCAGCCCTGGCAGGGGCCGAGGCAGCAGCAGACAGGCACGAGGAAGAGTGTGCCTGCAGGACCGGAGGGCAAAACACAAAGCTAGAAAACTCCCAGGAGTCACCATGGGAGGAAACTTAGATGACCTTGCGTGTGGTGATGCCTTTTTAAGACAAAATATCGAAGAAAGAATCCATGAAAGGAATAACTGATCAGCTGGACTTCAGTAAAATTACAAACCTCTGCCCTACAAAAGACAGTGTCAAGAGAATCAGATGACAAACCACAGCCTGGGAAAAACATCTGCAAAATACACAATTGATTTTAAGGTACTGTTACCCAAAATACACAAAGAACTCTTAAAACTAAACAGTTAGAAAATAAACAACACTATTAAAAAAAAATAGGCTCAAGACCTTAATAGACACCTGACCAAAAAACATACACAAATGGCTAATAAGCAAGTATATGAGAGGATCCGTACCATATATCATCAGGGAAACGCAAACTGAGACGACAAGGAGATACCACAAACACGCCCGTTAGCAAGGCCAAGGTCTGGTGCTCCGACAACACCAGAGGCTAGCAAGGACATGGAGACCCAGGAGCTCCCTTTCCCTGCTGGTGGGAATGCAAAGCAGTCCAGCTGTTTTGGAAGAGTTTGGCGGCCTCTCCCAAAACTAAACACACTCTCAGCACATGACCGAGTGTTCCTTACTACTCTCCCAAATGAGCTGAAAACTTACATCCACACACAAACCTGGATGTCTAGAGCAGCTTCTTTGGCTTCATAATTGCTAAAACTTGGAAGCAACCAAGATGTCCTGCAGTGGGTGAACGGACTGGTATATCCAGACAACGTGTTATTACTCTACACTAAAAAGAAATGATCTATCAAGCCATGAAAAATACACAAAAGAAACTTAAATGTATGTTACTAAATGAAAGAAGGCAATCTAAAAAGTCTACATTCTGTATGACTACAATTTACCGTATTCTGGAACAGGCAAAACTGTGCAGACAGTAAAAGCTAACAGTGGTTACCAATGACTGGGGTAGGGAAGGATGAATAGGTAGCACAGAGGATTTTTAGCACAGTGAAAACACGCTGTTCAACATTCTAATAATGGATTTAAGTCATTATGCATTCGTCCAAATATATACCCAAAGAATGTACACCAAGAGTGAACCCTAAGGTAAACTATGGACTGGGGTGACTACGATGTGTCAATGTAGGTTTATCCCTAGTAACACACAAATCATTCTGGCGAGTGGTACAGATAACGGGGGAGGCCACGCATGTGTGGGAGCAGGAGGTACATGGGAAATCTCTGTACATTCCTTTCAATTTTGTTGTGAGCCAAAACTGCTCTAAAAAATAAATTCCTTTTTAAAAAATTGTATATGTGTGTGTATAGAACAGCAGATTTAAAACACCAGAATTCTGTCTCTTCACCTAGATGACAATTACCTGGCAGAATCTGTGCAACATGGAACTCTTTTGGAACTCTGGAGTCTGCTAAAGCCTTACAACTTCCAGAGGAAAACTTACAACATAAATTGAGGATAATTTTGGTCCGTTTCAGTCCTTAGCACAGTGGCAGCTATCTATTTCTCACTCCTAGCCACCCGGAAGGCAGCTTGCACATATCCCTGGAACAGCTTACACGCACCTTGTGTCGAGGAGACAGCAGGGGTGGCATAAAGAACCTTGGGTCTTTCAAATATCGGAGCTCTGTTTCCTGCTTCTGATCACAGTGCAAATAAAGAGGCAGGCAGACATTGATATTTCACCTCCCCTATTGTTGCAAGCAGAGTGGTTCCAAATAGGAAAAGGCACATGTCAAGGTTGTATATTGTCACCCTGCTTATTTAACTTATATGCAGAGTACATTATGAGAAACGCTGGGCTGGAGGAAGCACACGCTGGAATCAAGATTGCTGGGAGAAATATCAATAACCTCAGACACGCAGATGACACCACCCTTATGGCAGAAAGTGAAGAAGAATTAAAGAGTCTCTTGATGAAAGTGAAAGAGGAGAGTGAAAAAGTTGGCTTAAAGCTCAACATTCAGAAAACTAAGATCATGGCATCTGGTCCCATCACTTCATGGCAAATAGATGGGGAAACAGGGGAAACAGTGGCAACAGTGGCTGACTTTATTTTTCTGGGCTCCAAAATCACTGCAGATGGTGACTGCAGCCATGAAATTAAAAGACACTTACTCCTTGGAAGGAAAGTTATGACCAACCTAGACAGCATATTGAAAAGCAGAGACATTGCTTTCTCAACAAAGGTCTGTCTAGTCAAGGCTATGGTTTTTCCAGTAGTCATGTATGGATGTGAGAGTTGGACTATAAAGAAAGCTGAGCGCTGAAGAATTGATGCTTTTTTTTTTTTTTTAATAGAATTGATGCTTTTGAACTGTGGTGTTGGAGAAGATTCTTGAGAGTTCCCTGGACTGCAGGGAAATTCAACCAGTCCATCCTACAGGAGATCAGTCCTGGGTGTTCATTGGAAGGACTGATGTTGATGCTGAAACTTCAATACTTTGGCCACCTGATGCTAAGTGCTGACTCATTTGAAAAGACCCTGATGCTGAGAAAGATTGAGGGCAGGAGGAGAAGGGGACGACAGAGGACGAGATGGTTGGGTGGCATCACCGACTCAATGGACGTGGGTTTGGGTAAACTCCGGGAGCTGGTGATGGACAGGGAGGCCTGGCGTGCTTCGGTTCATGGGGTCGCAAAGAGTCGGACACGACTGAGCGACTGAACTGAACTGAACTGATTGCTGCAAGCTCTACTCCCTTCAACCGAAGTGACTTCCAGGGGATTTAAAAGGTTGGCGCCCTCAACAAAGGAAACTATAAGCAAGGTGAAAAGACAGGCTTCAGAATGGGAGAAAATAATAGCAAATGAAGCAACAGACAAAGGATTAATCTCAAAAATATACAAGCAACTCCTGCAGCTCAATTCCAGAAAAATAAATGACCCAATCAAAAAAATGGGCCAAAGATCTAAACAGACATTTCTCCAAAGACATACAGAAGGCTAACAAACACATGAAAAGATGCTCAACATCACTCACTATCAGAGAAATGCAAATCAAAACCTCAATGAGGAACCATTACACGCCAGTCAGAATGGCTGCTATCCAAAAGTCTACAAGCAATAAATGCTGGAGAGGATGTGGAGAAAAGGGCACCCTCTTACACTGTTGGTGGGAGTGCAAACTAGTACAGCCACTATGGAGAACAGTGTGGAGATTCCTTAGAAAGCTGGAAATAGAACTGCCATATGACCCAGCAATACCACTTCTGGGCATACACACCGAGGAAACCAGATATGAGAGAGACACGTGCACCCCAATGTTCATCGCAGCACTGTTTATAATAGCCAGGACATGGAAGCAACCTAGATGCCCATCAGCAGACGAATGGATAAGGAAGCTGTGGTACATATACACCATGGAATATTACTCAGCCATTAAAAAGAATTCATTTGAATCAGTTCTAATGAGATGGATGAAACTGGAGCCCATTATACAGAGTGAAGTAAGCCAGAAAGAAAAACACCAATACAGTATACTAAAGAATATATATGGAATTTAGAAAGATGGTAATGATAACCCTATATGCAAGACAGAAAAAGAGACACAGATGTATAGAACAGACTTTTGAACTCTATGGGAGAAGGCGAGGGTGGGATGATCTGAGAGAACAGCATCGAAACATGTATATTATCAAGTGTGAAACAGATCACCAGCCCAGGTTGGATGCATGAGACAAGTGCTCAGGGCTGGTGCACTGGGAAGACCCAGAGGGATGAAATGGGGAGGGAGGTGGGAGGGGGGTTCAGGATGGGGAACACATGTAAATCCACGGCTGATTCATGTCAATGTATGGCAAAAACCACTAAAATATTGTAAAGTAATTTCCAACTAATAAAAATAATTGGGAAAAAATAAAATAGCTACACTATTAAAAAATAAATAAAAAAAGGTTGGTGCCCTTTTCATCCCCTTCTTCTTTTTTGCTTTTTCCCTTGGGAGCCAGATATTAAAGATTAGGACAGTAAACAGACAGTCCAGTGGTTAAGATTCTACACTTCCATTGCAGGGGACATGGGTCCAACCCCTGGCTGGGGAATTGAACCTATGGCTGCTTGATGTAGATGTATGGCAGAAACCAACACACAATAAATTAATAAATCAATTTAAAAAAATACACTGCATGTCTTACTTACAGAAAAAAAAAGAAAAAAGAATATGGTATCTGGCAAAACTCCCCTTCAGAAGTGATGGAGAAATTACTATTCTCAGATAAACAAAAGCTGGGAAATCTGGGACTAATAGGCCTGCATTGCAGAAAGTGCTCAAGGTAAAATAAAAGGACACTAGATAGTACCTCAAAGCCATGTGGAGAAACAAAGAGCTCAATAAAAGTAAATAAATGGCCAATTATAAAAGCCAGTATTATTGCAGCAATAGCTTTTTGTTTTCTATATAGTTTGAGAGACCAATACATTTAAAGAAAAAAGAACAGCTATCAGTTTAAGCTAGTATTACTGTAACTTTGACCTGTAACTCCAAATCTTGTTTTCTTTACAATTTAAGAGACTAATGCGTTGAAAAGAAACACTAGGTTATATTTCCAGGCACATATGTATAAGATGGAGTTCTGTGACATCAACAGCCGACAGGAGTGGGGTCAGCCGCTGTGAAGTAGCAGGTCCTGTCTGCTATAAAATTCAAGTTAAAGTGGTGTAACTTTGGGATGTTAAGTGTGACCCCCCATGGAAACAACTAAGAAAACAGCTACAGAACAGACACAAACTGAAATGAGAAAGAAATTTACACATTTTACTACACAAAGTCATCAACTAAACACAAAAAAGGACAGTAATGCAAGAGGTGAGGGACACAGAAGCTGTGAGGTATGCAGAGAACAAATAGCGCAGAAAGAGAAGTCCTTCATCATCAGTAATTACTTCACGTGTAAACAGATTAAACTCTCCAATTAAGACAGAGATTGGCAGAATGGATAAATGCATGTAATCCAACTTATGTTGTCTACAAGAGACTAACCTGAGATCCAAAGACACAGGCTGAAAGCGAAAAGATGGAAAAAGGCATTCTGTGTAAATAGTAAACAACCATGAGAAAGCAGAGGTGGCTGAACTAGTTTCAGACAAAACAGACCTTAAGTTAAAAAGGTTAAAAGAACCAAAAAAGGACAATGTACACTTACAAGCCATTCAGTACAGCAAGAAAAACAACAACTACAAACATTTACACATCCGAGAACAGACCATCAAAATACATGAAGCAAAAACTGACTGAACGGAAGGGAGAAACAGACGGTCCTGCAATAACAGTGGGAGACTTCATTTATTGTGCCGGGCTTTACAGGGCTTTGCAGATATTGCATTTTTTACAAATTGAAGGTTTATGGCAACTCCAAGCTGAGCAAGTCTATCAGTGTCATTTTTCCAAAATCACTAGCTTACTTTTAAATCTCAGTAACATTTTGGTAATTCTCACAATATTTCAAACTTTTTAATTATTATAATATTTGTTATAGTGATCTGTGATCTTTGATATTACTATTACAAAAGGATTATCACTCACTGAAAGCTCAGATAATGGTTAGAATTTTTTAGCAATACAGTTTTTAAATTAAGATCTGTAAATATATATGAAACGGTAGTGAAAGTGTTAGTCTCTCAGTCATGTCCAACTCTGTGTGACCCCGTGGACTGTAGCCCGCCAGGCTCCTCTGTCCATGGGATTCTCCAGGCAGGAATGCTGGAGTGGGTTAGCTCCCATTCCCTTTCTCCAGGGATCTTCCCAATACAGACATAATACCACTGCACACTTAACTTTTATATGCACAAGAAAATAAAAATATCTGTGTGACTCACTTTCCTATATTCACTTTACTGCTGTTGTCTGGAACTCAACCTGCAATATCTCCAAGGCATGCCTGTACTCTGCTTACAATAATGAATAGAACAACCTGGCAGGAGACAAGTAAGGAAACAGAGGACTGCACATAAAACCGACTAGATCTAACAGACACACACAGAATACTCTATCCAACAACAATAAAAACACATTCTTCTCAAGTCCACAGGGCCTATTTTTCAGGAGAGAACATATGTTAAGCTGTAATTAAGTCTCAATAGATTTTAAAAAACAGATATCATATGAACTATCTTCTCTGACAACAATGGGATGGTGTTATAAGTCAGTAACAGAAGGAAAACTGAAACACTCACAAAATTATGGAAATTAAATAACTTTTAAAGAAAGAAGACTCAAATTACCAAATCAGCAATGAAAGTGGGGACATTACTACCTATTCTACAGAAAGAATTATAAGAGAGTACTATGAACAATTGTACGGCAAAAAACTGGATAACTGAGATGAAATGGACAAATTCCTAGAAACACAAGACCTACCAAGACTAAATCACAAAGAATTAGATAATCTGACCAAATCTCCTAGTAAGGAAATTTAATCAGTAGTCAAAAAACTCCCAACCAAAACCAATTTCTAACAAAGAAAAGTCATGGACGTGATGGGTTTACTGGTGAATTCTACCAAACATTTAAAGAAGAACTGATACCAATCCTCCTCAAACTTTTCCAAAAAACTAGAGAAACACTCCTCAACTTATTCTATGAGACCAGCATAAACTTGATACCAAAGACAGATAAAGACACTAAAAGAAAACTATAATTTCCCTTATAAACACTGATGCAAAAATCCTGAATACAAGCCTGGCAAAATGAATTCAGCAGCATATTAAAAGGACTGCATACTTACAGCCAAATGGAATTTATTTCTGGAATGCAAGAATGGTTCAACATATAAAATTCAATGTACACATCACAGTTTTCAACAGAAAGAAGGGGAAAAAACCACATGATCATCTCAATTGATGCAGAAAAGGCATCTGACAAAATTAAACACCACTGCATGATAAGAAAACACTCAACAAACTAGGCACAGATGGAAACTACCTCCATATAATAAAAACCTCACGCGAGGGCTTACCTGGTGGTCCAGTGGTTGAGAATCTGCTTGCCAAAGCCAAGAGACACAGGTCCAATCCCTGGCCCAGGAAGACCCCACATGCCATGGAGCAGCCAAGCCTGTGCGCCGCAACTACCAATCCATGTGCTGCAACTATTGAAGCCCGTGCGCCCCAGAGCCTGTCCTCTGCGAGGAGAAGCCCCTGCAATGAGAAGCTCACACACCACAGCTAGGCAGCAGTCCCCGCTGTCCGCAACTAGAGAAAGCTCACATGTAGCACCAAAGACCTAGCACAGCCAAAAACACATAAATAAAACTTAAAAAAAAAAAAAACCCTCATATGAAAACCCCGCAACAAACACCATACTCAGTGGGGCAAGACTGAAAGCGTTCCTCTAAGATCAGGAACAAGACAAGGATGCCTGCTTTCACCACTTCTGTTCAACACGTTTCAGTAAGTTCTAGCCACAGTGTTTAGACAAGAAAAGGAAATAAAAGGCATACAAGAAGAAATAAAACTATCTCTGTTTACAGGTATGATCTTACATAGAAAATCCTAAAGATTCTACCATAAAACTTAACAGTAAATGAGCAAAGTTGCAGGATACAAAGTCAACACAAAAAAATCACCTGCATTTCTATATACAAATAATGAGCAATCTAAAAAGGAAATTATAAAATGTTTCCATTTCCAATAGCATCAAAAATAGGACTTTCCTTCTGGTCCAGTGGTTAAGATTTCCACTGTAGAGGGTGTGGGTCCAATCCCGTGTCAGGGAACGAAGATCCCACATGCCACATGGCACAGACAGAAATAAAGAAAGAAGTTCTCAGGAATTAAACTCAACCAATGAGGTAAAAGGTCTGTACAATGAAAACTACAAACACCACTCAAAGTAACTAAAGACATAAATAAGTGGAAATACATTCTATGGTTATGAATTCAAGATCTACTATAGTTAAAATATCATTACTATCCCCCAAATCTACAAATTCTATGTAATTCCTATCAAGATCCCCATGACATTTTTTTAACAGAAAATTCTAAAATCATACGGAATCTCAAGGGACCCTGAATAGTCAAAACAATCATGAAAAAAAAACTTTAAAGAAACTAGAGCACTCTTCCTGATTTCAAAACGTACTACAAAACTACTATACTAATCAAAATAGCCACAGACAAGACATATAGGCCAATGATTTAGAATAGAAAGTTCAGAAATAAGCCCTCACATACACGGTCCAATTATATTTGACAAGGGTGCCAAGACCATTTAATGAGGAAAGAACGGTCTTTTCAACAAAAGGTGTTGGGAAAGCTGGATATCCACAAGCAAAACAATGAAGTTGGACCCTTACCTAACAACATACACAAAAATTAACTCAAAATGGACCAAGGACCTACCTAAATATGTAACATCTAAAAAATTATAACTCTTAGAAGAAAACATAAGAGCATCACAACACTAGATTTGGCAAGAATTTCTTCGCTAGGATACCACATGCACAGGTAGCAAAAGAAAAAACATGCAAACTGGACTTCATGAAAATTTAAGCAATTTTGTGCATCAAAAGACACTGTCAACAGAGTAAAAAGTCTACCCAAAGAAAGGGAGAAAATATTTGCAAATCATATGTATGATATGGGATTAATATCAGAATATATAGAGAATTCCTACAACTCAACAACCAAAACACAACTGAATTAAAAAATGGGCAAAGGACTTGAACAGATGTTTCTCCCAAGAAGATATATAAGTGGCCAATGAGCACATGAAAAGATGTTCAGCATCACTAATCATTAGGGAAATGCAAATCAAAAATACAAGGAGATACCATTCTTAAACCAATTATGATGACGACTATCGAAAAAACATAAGTCAACAAGTGTTTAAGAGGATGTGGAAAACTGGAAGCCTGTGTACTGTTGGTGCCCACAGTACAGCTCCTGCTGAAAACAGTAGGGCAGTTTCTCAAAATATTAAAAAATAGAATTACCATTATCATCCAGCAATTACACTTCTAGGTAGATACCCAAACAAATTGAAAGCAAAGTCTCAAGATATTTGTATATCACGTTCATGGCAGTATTATTTGCAATAGCTAAAACATAGAAGTTACCCAAATGTCTCCTGATAGGTGAATAGATTGGTATATAAATACAATGGAATATTATTTAGCACTGGAAAGGAAGGACATTCTGACACATGTTACAACATAGATGAATCTTGAGGATATTATGTTTAGTGAAATAAGCAAGTTACAAGAAGAAAAGTACTGTATGATTCCACCACCATGAGAGACTTAGTCAAAATCATACAAACAGAAAGTAGAATGGTGATTGACAGGGGCTAGTGGTAGGGGAGCTTGAGGAATTCTTGTTTAATGGCTATAAAATTTCAGTTTTCACAAGAGATGGATGGTTGTGGTGATGGTTGTACAATAATGTGAATGTAGTTAATGCCACTGAACTATACACTTAAAATTAGTTAAAATGAAAAATGTTATCTACATTTTATCACAATTTAAAAAAAATAATTAAAAAAAAAGAAAAGTTACCTGGGTAAGGCTCCTGTCATGGAGAGTGACAGACCAAGGAAATGAAAGTCTCTATTTTCTATAATTTAGGAACCTCAGGGGTATTTGAATAACTGATTCAATATTTTCAAATAATAAAACTTTTAAAAAGTTTCACTATAGTTAAGATGAATGTGATTGAGAGGAAAATCTTATACTAAGATTCCATTGTGATATATTTGTTGGGTAAAATCAGTATATGGTTTTGTCTCATTTATTATAGAACTCTTTTAGGATAGAGGGCAAAAGTGCTGAAACTGCAAGCAGGACTAAGGCGTATTTCTTTTCCTTTTTTCGTAAGTTCCTCTTTTTTCCATAGGGTTACTCAGTTCCACATGCTAAACAGGCCCAAAACAAGTACCTGAATAGGTAAAGCCTGAAATTAACCGTAAGGTTCAGCATCATTTGGACAGAAACCACGAGCATTGATGGAAAAAGCCATTATTTTCTGACATAGTGAACAAAAGCAGTATTAAACCCCTTTCACACTCTAAGCTGTTGGGAGTTATTCTGGATTGGCAAAACATGGCCCATGTAACCACCACACTCCTCTGCAGCATCCATAGCAGACACCATTAATTCCTCTTCCCCTGAGGCTGGCTACAGCGTCAGGACACCGATCAGAGGTCATTAAGCACACTGGATGAAACCTCCCTGTCATGCATGGCAACTGATGTGCTATAAGCAAGGTCACTGCAGCTCCCGTCCTGCCTCTCCATCTCTGAAGCGGCGCAGACGATTCTGTTTGAATCATGCCACGTTAACAGCTCTTCAACTGTTGTCACGTCCCGCCTCTGCGCAGACAAGAGGCCACTTCAGTCAATTTCAGATCAGCGAGAAAGATCACTGTAATTCCAACTTACAGTTTCAAGGCTCTGCTGGAACTCCACAAGTTTAGCTTCAGCCTCCTTATAATTCTTGAAGAACATACAGAGTTCATACATCTCCATCATCAACAGTAGTGGGGAATCCTTTGAGGAAGAGTTTGAATGAAGTTACAAAATCCTGAAATTTAATACTATTTTCTCAATGAATAATGCCAATACAAGAGAGGTTACAGTAAAACAAAATTATTAATAAAGTTTCATAGTAAAGTGAAATCATCTATGTTAAAAAGAACAGAAATTAAATTTGTATTTCCTTCTGGAAAAAAGACCTCAGGCCAATCACACCTACTCCACAGCGCATTTTCTGTCTGTCCTGTACCTGGCCCACTGCACACGAGCGGCGGACACTCCGCTGTCTGCTGCTGAGAGTGTGGGCAGCAGGCCCTCCCGGGTAACGGGCTCCACGGACCTGCTAAACCACTGCTCGTCTGTGGCATCCGTCAACACATTGCCATCACTTCGATGGGAGCTTTCAGGTCAGAGGATAGGAGTTTTTGAATTAGACAGTATGGAGCTGAACCGTAAGTAAACAACTTACTAAAACACTTTGAGATCCTGGGCATGTTTCTTAAGCTCTGTGAGCCTTGGTATATCACTCTGTAAAATGAGGATAATATGACTTTGTAACATCCTCATAAAATACTACTTTTCACAGGATTATTGTAAGAATCAACTAAAATGATATACAAAGCACTTTGCTAAATAAGTGATAGTTCTAGTATCACTATCTGTTGTTGGCTTGAAAAAAAAATCCCAGGGGCAGGAATAAGTGAAAAAGCCAATGTTGGATATTCTGAAGTAAAGCCTTTAAACTGAGGAAAGACATGAACTAAGACTACCTTAAAGAAAAGCTGGAAACCTCTGATGAGAGTCCTGATCTTCTGCCTCATTAGCAACGTCCTCCAGATGACAGAGAGGTCCTCCAGGCCCCAGATGTGGCCCTCCACTGGGTCCTGAAGGGGTCCCACTGCTTCCGCTGCAACGCAGGGCTCCACAGAGGCGACGATCCAAACACAGAGGCAAGAGACAGCGCTGGCGTCCTGCCAGCGGAGAAAAGTCTTAAAGAGAGGAAACGACGACGCACGGACTGCCTGACTGAGGAAGCTGCCAGCAGTGGTATTTCCTGCTGAGAACAAGTCGCCTCGCTAAATCGGTTAAGATGACTTGAAAAGCCTTCAGACACGAAACAAACTCTAGTGAACAACCAAGGGACTATTATAAGCTGTCCCGCAGAGTACAACAGGCCAAAAGGCCAAAAACCTGCGGGGATCTATGTGGATGTCAGGGAAGTACTAAGTGTAAGAAAGCAAGCCTGTCCTCACAGAATTGCTGATCAAGGACTGTTCCGAGGATCCCCCGTCCTGCTCAAGATGCAGAGGAGGTCGGCCCACCAAAGCACCCTTCTCTGTGACTGCCAGCCCAGAGCCGAGGATCTGACCACTTAAGTTACTGAACATTAAGGCACAAGGAAGTGCATGAGATGGCCCGCGGCCTAAGCGGGAGAAGCAGAGGTGTCAGTGACCTGCAAACCCACGCTAGAGCCTCCCCGAGGTCAACCTCCTCTGTCTTCTTTCAGCTTTTTCTACTGCCCTCTGAGTCCTTAATTTAGGCTTTTTGAGATTCTCACCTGGAGACATGAGGCCAGGACACTAAGGATTGGGGCCTTTTGTTTCACTGCTTCTCCCAGGAGCCAGCACCAGGAGTTTGGCACCTCTGAACACTGAAGCAGAATCTGAAAGAAATCTGTCATCTCTTCTTTGTGTCTCTGGAGTTCCTGTGAGTACATGTTGCAGACTTGATCACTGTCCATTCTGGAGTTGGACACTGAGGGCAAGTTCTCAAAAGCCAGTCTTAAGTGGTCCTGAACAACAGGGCTGAAATACTGGAGAAGATATTTCACCTAAAAAACATATTAGATGATCAAAAAAGACAACCAAATTCCAATTTCAGCTGGAGCTAAAAATGTTGGAGAAAGAGGCAAACTTGTTCTTTCTCACCCTGAACTGTCAGAAGTGACCACACAATTTTACAAAGTCATTTGTTATGTTTGAGTGAGTTTCCAGATTCAATCTAGAGTCACACAAACTCTTCCTTCAGCTCTTTAGTAGTAATGACTGGTCCTTTGTCTGAAGCCAAGCCACAGAAATCTCAGTAAAAATAGTTACCATAGCAAACAAAAGCCTATGATACACAACAGAAAGAACACCGTCTTCTGAGAAGTGCTCCAATTTCCTCTTCTTTAATAACCAGGAACAATCGGTGGCTTACCTCCTCTGGGTGATGACTATGGAGCTGGCTGTGAATAATAAACTGTAACCAATCATTTGCTCTGGCACATTCTCTAAGGTAAGATGTGCTCGGTTTCATATTGTGGAGCCTGCAGAACTGTACCACTAATGCCCACTGGCTGCTGGATTCACTGGATAACCTGTAATTGGGAGTGGACGTGGGGCTAAGAGGGAAAGAACTTGTTAAGATATAGCTTTAAACTGGAAACTTAGCAAAAAATAAATTTAACTACAGCATATTCTCTAAAATGTCTTTCAACAAACACCAAATACTTACTAGAAGGCTTTGAAAAAAGAACTCTTTCATCCATAATGCACAACAGTTTTCTCAGCATACTGGCAAAATTCCTTTTCCACCCCTCCTCCCCACCCCAGTACCAGCCAAGTGCCTGTCAAACCAGCTATGTAACGCACCATCTTTAGGGGGACTGAGAAAACAGCTACTCGAGAACTGAGTGCCTAATTCTCTTGCATGATTCCCTTTTAGAGTATCAGAGGGAGGCCTGACAGGTACCTGGACTTCCTTGCTAAGGAGAGGGTGCGTGCTGAGAAGGAAGACTGCTGAGAACACAGTCAGTGACGGCAGGGAACAGGAGACTGGTGCGCCGCCAGGGCTGGGGTGTCAGGGTCAGCCCAGCGGACAGCAGAGAGGAAAGATGACATCGATGTGTAAGGAGAGGCAGTTTTGTGGAAACATGGTCACCTCACCTTCCATTATCAGTTGACATATATTAGCAACAAAAAAAAAATCAAGGACATCACTTAAGAGTCAAATTTTGTGAGACCCATCCTGCACCTGATTCTGACATGTTAACAGCGGAGACGTCTCAGACCAGCAGGGCCCTGGGGGAGGCAAAGCTCCTCTCCACCTCTTGGGAGCCCTCTCTAAAGAAGGAATCATTATCTTCATCCTCCTTTTACTGATGGCAAGATGCATTAAAATACGCTACATGCTCCATGAGGAAGAAGATAAGGTCTAGGGGGACTGGCAAAAACATCCGAGGGAAGGAACATTAGGCAAACACAGACTGGAATGGTCAAGCTTCCTGAAAAAGAGGTGAGGGCTGCAACTCACAAACCTCTCTATTTCCTGCTGCTGAAGGTTGTTCCATATGCCTTCTTCTAAGAGAACAAGCAACTCTTCTATGGTTGCCCTTTCACCCACAGCAAGTTTAGACAGTTTTTCAGCTATAAGAAATATAAACAACAAAATATGGTCACGAGAAAAATACGGTCAGGAACTGGGCATTTCTGCTTTTTTTTTTTGGCCACAATGCATGGCTTGCAGGATCTTAGTTCCTCAAATAGGGATCAAACCTGGGCCACTGCAACGAAATCAGTGTCCCAGCCACTGGACTGTCAGGGAATTCCCAGGAACTGGGCATTTCTACTTGAAGAGTGTGGCCCAGAGACATTTCAGAAACCCATTAAAGGGCCCAAAGAAATGAGATAAAGTACAAACATTCTGTAGAAAAAGGATGAAAGAGAAGATAAGTGTTTCTTCCCCAACCACTCACAATTCAAATGCTTTAGACCTATTTGTCCCTTGTCCTTTAAATAAAACAAACACCACAAAGGTGCTGTACCTAGAGACTCTCTGATGGAGTTGTACTGAGCATCTTCATTTCCGCACTTGTAGTTCAAAATTATATTGGCCACTTTCATATCAACTCTGAGCTTGAGGCTGTCGAGACCAAGCAATTCTAAGAAGCACACACAGGCGGCTCCTATCGAAGGTATGTGGAAGCAGGAGAGCCCTAAAACATAGGCTTCATTGCCTGCTTTCTGGATCCTGAGAAAGAAAAGCATCAAAAACCACATCAGCACGCAAAACTTCTTTCTCACCAGGAAAAGCAGATGGAATTACACCAGCGATACTTGGACTCTGTGGCTTCCTCCCCGGCCCCGCTTTGGTCACCCCTTGTGCCCATCTATTTAGGTCCCTGGCAGCTTTTAGGGGTCTTCTGGCTCCACAGCCCCCTATTCCTTTGTATTTTACCTTTTCCTAAAACACCTATTCACAGTCCAAGTAATTTTTGCTTCCAACTTCATTCAGGGGAACATGGAACAGAATTTATGAATGACTGTCAACTTGTGATCTTATTAATTATGAGTATGTACACAAACTACCAAGAAAATTAATGGCACCTAAAGTTTGACATCATAAAGCTCATGCATTTTAAAGGACTCAGATAATGTTCTTTTATATGAATAGAAAAATTCAGAGGAAAGAGACACATGAAATTAACCATGCTTATTTTTACTATGTACAAAAGAATAAAGCTGAGAGACAAAATATTTTTTTTTTCATTTTTCACCCTTCTGATTTACTTGAATATTTTACCATAAAGATGCATTAGTTAACTATAAAATAAACCAACATACTAAATCTGTATTTAGCTGCTGATTGTATCAATACTCCTCCCAATTCTGTGCTATACAAGTGAATTATAAAAGACCAAGATCTTAAATACAGAATTGACATCTAATTATAGAATTCCCTCTTTGAAACTGCTAACATTTGGCAAGCTCCTGGTTCAATTTTTAAAGACATGATTTTAACATATATATTTATGATAGTTTAAAATATATTTTAATCTTTTTCCTATTCACAAAGTAAGATTAAGTGCCAGAAACCTAGGGTATACAGAGAAGCACAAATGAAAGAAATATACACCTAATTCACCAGCCAAATAAAATGACCAACTGTGGAATGTTTCCAGTAGGTTTTTATAAACGCATGTATAAAAATACACAAATATGCCTTTTATTAAGAGTATAAATTATGTTTTAAATACTCACAGCTGCTTGGGGGTCTTGCTCTTGGTTAATTCCTGAACCAGAAAAGTACCAAATGCAAATGATGGCCGCCCATGATGTAAATAATAAGCAAAATTCAGACGTTCTACTACAGCATATTTATTAACCAGGTCAGGGCTAGAGAAATGTGGGAGCTGACTCGCTGCATCTGGGGGAAAGTGAAGCAAAATTAATCCTCTGCACCTCACCACGATTAACTTCAGATCAGCATGTGGAAAACTTAACTTGGCAATGGTGAAAGAAAACTGGTTGCTATCATCATTTTGTACCACTGTGTATCACTTTGAACCCCCAAAATGTAGTAATTTTATTTTAATGTGGAGCAGTAGCCCTCATTTTACACAAAAATGTGTACCTCAGAAGCCACAAAAAAACCTATAAATTATGTTTTAATCCTACTGAACTTGTTATCTTAGATGCTGTAATTCTATATTTGATGATTCTTTTAAGTTCACATTGGCAATAACTCTTTAACTACAAAATCTGTTAATGATCAGCAAACAGAGCTTTTTAACTCATTCACACAGCTCATTACACAGTGAACGCCTTTGTATTGTGTTTATACGAATCCTCTATTCACCAAGACCAACGCACTGTACCTTTTCCAAAATACTGAGAAGAATATTCTTTTCTCCACATTAATACCCTAATAATCTTTTATTATAGCTATTGTTGTTTCTGATGTTGTATTCATGAGCACATTATCTACATCTTTCTAAGACCAGCAGAGTATTTCAAAGTTCCTCTGTGCCCATGAAAAAAGCAGAAAAAAACCATTTTTTCTCTTTTTACAGAAATATGAAGTAAAAAGATATGTGGATGTGGAAAGTTCATATGAAGTAACTATTCCTATCAAGCCCTAATCTTTAATTGCTTCTTAACCACTAAAGACCTACTTTAAAAAGGAGATAAAACATTTTGAACTGTAAGGAACCATTTCTGGAAAACAGTGCACCTGCTCTTATTTTTATAGTTCAAAGCTGAAGAAAAATTGTATCCTCCCATGCAATTCCAAAGGAATTTTTATATTCTGACTAGGCTCTTAATTAAAAAAAGATCTGAAGACTTTAGAGGAGCCCGTCATCTTACAAAGCTATTCCTTAAAAGGACACCTCCCTCCAGATTAAAAAACTGTCACATGTCTTTTCTGTATTCTTTGTAAGAGCAGATGGACTTTGATAACTTACATTTGCATGTAGAACCATTCATTCATTCATTCATTCAATATTTACAGAGTTCACATAAAGCCAAATGAACAAATCTGAGTCTTTGGTTTTTTTTTTTTTGGTTGCACAGCACAGCAAATGTGGGATCTTAGTTCCCTGACCAGGGATTGAACCCGTGCCTCTTGCAGTGGAAGTGTGGAGTCTTAACCACTGAACCACAAGGGAAGTCCCCAAACTTGAATTGGGTTCAAATAAGACCCTAATTTTTTTAGTGGTTTGGGGGGCTGGAATGGAGGTTTTGTATAAGGGAAAATTTTCTCTGACCTGCTGCAAAAGCCAAATTTCCATGCAGTTGCCTTACGGTCATTTTCCATGGTAAAACCATATGAAAAAAGAAGCAAGCCATTCTAGTTAAACACAACCCTCCAATTTAGAGCATCTGTATTACGTCTTCATAATAATTATTTCATTTAATTTGTGCTTTATTTCTTTAAACATGTTTTAAACTTCTAGAAACACGGCAGGGAGCAGGTCTTCCGCTTCCTCTCAGTTCCCCTGGTGTACCCGGTCGGGAGCTCCACACCCATCAGGACCTCAGGACTCCGGCTGACTCAGGACTCCTGTGCATCAGAGCCACACGGGGGGGGGGGGGTTCTGCCTACTCTCCAGTAACCTCACTGAGATTAGAATGAGTATTTTCACTTGAAAAAGCAATAAGCACTACTTCATCCTGCACTGAACAAATACCAATTGGGCATCCCCTACAGGCCCTGCACTGTGCCAGGCACAAGGTAAATTCAATATATCGAAATCTGAACTTATGAAACTGACATGTTAGAAAATGTACTTTTATGTACATCAGTAAATATTTATAGGATATGTATGATGTGAAAAGTATGAATTTGAATCCTGCTTTAGAGTAATACAGGCAGAGGCACCACAGGTAATAGGATATTAAAAGCTAACTCAAAATGAGTAAGTAAAAAAGAAACAGAAAAAGCAAAGTTTAAGAACGGCACACACACACACACACACAAATCAAGGAAATGTTTATGGTCTAGAGAGGATGGCAGTGTGTGCACCTGGTGGTTGCCACGTAAGAGCTTTTAAATGCGTCTGTGTCGTGTGAGGAAGGCCCTTCACTTACCCTATTTCATGGAAAACTGACGAGAGGTCAGATCAGCCGCCCAAGGTCATACAGCTATTACATGGTAGAGCCAAGATCTGTCTCATGTTACAAACACCTGTGCTTTTAACCTTCATAATATTAATACTATATTGCAAGTGAACAAGGATTTTTGGAAAGGGAGAAATTTAAGCAGAAGGTCTATATTACATTTTCCAGCAAGTACAACACTAGCGACCTCAAGACTTTTAACTCAAAGTATGTTTTCAATTCAGTTTCCTATAAAATGTTTTTCATTAAAACTACAATGAGGTATCAACTCACTCTGGTCAAAAAGGCCATCATCAAAAAGTCTACAAATAATAAATGCTAGAGAGGGTGTGGAGAAAGAGGAATCCTCCTACAGTTGGTGAGAATGTACACTGGAACAGCCACTATGCAGAACGGTATGGCGGTTACTTAAGAAAACTAAAAACAGAGTTACCACAAGATTCAGTAACCCTACTCCTTGGCATTTATCTAGAGAAAACTAATGCAAAATGATCATGCACCCTGATGTTCACTGCAGCAGCACTGTTTACAACATGGAGGCAACCTTCATGTCCATCGATAGGTGGCTGGATAAAGAAGATGTGATACACACACACACATATATATATACTTATATACAAACACTCTCACACAGCAGAAAATACATATGTGTATATACATATACATACACATAATGGAAGATGTGAGAGAGAGATATATGTATGTATACACACACACACACACACACACACATACATACAATGGAATACTACTCAGCCTAAAAAAAAATGAAATAATGCCATCTGCAGCAGCAAACATGGATGGACCTGGAGCGTATACCAAGTGATATAAGCCAGACAAAGACAGATATCCTATCGCTTAGATGTGGGATCTAAAAAAATGATACAAATGACCTTATTTACAAAACAGAAAGAGACTCACAGACACAGAAAACAAACTTAGTTACCAAAGGGGAAAAGGGCAGGGAGGGATAAATTAGGTTAGGATTAACATATACACACTAACAATGGCCTACTGTATAGCACAAGGCACTACACTTAATATTTTGTAATAACCGAGAAGGTAGAAGACTCTGAAAAAGAATATATAACTGAATCATAGTGCTGCACGTCTGAAACTAACATGATATTGTAAATCAACTACACTTCAATTAAAGAAAGGCATGCCAGATTTATTTTTTTTTTAAGTTTCTATTTTTAAGATAGAAAGCATGAGGGAAAACTAGACTGGCTTTACATAAATGATCCTCTACTGTCAACACTGCTGAAATGCTTCCAAAGCAAGAAGAATCCATAGTGACTTACCTCCTATAGCCAATGTATTGGCAGACTGCCAGCCAAACAATCTGCTAGGGTCAAAGGGCAACAGCGACTGGAAAAGAGGAGAGGTCAAGTCAGAGCTAACAGTTACTGGTTGTGACGTGAGTCAGTCACGTGAGAGCTGCACTTTCTCCTTCACCTGCTTCCCTCCCCACAGCAGTTAAAACTTCTCATCCTTCTAGGTATAAATTGTTTGAAACAAGCTATGAACAAAAAAGAGGGTATGAGACATTTTTCTACTTTAACAAAAACAGAACTGGCTATGTTTCTTTTAAAGATTCTCTTCATTTCAAGCTATGTCTGCAAAGTTTACTGTCTTTTGGTAGAGCCAGCAACAATTACAGTATAAAAATGGGCTTTATAAATGCTTTGGAATCAAAAGGCAAGAGGACTAAGAGGCTAGAAAATGCTACCATAAATACAACAAGGTGTGCTGTGGCAGGTCAGGAAAGAGACAGCTAGGTCACGGGCTAAAGGAATGTGATGACCAAAGCAGCAATAACAATGCCAAAGAAAAACAGCAGACGAAGGCCAGGTCAATCAGAAAAGATCTGAGAGCAGGGAGCACGGGCTGTTTGAAATGTGTAAGGTCAAAGGTTTAGCAGACAGTAAACAGACTGTGGGAAGGAGACAGAGAACTATACAGGAGACAACAGAACTATTAGGTCCAGATTTGGATGGCGGGGAAAAGAGCAGCTTTAATTTTATTTACGTATGTGTGTGTGTATTAGATTATGTATGTAATTACTTTAATTCATTCATTCATTTATTCTAAGGCCCCCGACCAGGGATTAAACCTGGGCCATGGCAGTCAAAGTGCCAAGTCCTAACCACTGGACCACCAAGGAATTCCAAAGCTGCTTTAACTTTAAATGAAGGGAGAATCTTGTGGTCTAGTGAAGAGGGAATACTTTTCCTAAAACAACAGGACTAAAAAACTGCTTCAACCTAAAAACAGAACAAAGAACTGGAAACCACTTCTGTTTTAGGCTGATGGGATCCACTTTATGTAGTAAAACATGTATTTTTTATGCTTTTATGTAACCACTTACATCTATGTAACCCATTTATCTCATTTCTGCAATGAGATAAGAAGCTTGTGATAAATATAAATCTGACTGCTTCCTTCTTCAACAAAGTTTTGCTACATTAAAAACAAACCAAAAAACGCTGCTGACACGTATCAGCAACAAGTGGTTCACAGACTCACATGTGCCTGGGGACCACAGTTTAAGCAGCACAGGTCTGTACAATTTCCACATTAGAGTAAGAGGCTTTATCTGTTTTAGGCTTATAGGGTTTATGTTTAACTGAAGACACTATGAGAATATCTGTACTCAGGAAAAAAAGCAAAAGCCTGCTGAAGTGAGAAATGAGCAAAACAAAGTGTTCTATTTTTTAAAAAAGTATTTAATTTTTAATTGAAGGATAATTGCTTTTCAGAATTTTGTTGTTTTCTGTCAAGAAAGTGTTCTTAATTGACGGTCCCTCAATAGGTTTCAGGGAACCTGTGAATTCCTTTGAAATATAACTAAAATTATATGCAATTTCTCTGGGTACAGGATTTGTAGCTCTCTCACATTCTTGAAGAAATCTTTGTCCTGAAAAAGGTGACTTAAATGAACAGCCCTATTCACTGAGAAGAGACAGAAGTTTATCAGTGGGAGAATGAAGCAGCTTTCAATGAAAGTAGCAGACCAGTACGCTGGCCAACTGCCTGTCTGCCCTCCCACCCATTTCTACCTTTCCCGTGCTCTGCCCTGAATCGCAGACAACTGCATTTCCCAAACTCACCTGCACTTTGGCTACCAGACACATTTAGCCACGAGAGATTAAAGGTGGGAAGAGGGGAGAAACTGATGTACTTTCCCCTTCTGTGTTTTCTGGAGCATCTCCTACAAGGTTCCAGCCCTTAACACTCTCTTCCAAGCCCCCAGTAGGCAGCCTGGTTCTGAGTGTGTCTCTCAGAGAGGCTTCCGCTGCTGGGTTCAGATTAACACCACTTTCTGGCAGCCTTAGGGGTGTTGATGACTTCCATCTTTGTCAATTTTGAGGCTGTCTCCTCATCACACACTTGGCCTCTCCTTTGCTATCACTCTGTGTAAGTGATTTCCTACATTAAATGGCCTACACACGGGAGACTCTGGCTTCCCAGGTGGCACAGGTCAAGAACCTGCCTGCCAACGCAGGAGACACAGGTTTGATCCCTGGGTTGGGAAGATCCCCTGGAGAAGGGAATGGCAATCCACTCCAGTATTCTTGCCTGGAAAATCCCATGGACAAAGGAGCCTGGTGGGCTATATGGTTCATGGGGTCACAGTCGAAAATGACTGAGCACGCACATGTTAGCTTACTTGAAAGACCCAGAATGGTCTGTCTTTTCCACTCTGGCTGATATGTCTCAGTACTATACCTGAATGAGGTGGTAGAGTGTAATATCGGGAGGCAGGACACTAGGGGCGGTGTACTGTGGGAACAGAGCAGCTTTAAGCTTTGGGTAAGAAGTTAATGCCATCTTCAGTAGCTGGGGATCTACTTTCTTCAAAGAGTTCTCATTTTCTCCATTCTGAACAACCTAAATGAAAAGACAGATAATGTGATACAGAATAATGTTTTTCTCTTTTCCAAATTTAAGTCCCTTTTTCATAAGATACAAGGAGTAACAGGCCAATAGTTCTAGTTCTGATTTAAGACAAACTAGCTGCATGATCCTGGGCTAGATATTTAATATCAGGTAGGTTTCAGTTTCTTCAACTACAAAATTAGGAAGTTCAGCTACATCAGTGGCTTTCAAACTGCATAAGGAAAATCTGTCTGAAAACAGGCTCTGATTACAACAATATTTAAAATTTTAAAACATTAAGTATTTAATTGGATATTAAATAGTAAATATTTTAAAAGAAAAAAACCTGCCAGACTAAATGACTCTTAGGTTCTTTCTCTCAGGTCTCAAGTTATTCTATGACTAATTTCTAACAGGTGATTAAAAACAGAGGAATAAGTAACCATGAAGTTAACACATACTGCAACATCTAAAACAGGTGGAATTAAATTAAGCTAGCATCAGTAAGGAACTTACAGATTAGATGTTTAACAGCATTCTTAAGTTCCCTCTAACCAGCCATGCTATACTTTCAAAAAAGCAAAAGTTTTCACTGGGTTCCTCGAAAGCGTTTTTAAGGGTAGCTAAAAATTATGATTTCTTTTTTAGCTCTCAAAGAGGTCAAATAATAGAGAATATTTCCCAAGCCACAGATTCAAAGTATACTCACTCCAAGGAGCAATCAGATCTTGATTCTAACCTAAAAACAAACCTGGGGTATCAGAAAGCAAATAAAGGGGGAAAAAAAATCTCTACACAACATTCAGTTGCCCCTTGTATCCACAGGGGATTGGTCTCAAGACCTTTACAGATAACCAAAATCTGAGGGCCTCAAGTCCTTCAAATAAAATGCTGTGGTACAGCCATCCCCTCCACACCTGTGGCTGCAGAACCCCTGGATGTGGAGGGCTGACTGTACCGGCCTCCTCCGAACCTAAGGGGATATGACAAAAAGCTTAAAAATTCACTGTTGTTTTACACTCTTGAATAAAATACTGGTACACGGTTACATTTTAAATCAACTGAGAGCTAGAAGATCCACAGGTATTTCTGCTACATTTATAATCAGTCCTGTACTGCTATGACACGTGAAAGCGCTATGCATACCTGGCTGACGCCCCCGGGGGCAAACATTGTTGCAGCAAGGGCCAGGAGGGTATGTCCTTCCAGCAGCATGCTGCTGACCCCGGCCTGGCTGCTGGGGATCAGGATCTGAGCATTTGCAAGGCTAGCCTGGAAGATCAGTTTGGGATCTGAAAAATAAGAAAGTACATTTTTCTCCTTGAGAGAGAAATACTAAACTAAGGATTATATGTGCTTCCCTTGTGGATCAGATGGTAAAGAATCCGCCTGCAATGTGTGAGATCTGGGTTCAACCCCTGAGTTGGGAAGATCCTTTGGAGAAGGAAATGGTAACCCACTCCAGTATTCTTGCCTGGAGAATTCCATAAACAGAGGAGCCTGGAGGGCTACCGTCCATGGGGAAGCAGAGAGTCAGACACGACTCAGTGACTCACACACATACAAGAATTATATAATTCTAAGAAAGAAAATTAATTTTTAGCTCTACCCACAGTAAGGACTTTCTAAATGCAAATACAATAGGAAATCAGATTACAAAGGGAAAGAAAACTAGATGACTACATAAAAATAAAAACTTCCATTCAAGGAATGGAAACAAGGAAAATTAAAAGGCAGTAATGAACAAGGGGGAAAAATCAACGCAAGACAACAACCTAACAATTAATGTGTTCAACAAAGAGCTCATACAAAAACCCAAAATATTGACTCTAACAGATAAATGGACAGAATAACTGTTTTACAAAGAAGAAAATATAAATGCCTGACACATAAAAATATATAATTAGCAATAAAAATGCAAATTAAAACAGGAATTAGATACCATATATCACCTATCTGCTTCTTAAATAAACCTTGAGCCGAGATTATGGTCAAGTATTTGTCTACAGTTATATGACTTTTTAAAGAGTTTACAACTTAAATTTCATTCAAAAGACCGGTTATTTATCCAAAGCAATTTCTGTTTTAACATAGGACACCCATACCTGTTAAATTACTGGCAACTTGTCGACACTGAACTAAAAATTCAAACCAAGGGTGAGCTTCATGTAATTCTTTTTTTCCCAAAAAAGGACAATTTGGAGGACTAAGTCTGTATATAAAACAAACACACAAAATATCTGATTAACATAAAGGGTAAGACAGACAATTACAACCATGTTTGCTCAGATGATAACTAGCATTAAAAACAAAGAACTCTGCACTTAAAAAGCAAATAGAATACAATATACTCTCAGTCTTATGTTTTTCATATGCCTTATATATGATCTGGAAATAAAGAAAATTTTAGAGACAGAGATAATATCACTTAAAGTGTTTCCTACCATGATGAAATTTTACCAACTCTGTATAAGATTATCAGAATACCTTTGTGCTTTAAGATACTTTATATTTTATTTAAAAAAACACACAAAAACTCTTTAGCTTTCTCAAGCTTAAGAGATTTTTTGAAAACTTTTATATAACTACAAGAGAAGATGAGACTAAGCAGTTAAGGGTCATAACAGGTCCTCTGAAAATATGGCTTTTAAACCCTCACTTGCCAGTAGTTTTAGGGGAAATATTTCTGTGTTCAAGTAAGCCTCAATGATATGAACAAGAAATACATCCTTTGTTTGAGTTCCTAGCCTATACTACACAAAATAAATAAAAATGTTCTCATTCGCAGATGAATGTGGATTCTGGAAACAAATATAACTAAATCTAACTTTACCACTTACTAGCTGTGCACCTTAAACAAGGCACTGAGTCCCTCTCAAAGCCTCAGTTTCCTCATCTGTGAAATGGAGGTGTGAATAACCACCTCATAGGATTTCTGAAGATTAAAGCACTAAGAACAGTGCCAAGCACACTGTAAGCACTCACATACTAGAGACCACTACTACTGTTATTATTCCTGACCCAACACTGGCCACACAGATAGGATTCTGCCGGTTGATCTTATTTAGGTAAGTATATATATTGATATCTGACTATCTAAATATAAACTTTAGAGCAAGTCTAAGATACCCTGCAGTTGCTATAAAGTCAAACTTTTGAGCATTTATTTGGTGATGAAAGTCCAAGTTAACCTTTAGAATCTTCCCTCCTTTAAACTTTTAAAGCATGTTAAAGCATTAAATAATAAATGAATAAATATTAATAAATTAATATATCTAATTATTTAAAAGGTTAATATCGATGCTACATAATTAACATTCAAACAACACATGATAAGCATTTAGTTGAATGGAATATTAAACTAAAAGATGTTATCAAATGTTAGAGTGGCGGGAACTATTTCAAAAAGATCAGTATTGCTCACATGAATGCTTAATATTTTCCTAAAAGTCATATTCAGACGTAATACTCAAAGAAGGAACATGAAGGCTTCATTCTTAGTACTCACTTGTAATGGTCAAGATAGACATAAAGAAGATATTGCAGACTGTGTTCCAAACAATAGAGAATGAAGTGAGAGTGGAAATCCCAACCTTCTTTGGACCTATAGTTTTGAACAGCGAGGGCATCCTGCATCACACCCCCAACACGGTTCAGTCTGGCAAGGAAGAGTTCAAAGTCTTCTAACTCAGATGTAAGAAAAATTCCATTCCTATTGGGAAGGTTTAAATAAAACATGGCAAGTTAAAAAGTTGCTAGATTCAGAGCAAATCAAACCATCTCCAATGTTAAGTAATCTCAACTAGTTAAAAACTAGTATTTACAAATTAAGAATGCCAATTCTTATCCCATAAATATGTTCTGAAACACATCTTTTGCTAGTTTCCAATAAAGGTTTCTGCACCACTATAGTATTTTAAGGCAGTAATGACAGTCTCCAATTATCTTAAATATTTCAAAAACCTAAACTAAATTACCTCCATTTCTTTGTTTTTGACTGGAACTGTGACAACCCACTATGGCTCTTGAAGTTAGATGCTTTACACATTGAGGAATTCACCAAAATATCCAAACAAAATCATTAAGAGATTAAAGCATAACAAAGAGTAACTTAAACAGACCAACTATTAAAGAACAGAAATTTGTATTTAAATAATTTATGTTTACTGTTAATACATCATGAAAGGCAAAGTTTTAGTCGCTCAGTCATGTCTGACTCCTTGCGACCCCATGGACTGTAGCCCCAGGCTCCTCTGTCCATGGAATTCTCCAGGCAAGAATCCTGGAATGGGTAGTCATTCCCTTCTCCAGGGGATCTTCCTGACCCAGGGATTGAATCTGGATCTTCTGCATTCAGGCAGATTCTTTACCATCTGAGACACCAGGGAAGTCCATACATAGCATTAAAGGAGTACAAAAAAAAAGTATGTGGAGTTTAGAGAAACACCACATAAGCCACCACCTAGATTACAGGACAATGTACCTAGAAGTCCTTGGAGTATTCCTCTCCTTTTACATGAGCTTTTTTGCCCGCAGAGGTAACCACTATCCTGATTTTCATGATAACTGTTTCCCTACTTTCATTCACCAACATAGTTTTACTACCCATTGTGTGTAGCCTGAAATATTAACAATATTTGGTTTTGGCTATTTCAAACTTGACATACATGAATGGAACACCCTGGACACACTGCCGCCTTGCTGCCTTGCTTCTCCCTCTGAACACTGTGTGGTTCACCCACGTTGATGCCTATAGCTGCAGCTTGTTTTCATTGTTCCATTGTATGATTACCCCACATTTTATTTTTCCATTCTACCTTTGATAGTCATTGCTCCTAGATTTTTGGTAAAATAAATTTCCCTTTCTGTGACTATAAATACGGAGCATCTTCTCATATGTTTTTTGGTCACGTGTGGTTCCTCTTTTGTGAACTACCTGTGTGCTGGTATCTTTCCCCTCCAGATCCAAGCTCTACTCTCCTGCCGTGTGTCCCGAGAGGCTCGCTCACCTGTGTGGGATGGTCTAGAAGAGTCCTGTGCCCTCAGGCTTCTGCTTTGCTTTGTCTTGACCTATGAAGACCCCCGTTAGGAGACAAGAGTCAGGAGAAAGGGAGGATGGGGATGCCTTGGTGCGCTCTGCGCTGTGTGGCAGCAGGCCGGCTAACACTGTCCACCGAGGGACACAAGTCCCGCCAGGCAGCGGGAACATCCCGGACACACTGCTGTCTTGTTTCTCCCACTTAACACTGAGTCTGATCCCTGGGTCAGAAATATCGCCTGGAAAAGGAAATGGCAACTCACTCCAGTATTCTTGCCTGGAAAATCCCACAGACAGAGGAGCCTGGTGGGCTACAGTCCATGGGGTTGCAAAGAGTTGGCTACGACTTAGCAACTAAACATCAACAACAGTTACAATACCTGGCCAGCCTATCTAAAATTTCATTTCTCATGTAGGTGTCGCAACAAGTATTCTGATCAACAACATCAACAGTCAAAGGTGGCCATTTATTCTGCTCAAGTGAAGCATGACTACTCTGGGTCTGAAATTCTCCAATCCACAGGATAATGCTGGGCCAATCATGGCGTGCTGTGAGGTATCTCCAGAGGGCTTCAGGAGAATACGAGCTATATCCTAAATAAGAACAAAATGCATTTTAAAAGAGCAATGGATGATGATTACTGACATAAAACTCAATACTAATTGTAATACTAATAATACATCATTAACATGATGATCTGGGCAAATATTTAAAAGAATTACTCAGGCCCTCTGCTTCTTTTACTATTTACCTCTTTTGTGCTGTTCATTTTCTAATGGATAGATCAGCAGGAGGAAGAGCTAAATGGTGCCTCCCGTTACTACAGTGGTTAAATGAAACTTGGGAATTACCTGTGTGTTTCATTTATCTTGCCAGGCTTCTTTTTCCCTTTTCTTTTCCTTAGTATAAACAAAAGCATCAGCTGTAATAATAAACGTGAATTTGACACCCTATGAATTACCAGTTTACCATTGTAAAGTTATTCCCCAGAGCCCTGGTATGATACAGATTCTCAGTTTACACAAAGAGAAACCAAAGACTATTTTGAAAAACAAAGAACGCCATGGAAGCTAGGAAGAGAACTCTGAGCCTTGAAATTTCATATTCACTGAACCAGATGATTTTTCTCTTTCACAATCACATTATAAATCCCTTACAAAAACGTAAACACAAGAAAATGCTCCCAATATAAAGACTTGCATTTTAAAGCAACTGAGTATTTTTCCCCAAAAGGAATTCGAAAATGAAGACACACCAAAATATTCAAATACCAATGCCTAATTTAATCTTCATTCATTCTTTTAGGCTCTTTCACACTTGCCTTCTGGATTTATCCGGGGGAGAAGGATGGATTCTTGTGTTGGCTGATTCCACCACTGAGCCCAATTTAACACAATTCTATGATCTTGCTTGTTAAGTTTATCTTTATGATCATATTTCAGGAACGGGTCCAAAACAGACTTGTGCTTGGAAAAATCTTGTTCCTTTATCCAATATCTAAAAGAGTGATAGGAAATTTTTAAATTTTGGAGGGAAAGGCATCATTCCTTTTTCTCTGCTCAAGAAGTTCTACTCTTTTGGAGAACACGTAATTCAGTATTCTTAATTTTGTATTTATTATCTTAAAATATATCTGATATGTACATACTGATGTGACAGGGAATTTTTCAGGCCCTTCTGAGGATACAAGTTTAATTTTCATAGGGAATATGAGCTCAAGTCCATGTAAGAAGCCCAAGATAACAATCAGAAACTAAAGCTTATCGACAGTATTCTTCCCATGTTATAAAAACAGCGCTAATGAGACTACCTGGGTAAAGACTGGATCTGCATATTTTCTTGTAAATGTCCTGAATAAAACTTCTCAACTTGATGCACAAAGTCTACAGTCCTTTTCTCTTTTTCAGAAAAATAATTTTTTTCTTTAAAAATTTCAACCTTGAACAAAAAGCAATTAAAGAAAAAAATCACAAAGAATCAAGAACATGTGCAAAACAAATGCCATGAGATTAAATACCACTTAAGAACTGTATTTTGAATTTCTGAGGCAATGTCTGTATTCACACAAATTTTCCTTTAATACAATGCAAAATGCTCATTTAAATAAAGACAAGGAGTTGTCATACTTCTACTTTACGAGGTATTAGTTGAATGTTAAAAGAATCTGAAGTTTCACCAACATTTACTAGAAAATGTAAACTATTCAGTCTCACCTTTACCTACCAGAAAGTCCCGTATACTTTTATCAGTTGTATAGAAGCATATCTTGAGCAACTGGTCTTTTACATTAAAGCCCTGAAGTAAACACAGAAAATCAAGAAAACTTAACATTTTGTAATAGAGCTATTTGAACCTAAACCTATGTTCAATACAGAAGTACTCTATTACAGAAATGTGCCTTGTTAGAATTCCACAGCTTTTCTGCTCTTGTAAACGTTCATTTTTCTACATATATCATAATATTTACAGACTATCTCTAAATCCTTAAGGTGATTTGATTTGCCAGAATGGCAAAGGCAGCACACAGAACAATTTAAGGTAATGTCAGGCTACCACAGGACCAAAACTACAGGTCTCTGCTATGATGATTCTCTTGAAGACAACCGTCAATGCACGTAACAAATCTGACATACTTTTACCCCTCTGAACTTGCGGAAAATTACCATGGGCAAGACCTCAACCATGAAGATGAGGACCATATCTCAGTCCAGGAACCCCATCTCTAGGACATTCCTTTTTCAAATGAAGTGAAACCATGGAGCACAAAGCAAAGGTATACGCCATTTGAAAGCTCAAGTGGCGATATGAGATAACATAAACAATAAAGAATGTCCCCCAACAAATAACGAGGTCCTCTGCACACTCTGAAATGTGCAAAACCTTTTATGAGAAACATCGTTTCCCCTTCTAACCAAAGTACCAAATCTAATAGAGAACAAATGATGGAAATTCTAACCAAGAATCTCTTCCAAGAAAGCTCTTAGTACTAAAGAATGTTTCTCAGTATTACTGTCATAATTTCCCAGTAAAAGCTACACACATTTCTGAGGTTTGTGACATGACTACGAAAACAAATCAATTTTCCTAGCAGCCAGAAACTGTATTAAACAGACAAGAGAACTTCTTTCATTAGCGACTTTATGATCAGACAAACAAATTGTGCCACTTACCATATTCTTCAAAAGCTCAGAGGCTTCCTCTATATTGTTTTTTTTCAAATTGTCAAAGACCAAATCTAGGCCTATTCTAATCAGTTCCTCAAGTCTTTGAGTAGAATGACTGTTAATCCTGAAGAAAGTTTGTGCCTCTGGTATTTTGTTGTTTAAAATGGCATTGGCAATAACTTCCTAGGAAAAGGAAGAAAAACATCTGCCTTTTGAGTTCCTTTTTATTACCTTAATACGTTTATCAACAAGGGACTTGTATATTTACTGAGTACCTCAATAAGAGACTTTTACTGAAAATCTACTACTAGATTTGGGGCTTGGAAGGGGATATGAATTGACCAAAATACAGACTCTGCTCTCCAGAAGCTTTTAGACGAGTGGAAGAAATGCAAATAAAGCAGAGATTATAGTACTGCATGATACAGGTGATGATACAGGCATTCCCAGGGTTCCAGAGAGGAGGGATCAGAAGAGGAATATCTAAATAAGAGAAATGAAGAAAAAAGAGAAGGGTTCCTAGTAGAGCTGACCGATGAAGTAAAAGTTTTAAAGACAAGTAAGTGTGATGTATGTTTAATGAGAAAAGAACATGACTTCCAAAAACAGAGAATATTTAATATGCAGAGGCATAAGGGCAAGGAACAGTATCAAGCCTTCAGAGAACTCCAAAGTACTCAATGTAACTAGAGAAAAAGCTGAAAAGAGTAGCAAATGCGACCTGAAAGAAAAGTAGAATCTCCATCATAATGGCATGGTGTGTGAGACATGGGTTTTATCCTGAAGCTTATGCAGAGCCACTGAAGGATCTTAAAAGCTAGGATGATAAAATCATACAGATATATTTGGAAGATACATATATTTTAGAAAGGACACGCACACGTTGGCATGCATGTTTTTGGAGACAGATTCCACAGCTTTCATCGAAGTGGACTGTAACCTCCCCCCAAATTAAAAATCAATGATTATGAGTAAAAAGAGCAGAGGGCCATAGATGAAACCTTGGAACACATTAAAAATGGGGAAAACAGGAAATGAAGCCAGTGAAGGAGACTGGAAGAGAGAACCCTAAGAGAGTGGAAGGAAAATCAAGTAGTTTTTGGTCAGAGAATAATTAAGAGACAGAAAACACAGTCACACCAGGTACTTCCACGTCCTTCTACCCTAAGAGGAGCCGTCCTGTGACCCTGGCAGCATCTCAACCATAGCACTTTCAAACCCTATCAATGCTGATCATCTGGGCTAAGCTATTCTGGCCTTGGTCTTTTCAATGCCAACATCCTCCAAGAGATTAGAAGAGTTCCTCCAGTCCCTAGTCAGAAAGAGGGCATCACAGTTTGGTCGTATTAACTTCTACTATAAAAAGAAAGCCAAGCTGAGGAGTATAGAAAACCTAACTGGCCAAATATCTTAACTAGAATCTGAGATAGGAATTGAACTGAATATACTTCCAACTATCTAATGTCATAACTTTCCTAAGGTCGAATCACCAGCAGCAATGTGATTCATTCAAAAGTCAGGCAGAAAGGACAAGTCCAAAGTACCATGTCCTGGATACTGAAGGAGTGCTAGTTCACGATGGGTTTGGGGCTGGGTGTTTCTCACTGGATCCAAATGGGCACATTTGGCATAAAGAAGGTGCCTATCTGTATTCTGAATTAAATAAATGAAAAACTTGTAAACATATATTTGAAGTTGTACTCAGAGATCCAAAAATCTATAAAACCTAAAAGCCTTGCCAAAGACTCTGAATCAAATGTACAGATTCTAGGGATTTTCCTGGCAGTTCAGTGGTCAACACTCTGAGCTTTTACTGTGGGGGGTGGGGAGGGGGCGGGACTGATCCTGGGCTGGGGAACTAAGATCCTGCATGCTACAAGTGGGGCCAAAAAAAAAAAAAAGAAGGAAAATTAATACTATCACATGTTACAATATGGATGAACCGCAAGTATACAGATTTTAAATTCTATTTCTTCTATCATTTTCTCAGATTCTCTGAATCTGAAAAATAAAAGAAGTGATCATTACTCATATTTACCTCAATGCTGAGTGTCTCCCATATATTGCTCTCCTTTACTTTGGGGACATTTTCATTTATATCATATTCATCTATAGCATCTGTTAGCTTCCAGGGAAACTTAATCATGAAGGTTCGAAGTTCATCAATGTAGCTGGTCAAAATGTCCACTCCTTTCTGTAGATGTTCATCTAGCTCTATGGAAAACACCAGTGTGCCAATTTCATACATAAAGTGTGTGTGTGTGAGAGAGTAGAGAGAGAGAAATAATTCACCATGAGCTATATAACCATAACGAGGTTTACAAAATGGCAAAATTCAAACTCAGTGTTTTCAGATCAAACAAAAAAATCTGAGCTTTTTTCCTATTTACAAGTATCTCCATGTTTTAATGTAACCCCCTTCACAATGGTTAGTTCTTCCTGCCAAAATTCCCAGGATTAGAACCCACTTCACTCACTCAATTACACATTACAAATGGCACTCCGCTGGCTTATGCCCTTTCGTGCAATAGGATCACTTATGTATCTGTCCTGACCTAAGGGTAGGATAATTGTCCCTTTATTTCCTGCTTTTCTTACCTTCAATGTGAATAAAAAGCTCCTTTATTTGTTTGTTAAGGAAAGACAGTGTAAGGTTAAGTAACTGTTCTGAGAAGTGCTTGCTCTGGGTTTCAGAATCATTTTCTCTAATTGCTGAGCAAAGTAAATCCAGCGCTGGTGTCAGCTCTTCCACATCTGAGGAGAAACCACAGGAAGGACTATGAAGAACACCAGGACACTCCCAATAAAATTAACCTGTCCAAAAAGACGATGCGCCAATACCTTAAACATAAGAAAGAGACCAACGTCTCACTCTCAAAAAGCTCACAGGACTTTGATGAAGTCTTATTACCTGCAAACTTCAGGGACTCTACTTATCACTAGTCGTTATTTAGTGGTATTACTAGTAACTAGGATTTTGCTGACCACCTACTCTATTTTAAATACTGTACCTGGTGTTTTATAAATCCTATCTCACTTATTCCATTTAATGACCAGAGAGGTAGGTGTTACATCCCCCTTTCCACAGATGAAGAAACTGAGATTTCAAGAGGATAAGTAACTTGTCCAAGCTAATCTGAACATGAGTGGCACAGAACAAATTTGAATGTAAATCTGATTCCAAAACCATTCTCTTAAATATACAGGGGAAGGCAAGGATGGAGGCCCCTGAATCTTCTATTTGCCAGCTGCAAATAAAATGATGCCTGCTCATTCTAGCATTGGCCCCCACCTCTAGAACTGTGTCTGTGTGAGAATGATGGGAAACATGGGTTTTACCATGAAGAGAGCAGGAAAAGCTAATCCTATGCTTCTTATTTCCAGATCCATCCCCATCTTTTAGGGCAGAGCAGTGCAGGTGTGAGTGGAGGCAGGAGTAATCACTGACCACCGAACGGCAGAAGGGGTAATGACCACACAGCTGCTGCTGGAGCTCCCCTCAACACCACAAACCAGGCCTTTCTTTAAATTTAAGCAGACTTTAAAAAAAAAAAAGTGGAGCATAAAAAAAGCTGGCAGTTCAAGAGGGAGGAGGGCAAACTCTGCACTCAAAACAAGAGGATGTCAACTCACACTCAAGTGAGAACCAGCATCACACTGACTGAAAGGGTCTGCTGTTCTTCTCTCCACTTAGAGAGTGTGAGCTGGTAGAGATTCATCCCAATAATGGTACATATGTGAAGTTATACACACACACAGCATTTACAGCACATTGCCAACAATAGCAAAAATCAGAAGCAACCTAAATGTGTAATAGAAGTTTGGCTGGGGAAACTATGGCACAGCCCATATAATGAAATTCTGTGCCACCATAAATAGGTATACCTACTGTTATCAAGAAAGATGTCTGTAATACATTATCAAGCGAGGAAAAAAAAAAAGCAAATTATACTGTATGTACATGGGAAAAGACATTTTTTTACCCTATCCCTCCAAAGAGAGGATTTGCAATGACTACCTGGCTCAAGAATAAAAGCAGACCGCCTGTTTATTAAAAATGAAAGCCAAAGTCTTAAAAAGAAGAGTTGGTAATGTAGCAAAAAAGAAAAGTCAGGATGAAAACTAAGCCAGCTGCAGTCACTATATACCTCAGACAACAGCAAGAGTGGGGAGTTTCACAAATGAATTTTATTTTCTTTTAAATAAAATCCTCTTAAATTTCAAGGATCATCTCTTCCTTGCATACTAAAAATACAAAGCACAGTACAGCATGTGAATAATTAATATTCAATGTATAATGAGAGCATTTACGGATTCTCACAACTCTCTCAAGAGTCCAGAAAGTAGACAAAACATGATGACTGAGTCCTGGCTAGTAAATAAGTCACCAGAAAACATAACAATAATTTGAAAGTGATTAAAAAGGAAAAATGATAAATACAAATACAGAAGTCTTCATTCCACTCACGTTTTAAATATAAATGGGATGCAAAGTGATCAAACTGGTCAGATACAGAAGATTTTGAGGATGGAGTCAAAAGATTTTCTTTGCTCTTTAAAAAGAAATCTACTGTGTCCAGCTGGCGGTTTTCTATACCTGCCTGCAATGGGAGGAGATCAGGAAAAAATTACAATAGGAAAAAAAAAAAATTGGGATACAAATTGCTTTTTAAAACTTTACAATTTAATGTGCTAACACAGAGATACAAGGCTATCTTTATATTGTAGGAGTATCTGAGTTCTAGTGCGGATTCTGACAACGACTGTGTAATCTAGGGCAAGTCTCTAACTTTTTGGAGCAAAAGTCTCTGCTTTAGCAGAAACAGGTTTGAAAAGAAAACACTTCTAGCTCTGTGCATGCCAAATGCTAAGCCGCTTCAGTCCAACTCTTTGCAACCCAATGAGCTATAGCCCACCGGGAGAATCCATGGGGTTCTCCAGAAAAGAACACTGGAGTAAATCGCCCACCCCCCGCTTCCCATGCCACCTCTCCTCCAGGGTATCTTCCCAACCATTTTGTAATTCTAAAACCATTCAAAGTTAGGTACCTGGGGATCACCCTCACAGTTAAGTTACAATCTATTTGAATTAAAATATTACAGCAGATTAATACAAAGTTAAACTGAAAAAGCAGGCTAAATACAGACTTCTGTTTCTAACTAGGAATCTGAGGAAACTGTTCTATAAAGAACACTTAAAAATCATAGATTGAAAATTATACATACAGTTGACCTTTGAACAACTCGGGGGTTAGGGACGCTGACCCTCCTACACAGTGGAAAACCCATGTATAACTCTACAGCCATCCCCCTGAATAAGAGGTTTCACACCCATGAATTCAACCTGCCTTTGATTGCGCAGTACTGTAGTACTCACTACTGAAAAACATCCTGGTACAGGTGGACCTGCGCAGCTCAAATCCATGCTGTTCAAGGGTCAATGATGGTGTATGTGCATGCGTGTGTGTGTGTGTGTGTGTGTTTATATCTTTAAATGCTCAGGTGAACTGAAAAGAAAGTGACAAAAATCCTCAGAATTAAAAACAAATTTCTGATGGCCTGAAGCAGGGGTTGAAAAACAGGGCAAAGCAACCAAATTCAACTCCTGCCTGTCTTTGTTTTATAGGAAAACAACCACATCCGTCCACTTACATATCGTCAATGGCGACAACGGCACATCTGAGCAGTCGTAACAGAAACCTGCCTGGGGTCTCTGGCCCCGGACAGACGTTTGCCACTCCGCGGCTGAAGCACTGCACCGAAGAATCACCTGGAGAGCCTGCTCAAATGTGGGCTGCTGAGTCCAGTCCCCAGAGATTCTGATTTCCTAAGTCTGGGGTGGAGCCTGAAAATCTGCATCTCTAATACATCTCCAGAAGATGTGATGCTGCTGGTCTGGGGACCACACTGAGAATCCAAGGGCTGAGTTCTGGGTGTGAGGCCAGGTAGGCTGGGTGGTAAATACTGGTGAAAGTTATGTGTGGAGGAAAAGAAGAGAAGAAAGGGACTTCCCTGAGGGAGACAGGAAACAGACCCTGCCTTTCCACTACACAGTGAAAGGAAAAACTAAACTGTGTATGCTTAAGTTAGAATAGGGTTGCAAAACAGTTATTAAGTTTGCAACTTTCAAATAGTTCAGCAAAAATAAGTAACATATAGTGAAAACAAATGTGGCAAACTGTTGTTTCAGTCGCTCAGTGTCCCGACTCTTGTGTGACCCCATGGACTGTAGCTTGGCAGGCCCCTCTGTCCATGGGATTGTCCAGGCAAGGATACTAGAGTGGACTGCCATTTCCTGCTCCAGTGGCAAAATGTTAACAGTTGGTAAATGGAAAAGAGGTAAATGGATTTTCATTTTATAACTTTTACAATTTTTCTATAAATTTGAAAAAAGTTTCAAAATAACACATTTAAAAATAACGACCAAATAGTAATTCTAGAAATAATAAAAATTGAAACTCAGTGGATGTACTGAATACCAGATTAGACCTACCTGAAAAGAGAAATAGTGAGCTGAATTACCCAAAGACTCAAAGAGATTAAGATAAACTGAGCAAAGTATGAAAATTCTAACTCCTTCCGATGAAAGTGAAGAACACTGTGACAACTGGGAAACGCACGTCCAGCTCTCACAGGGAACATTTATGAAACCTGAGCGTTTACTAGGCCATACCTGAGTCTCAGCAAAGTAACTCATTTGTATGCTGCCAGAGACTAAGGCCAAAACAATGCTGTAACGCCACCTAAACCTAATTAAACTTACTACATGGACATAAAATGTATAAGGGCAGAGGCTCTGCAGTCACACTGCCTGGGCTCAAACCCTGGCACTGCCAGTCACTGGCCAGGTGTATCTGAATCAGGGTTCCTAACCTCTATGTTCCCTCAACTGTAAAACGGAAATAATAATAGTTTTATCTATTGGTAAGAAAACTAATGAGCTAGCACCTGATTATTAACATTAATATTTAGAAAAAATAACTATAGGAAATAACCCAAGAGTAAACATGATTACTTTGGGATAACAGATTTATAAGAGACCAATTTTCTTTTTTTCTCATTCTTAAATTCTCTATAATAAATGTTTTGTAGTACATAAAGGTAAGTCTTTCAATAAATGGTACTGGTAACTGAAAATCTACATGCAAAAGAATGAGGTTGGGTCCTTTCCACTTACCATATATAAAAATTAATCAAAATGCATCAAAGAATTAGATGCAAAAACTAACACAATAAAACTCACAACTTTATAAGAGTAAATTTTCATGACCTCAGAGAACAGACACTGGTTACTTAAGATATGACACCAAAAGCACAAGTAACTGAAAAAAAACCAAAACCCAAACACAAAACTTCCTAAAACAGGTAAACTAACTTCATCAAAATTAAAAACTTATGTTCCAAAGGACACCATCAAGACGCTGAAAATAAAACCCACGGAATAGGATAAAATATCTGCAGACCATACATCTCATAAGGGTCTAGTATCTAGAATATGTAAAGAACCCTTAGAACACAACAATAAAGACAAAGCACTCAATTTACAATTACAAAATGAACAAAGGATTTAAACAGACATTTCTCCAAAGATACACAATACAAATGGCCAAAAAGCACATGAAAACACATTAGTCATTGGGAAATTCCAAGTAAAAACCACGATGAGATACCACTTCATGTTGACTTCACAGTCACTAGGATGGTTATGATACAACGAAACTGGACAAAACAAGTGGATTTGGAGCTATCGGAACTCCTTTACCTCACTCTGGGAGTGTTCAACAGTGCAGCCACTGTGGAAAAGAGTTTGGTGGTTCCTCAAAAAGTTAAAATAACTTGCTAATTCTACTGCCAGGTGTATACCCAGGAGAAACAAAAAATATGGTGATACAAAAAAACTAGTACACCACTTTTCACAGTAGGAGAATTCGTAATAGCAAAAAAGGAAAAACCACCTAGATGTCTATTGATGATGAATGGATTAAAAATATGTGCTGTATCCACATAATGGAAAGCTACTCAGACATAAAAAAGAGTGAAGTCCTGACATGCGCTACATGGATGAACTCTGAAGACAAGCTAAGTGAAAGAAGTCGTCACAAAAGGCCACACAGACAAAGCAGATCAGTGTGTGGAAATGAGGGTGTGTGAAGAGTTGGGAGTGACTGCTAATGGGGTGAAAAAAGTGAGAGTGAAAACACTAGACAGTGAGGATGGTTGTACAACTCTGAACATACTCAAAATCACTCGTAGGTGAATGATACTGCTACCCATAGACAGGTGAATGTTACGGTATGTGAATTGTATCTCAATAAAGCCGCCACTAAAAGATGAGTCTGGTATATAACTTTATTAACTTCTAGTTTTCAACCTTTCCACATGGTACAGTAGAAAGTGCCCTGAGTTTGACTCTAGCTCCTGCCTTATTAGTACAGCTATGGGCCATTCAATCATTTTGAGTCTTAGGTTTTTCATCTGTAAAATGAAATGAATACAAACTACCCAACTGGTCACCTGTGGTTATTTTAGCACAATTTAGAGGATGCACAGAAAAGAGTGTTTGTGAACTACGTTCTTGCTGCTTAGTCCCTAAAGTCGTGTCTGACTCTTTTGCAACTCCATGGGCTGTAGCCCACCAGGCTCCACTGTCCATAGGCTTTCCCAGGCAAGAATATTGGAGTGGGTGTACTAAAAAATGCTGTATAAATTCAGGTATGTCACTACTACAAGCAGGATGAGAGTGGTGGGGAAGATAAACCAGGAATGAGTGATCACTCCTGCTTGAGCTTCCCATAGCTTGTTTCCACTTCATTTATTCTCATTAGCTTATTGTTGCCTCCATCTTTTGTAACTTTTACTTTCTTTCAGTTTAGTTCAGTTCAGTCACTTAGTCCTGTCCGACTCTCTGCGACCCCATGAATCGCAGCACGCCAGGCCTCCCTGTCCATCACAAGCTCCCGGAGTTTACTCAAACTCATGCCCACCGAGTCGGTGATGCCACCCAGCCATCTCATCCTCTGTCGTCCCCTTCTCCTCCTGCCCCCAATCCCTCCCAGCATCAGGGTCTTTTACAATGAGTCAACTCTTCACATGAGGTGGCCAAAGTATTGGAGTTTCAGCTTCAGCATCAGTCTTTCCAATGAACACCCAAGACTGATCTCCTTCAGGATGGACTGGTTGGATCTCCTTGCTGTCCAAGGGACTCTCAAGAGTCTTCTCCAACACCACAGTTCAAAAGCATCAATTTTTCGGCGCTGAGCTTTCTTCACAGTCCAACTCTCACATCCATACATGACTACTGGAAAAACCACAGCCTTGACCAGATGGACCTTTGTTAGCAAAGTAATGTCTCTTCTTTTCAATATGCTATCTACGTTGGTCATAACTTTCCTTCGAGGGAGTAAGCGTCTTTTAATTTCATGGCTGCAGTCACCATCTGCAGTGATTTTGGAGCCCCCCAAAATAAAGACTGCCACTGTTTCCCATGAAGTGATGGGATCAGAGGCCATGATTTTTGTTTACTTCATGTTGAGTTTTAAGCCAACTTTTCCACTCTCCTCTTTCACTTTCATCAAGAGGCTCTTTAGTTCTTCTTTTCTGCCATAATGGAGGTGTCATCTGCACATCTGAGGTTATCAATACTTCTCCAGCAATCTTGATTCCAGCTTGTGCGTCATCCAGCCCAGCGTTTCTCATGATGTACTCTGCATATAAGTTAAATAAGCAGGGTGACGATATACAGCCTTAACACACTCCTTTCTCTATTTGGAAACACACTCCTTTCTCTATTTGGAACCAGTCTGTTGTTCCATGTCCAGTTCTAACTGTTGCTTCCTAAACTACATTCAGGTTTCTCAAGAGGCAGGTCAGGTGGTCTGGTATTCCCATCTCTTTCAGAATTTTCCACAGTTTATTGTGATCCACACAAAGGCTTTGGCATAGTCAATAAAGCAGATGTTTTTTCTGGAACTCTTGGTTTTTCCTTGGTCCACTGGATGTTGGCAATTTGATCTCTGGTTCCTCTGCCTTTTCTAAATCCAGCTTGAACATCTGGAAGTTCACGGTTCACGTATTATTGAAGCTGGGCTTAGAGACTTCTGAGCGTTACTTTACTAGCATGTGAGATGAGTGCAATTGTGCGGTACTTTGATCATTCATTCTTTGGCATTGCCTTTCTTTGGGATTGGAATGAAAACTGACCTTTTCCAGTCCCGTGGCCACTGCTGAGTTTTCCAAGTTTGCTGGCATATTGAGTGCAGCGTTTTTACAGCATCATCTTTTAGGATTTGAAATAGCTCAACTGGAATTCCATCACCTCCACTAGCTTTGTTTGTAGTGATGCTTCCTAATGCCCCCTTGACTTTACATTCCAGGATGTCTGGCTCTAGGTGAGTGATCATACCGTCATGATCATCTAGGTCATGAAGAGCTTTTTTGTACAGTTCTTCTGTGTATGCTTGCCACCTCTTCTTAATATCCTCTGCTTCTGTCAGGTCCATACCATTTCTGTTCTTTATTGTGCCCATCTTTGTATGAAATGTTCCCTTGGTATCTCTAATTTTCTTGAAGAGATCTCTAGTCTTCCCATTCTGTTGTTTTCCTCTTTTTCTTTGCACTGATCACTAGGAAGGCTTTCTTATCTCTCCTTGCTCTCCTTTGGAACTCTGCATTCAGACGGGTATATCTTTACTTTTCTCCTTTGTTTTTCACTTCTCTTCTTTTCACAGCTATTTGTAAGGCCTCCTCAGACAGCCATTTTGCTTTTTTGCACTTCTTTTTCTTGGGGATGGTCTTGATCCCTGACTCCTGTACAAAGTCATGAACCTCCGTCCACAGTTCATCAGGCACTCTATCAGATCTATTCCCTTGAATCTATCTGTCACTTCCATTATATAATTGTAAGGGGTTTGATTTAGGTCATACCTAGAAGGGTCTAATGGTTTTCCCTACTTTCTTCTATTTAAGTCTGAATTTGGCAATAAGCAGTTCACGATCTGAGCCACAGTCAGATTTCTTTCTTAAACAGTGTTCATTATAATATGTTATCTTCAAAGCCAAAAAGGGTAAGGCTTTGCTAAGCAGAATTAGGGTAATGAAATAGCCAAAACTAAGCAAAAGGATGGGTAAAGGCTACATATCTTTTGTTGCTAGGTTGCATGTATCTCCCAAATCTTTAGCCACATAAGAGTAAACAACAGAAAATAATCAAACATCATCATACTACAGACACTTAACTCTGTTACCTCTAGCGCATGTATGGGGATGGAACACCGCCCCCAACCATTAAGATGACAGAGAGAGTCCACAGTGCTGGCACTTCCGTGGATCATCAGCCTATTTAAAAATTCCTCTTGAGTCAAACCAAACAAAATCAGAGACAGTCCACTTTCTACAAGACAAAAAGTCAGCTTTAATAAATTATTAGGACTTAGGTTTTAGTGTTATGACAGGAATTAATTTCTAACTACTCAATACTTCAGCACTATAATTACTAATGTTAATTGGGTACTGGTAACTAATGACCTCAATTAATAAATTCATAATAATTTTTCAAAGAATAATTTCATTTTTCAAAACAGTAAACACGACTAATTCTCATAAGAACAATGCATCCTATGAAATAGCACTAAACCTCTCTACTTTGTAGAGTCTTGCATAATCAATACTGTCTTAATTGTCTCTTGTATAATCTTGTATAATTGTATTTTGTATAATGTACAAAATTGTATCTTGCACAATCAATACCTGGAAACTTTACCAAAATAAAGCAATTAATAGCATGCTCTGATACACAGAAATACATGATTACCAAAATTGAGATACTGAAGAAGAAACACATAGTTCAATCAGAACACTCAGTAGCTTTACAGGAAATTATGGCATAAATGCTGAATCAACATATATCTGACACACCAAACCCGAATAACTATGGGAGCCAAGCAGCGGGGAGAGAAGTACAAGGAAACACAACCAAAAAATAAAAAACAAAAACAAAACAAAATAAACAACCTGAAAGGAAGTGGCCCGTCTAAGACGCCGAAATTTGGCTTCAATGCGTAAACTGGAGGAGGGATGAGGGCCAGTGGGGCAAACCTTCTACTCTCTCAGTGATGACTGAGAGGCCAGACTGCGTGAAACCTTCTACTCTCTCAGTGATGACTGAGAGGCCAGACTGTGTGAAACCTTCTACTCTCTCAGTGATGACTGAGAGGCCAGACTGCGTGAAACCTTCTACTCTCTCAGTGATGACTGAGAGGCCAGACTGCGTGAAACCTTCTACTCTCTCAGTGATGACTGAGAGGCCAGACTGCGTGAAACCTTCTACTCTCTCAGTGATGACTGAGAGGCCAGACTGCGTGAAACCCTCTGACCTTTACATGCTTACAATACACAAAGTCTTTTTTAAAAGTCTAGGTAGTGCAGGCCAAACAAAATAAACCTGAGTTCACACATGCTCCACGAGCTACCAGCTTGCAACCTCTGCCTACACAGACTGAAGTCCCGTGAAAGACTTGCTAGGCTAAAAAACCAACCTTTCTTAAACTCTTTCTGACTTAGTATCCTAAGCATTTAGCTGAGCAGAATTAATCTTAACTAAAAATCAAACACATGGACAAGAGTACTAAGAGTAACACTGAATATTTCTCCATCAAAGCTTAGGCTCAGAGGTGCGAGCAGGCACCAGCACCACTCAGGCAGCAGAAGTAAAACTGGCATTAGGGCAGCCCTCAGCGTGGATTTCAACCTGTTAAAAGACGTCCTCACCTGTCAAGACGAGGCACGGCTGCTGGTCTCCACCACTGTCTACAGGAACACATTTTTTGCCCAGCAAAAAACATTGCGTGCCCTGGGTCTCCAAGTCCCACAGGACAATGGTCCAGCCTGTCCTTTCCCCTGCCCAAGTGAACAGTGCAGTGAAGCCTGTCACAGACACACAGGCAAGCTCAAGGGACTCCTCCTGTTCCCTGATGTGCATCATTTTCCACACTCTTCCTGGATCACTGGTCCCGGCAGGGCCTTGCTGTGGAAAATCACACGGGCTGCATGTCACATCCTGTGGAATGAAGGCCCAATCTGACACACTGGCACTGCAGTTACCAGATTCGGGGGACTCTGGATGTGAAACATCCTGGTACCACGGAGCACAGCAGGGACCTTCCGGCTCGGAGCTCGTTATTGTTTCATTCAGTGATGACAGCTGGGCTTTCCAAGACCTGGGAGACAGGACAGAAGTCACATCTGTGACAGTGAAAGGCAGTAAGTGAGGCACTAAACCAAGCAAAAATGCACTTAGGGAAATAAAAGTATCTACTCTGTAAAGGCTTAAGTGAAAAGGTTTGGTGTCAGCCTCACACACACAGAAAAATGAAAATAATAAAGTAAATCTAAAAAGGAGCTTTCTGTACCTATCAATTCGGAAGGAAAACTTGGTCAGTTTCATGTTGTAGTCAGAATTAACAGGATCATCTTCATCTATCCCCTGGGGACCTTCAATAGGGATGTCTTGTAGAGTTTTTTCACATAACAGGTGTCCTGGGTATTGCCTATGTTTTAAAAACAATAGCCATGGTAAAAAAATGATGGTCAAACCCAAATCCCTGTTATTGCCTCTGCTGTTAAAAATGGAAGGGGAAACGGTGTGGAGGTGAAACAGTACAGCAGAAACAGTACAGACAGTAAGTTTCCCTGACCTAGACGCCTTACCTCCATTGCTTCAGACACACTGATAAAGCTATGTTGTGTATATGAAGCTAATAATATAACATTATATGGCAATTACATCAATTAAAAAAATTTTTACCCTTAGGGGAAGTTTGTTTTATGAAGAGACAAGAGCATGTATTATCCACTACAATGTAGACGTGAAGGTAAAAACTTTTACCTGAACTAATGTATTTGAATTTTTCAACAACCCTCTGAGGTAAATATAAGCCAGTTTTGTAGCTACAGAAACTGAGGCTCAAAGAAACAGTGCAGCTGGGTCTGAACCAGGTAAATGTGACGTAAGCCCAGGCGTTTAATCGCCCACCACCACAGAGTGAGATCTAGGCTGAGACCAGGGAAACACGTAACAGCAGCTAGGGAAGCAAGGTTTGAGTGCAGGTGCGGACGCAGAGTGTATGTAAGATGAGGCTGGAGAGCTCTGCAAGAGACAAATGGGGTCAGGCTTTATGGGCTACTAAGGATTGTTAGCTTTCATGTTGGGGAAGGAGGAAAGAAGCTAGAGAAGGGCTTTAAGCAGAGAAGCCGTATGATCAGACATGGGGAGTGGCTGTAGGAGACTGGGATGTACGTAACCCCCGAGCACTGAGTTAAATTATTAACCGTTTCAACAATTTGAAGGTAACAGCGTGACTTGCATTTGTCAAGGAGACGATGTTAGAGAAGGCAGGGTGAAAATGAAGAAATATGATCTGTGGAGAAAGCAGTTCCCCCGCCAATAAAAGATATATACTCTGTCCCCACAGGTTCATACCTGCCTACACTCTGAAAAGATGTGCACTTTAACAACATCACTCTGGCTACTCCATAGAGGGTGAATTTGAGGGGGGAAGAACAGATACAGTGAGACGAATTACGAGGTTGGTAAGCTAGTTCGGATAAGTGATGACAGCAGCATGGATCAAAGTGATGACAAAAAAGTTAAGAAAAGTGGAAAAGATTCAAGAAGCCCTTAGGAGCTAGAATGACTAGGACCTGGTGATTAGATGGACATGGATCTAATACTTAAGAGGCTGGAGATCTAGAAAAGACAGGAAACAGAAAATGGTCCCTGAGAAGGAGGGAAGGAATGGGATTCAGAGCACACACAGAGGGATGGGCCTGCATGGGAGCAGGGAATCCCTTCCCTGTAACAGGACAGAAGATGGAGAAAATGAGTGCAGGAAAGTGAGAAATTTAATGTGAGAAACTGAAGGAGCTCCGGTGAGATGGGGTCTACTTCCTTTATAAAGTAGGAGGTAAGGTCATCCAAGAACAGTTGGGGGTAAAGAGATGAATAAAGGTTTGAGAAAAACGGATGTTTAAAACATTGCTGTAAAAAAAAAAAAAAATGGACTCATGAAAAAAATCACTGTCAAGTTTCCAGGCAGCCAGAGAGACCACATAAAGCATGAGTGTGAACTTTCAGTGGCACCAACTTTTATCTGTGGTGTTCTCACAAGAGCTCAGTTGTGTGGATGCAGGGAGTAAGACAGAATTAAAAAATGTGTTGGACCAAGTGCTATCACACAGCAGGAGCAAGAGTTTAGGGCGCATTCAAAAAAGTGAATACAATGACAGGTCACAGAATCTATGCTATAAAAAGAGGGAAGTGAAGACAGAGGGAGATGCAGTCGTCACCTGTGATGTCAGTGTACGGGAATTCCAGTGAAGTCAGACGAGACAAGTGGGAGTACCTGAGTCAGCAAAATGTAGTTCAGGAAGTTGTGGTCAGAGTGGCACGTGTGGAAAAGTGATTTAGGGGAGGAATAGTTTCGTATACTGACAAAGCCCAGGTTATGACTATGAGAATGGACAGCTAAGGTAAACTGTAAGGAAAAGTTACTGACAGCAAATTGAATGAACAAATCATGTGGAGCTTACATGAGCTTACAAACTCTATAGGAAACACAAAAAATTGGAGAAGTAATCAAAGACTACACAATTAAGTGCTAAACTGTAGTTCAAAGCAAAAAGTGCCAAAGAAGTTCAAAGAGAAGAAAAATTATAAAATGAGCAGAAATTCACAAGTGGAAGGGATTTTAGTAAGGAATGACTTCATAGAAGAGGTGGATCTCAGAGTGGGAATAGGACTTGATAAAACGAAAAGGGGTGGCTGATATTCCATATGGCGGGAAGGAAGAACTAGGGTTGGAGGCAGGAATGGAAAAAATACTTTTAGATTTCAGAGTATACTTAGAAAATATATAGAGTCAAGTTCCTCGAGAAGTTATACTAATTAAAGAGCACTCACATAGATAAGTAACAAATAGAGATAGATTGTTCATTTAGATGGACAGCAAAGATCCCCAAATTGACTATCAGGAAGGGAGCAGAAGTTCTTCACTGGCTGATGTTACAGTGGCTGAGTTCAAAGGAATTTGTCCCAAGGAATGTGCCTGGTGCCCCCTCCAGGGTTCTCTTGGGGTACTGCCAAAACATCCAGAGGAACAGAACCCTGCACTCAAGGATCAGGGGAGGTAAGTGGGTTTTCCTTCCTCTTCACCTGTTTTCCAAGGAAACTGATTAGGAGGTACCTCCTACTCTACATATACAAGATGTATTTCAGTCAGTGAAAATGGCCTGCTGATACACAAGCATACAATCTGAAAATGTGATAATCATCCCGGCTTAAAAATTCTAAAAAAAAATGTTAAAAAGCCATTGAAAACAAGTGAAAAATCACAGTACTAAGAAGTTCTGGCTGATTTGTGAGGATGAAATTAACTCATTGAAGTACATTCTCAATTACTCAAGGATATGTTTATTTCATTCATATTAAGCTAGGACCAAAAATCCTAATGGCTTGAAACGTCCCTTAATTCTGAAAGTCATAAATGTTGATTAGCCTACTTGCAAGTTGCAATAAATAGGTGCTGTGTACATGGATATGCACAATCAGATATAAACATGTTCCTTTCCAACATAAGATGAGAAGCAACTAGAATTTCTAAATCAAAAAGCTACACACAGAAGTATTCAATTTTCACTAATATGTTCAGAAAGTTGCAGGTGTGGGCCCGCCACGGGAAACACCTGAGAAAAGCCTAAGATGGAAAAAGGTGGATCCCATAGGTGGCCAGGACCATAAGCCACATAAGGTACAATTCTAACAGAGTAAATCCCATTTTTCTTCTACTCTGGTGTTGGAAAGAAGTGAAGAGATTATGTATAATAGCTAAGAGTTTTTAAAATTGTGCTTGGTTACTTTTTACATATGATGACATAAGCTATCTATAATATAAATATAAATCAAAATAAAAACTTGGCTATGCATCCAGAAACAAAAAGTAGCCAGTGGTCATCTGTACATATTTTTATATAGTAACAAGCTCACTATGTAGTACCTAGAATGTTATCAACTAGATAGAGGAAGAAAACTTGTTAAAAGAAAGAAAAAAAAAGGCTAACAAGTACATTTTTTAACCTCTTATGGCTCTAATTATTTACCTCAAATTAGAGAAGGAAGTAATCCACATACCTGAAGTACAAATTCAAGTTAAGAGCAACTGCAGTATTGGAGACGCCCACAACCACTACAACATCCAGGTCCTGAGACACTTTCAGTGAAGTAAATGAAGAACTCTTGGCTGGCTCCTGTTGCTGCTCATTACACATATCTTCTTGAGGAAGTGCTAAATCCACATGAGCTATTTGTCTACCATCCACAATGTCAAAAATGTCTTTGAGTTAAGAGTTAAGGAAAATGTCAGTCTCAAGTATGCCCAAACACTTAAAACACAGAACAGGACAGAGCTGTAGACTTCATCATTCCAACCTTGTAGGTATAACAACAGGAGAATGGACATTAAAGAACCCATCACATTAACCAGGTGACTATGACTGTAGTGACCCAATGAACAACCTGACAGAGAGTTTATTCAGCAATGCTCGCTGAATCTCCACTCTGTGCCAGCCCCCGAGACATCACGGACAGTTTCCACTAGTGTCCAACAACAGTGCTCTTCAAAAGAAACAGTGTGAGGCACATTTGTCATTGTAAATCTTCTAGCAGCCTTATTAAAAAAGTAAAAAGAAATCAGGGAACCTAATTTTAATACATTATTTAGCCCAGTATATGCAAAATACTATCTCTACATGTAATTAACATTGATACATTTTACATATTTTTTCAAAACTTCAAATTAGTTATTTTATACTTACAGCACATCTCAATTGGGACAATTTTCATTGCAATACAGATCTGGTCTGTATTTAGACTGCAAAAATTTATACTTAAGAACTTGGAACAGTCAAGTCGTTCCAAACATACTCTAAAGTTCTCCAATAACTGAATCAAGTATCAGACACTAAAGTAATTAAATACAACTAAGAATTCAGTTTCTCAGTCACACTAGCCAGTTTCAAGTGTTCAACAGTCACCTATGCCTACTGCCTACAATGTCGGATAGCGCAGTTCTGTGACCTGGCAATAAAAATGAAGTTAACCCAATATTCTGTAACACTTCTTGTAACAGCCTCTATTTTTACAAAAGAAATTTTAATACCGACTATGATACATATAAAATGCTACTACTTGGTCACTACCCTGGTAGATCAGTGGTAAAGAATCTGCCTACAATGCAGGAGACATGTGTTTGATCCCTGAGTTGGGAAGATCCCCTGGAGGAGGAAATGGCAACCCACTCCAGTATTCTTGACTGGAGAATCCCATGGACAGAGGAGACTACAGGCTACATCCCAAAAAGTCGGACACAACCGAGCACGCGTACATACAAACGATATATGTAAAATAGGGAAAAAATGAAATAAAAATTCTAAAAACACTACTATAAGGGGTCATTCTTCAAACAATCTTCAAATAATTTTTAATATAATCCTGCTGGTGACCTATGAATCTGCTAAGGACAAAAAATTCTGTGACAGTTTCCAAAAACAAACTTAAAATGGTTATGCAAATGATACAATTTCCTAATATAACAGAAGCATTAGAGGCAGTAGGAGATAAACATCATACTCATACACAAAAATGTGTGTATTACATCATAAGCAGTCATCTAAATCCCTCCTGGAACAAGCACAAAATGGATATTTAATAAATAATACTTTAAATAAATGGGTAATGCAGAATATACCCAATTTAAAAACATAAACTGGATGATTATGACTATGAAAAAATGTATATTTATAAACTGAAAAATACCTGAATGGAATAGAGAGCAATGCAGTTGAGTATCTGAAGCTCATGAACAGCTTTTTCTCTGAAAGTTTTACTGAAAAATTAATCATTCCACCTATAGCCCAGACCCTAAACTTAAAAGCCTTAAAAAGGCTCCTTTTCCTAGGTATTCTCCTCCCCCCAACATCAACATCTTTACCAAACAGGATACAGATCCAGCCTAAACTACTCAAAACAAAGAGAATTCCTCTGCAGAGCTGCGTGTCAATAATCCTGTCCACTGCCTGTGCAGGTAAGGGTAATGTGAAACAGCTGAGTGCCCTAATCGCAGTATCTCTTTCAGGAAACATAACATGCAGGACAACACATTTGTTGATGAACAATAATGATGTGTTGTCGTGAAATGACAGAATTCTCAAAGATAATAAGAAAATACCTATAAAACAAAAGGAATATTACATCAAACTCACGGGTCACAATTTTACAACTGGTAAATTTGGTGCTGTTAACATAACACAGACAGATGAGACAAAAAAGAATCAGCATTTATCTTAGTCCAACTCTAGACAATTACTGATCAAACTCAGTTAAGCAAGTCGTCACTGGTAAGAGAATGAATAAAGACCTACGATCTCTCTGTGCCTTCTGTTTAAGGCCAGAGTGTGATGAAAAAACCCACAAGATGATTAAAAAAGGTTCCTTACCCACAGGACCCCATAAGAATGATCAGACTCTTTTTTTTAAGAGGAAAAGAACATAAGCATGGTGGCAAGAATGCTGCCGCCTTAAAAACAGATGCCAGAGTGCTTTGGTCTCTGCTCTCTGAAGCCCTCAGGATAGAAGGTAGCAAACAGCTCTGTGCCCAGCCTAGATCAGCAGATCAACCAAGAGAAATACAACGGTCAGCCACAAAAGTGAGCCACATGTATAATTTTAACTTTTGCAGTAACTGCACTGAGAAAAGAAACAGGTAAAACTAATTTTATTATATTATTTAACTCATCTTCAAAACACCAACATGTAACTAATACAAAAACTATTAATGAAATATTTTACTTTTTTAGTACCAAGTTTTCAAATCTGGAATGTACTTGACATTTAAAAGACATATTAATTCATATTAACTACATTAACAGCTTAACAGCCTCATGTAGCTAAAGCCTACTATACTAGACAGGGCAAATATCCCTCCCTGATTTTACCTCTGTAAGAACTGTTCCTGAAATATATAAAACTACATAGTAATGCAGATTCACACATGCTGAAAGACTACCTGCAAAAACTTACTGATATTTTGATCTTCAACAAGCTTCTGCAATGTCTCCTCACTATAGCTATACAAAACGGTTGCATCACATCTTCCATCTTCCCAATTAAATTCATAGATGAGAAGTTCATAATTTTCACTAAGAGCAAGCAGTCTGGGCTTGTCATTTGGTGTCCCACTGTGACGAGAATCCTCCCATACAAACCTAAGGAAAAAGTTTAGACTATTATTATATTCGACATCCACAATAATACTTACCCACAATGGTGAGGGTAAAATGAAAGAAAGAGTAGAGAACTTTTTGGTTCACCTAAGCTTTCATTCTATATACAACCTAACGGAATGTACTCTGCTCTAGATTTCGGCCCCTTTTCCCTTTCTCCTTCCCCTTTCTCACTTCTTTCCCCTCAACATCCTTCAGGGCAACACAAGAATACAGGAGTGGGTGGTGAAGAGGGGGCAAAGAGCAAGAAATGGTGGCTGCTCTTATTCCATTTCATCCTAAATCCGAACTGATGATATGCTTAAAGAAACTGTGATGTGCTCAAGGATAAGTTTCAATAACCAAATGTCTATTATTTATAAGAGATGGTCTTCACAATTAACAAAAAATATGTTCTGCTAGCATAAATGCTTTCAAAAGTGATTATTTGTATTTATAGACTTCGAAGACTTTAAAGAGGCATATCATAGAATAGCTCTGTCCAACAGAACTTTCCATGAGATGGAAGTGTTCTACGAATCTGCAAGGTCCAATACAGTAGCCAACTGCCACATGGGGCTACTGAGCACTTGAAACATGCTCAGCGAGTGCAACGGAGGAACTAAATTTTCAATTTTAAGTCACATGTGGCTAATGGCTACCATACGGAGCAGTGCAGTTATAAAATATATAACGCAGTACAAAGTCAACACACCAACATGGCTAACAAGGAGGGAAAGAGGCTATTAATGCTACAGCTTCAAATTAAATAAAATTGTTACATTTAAAAATAAAAAAGCCCAGATTCTGAAAACGATGCAGATGAAGTTACCATGCTGATAAAATTTCATCTTTTTTAAAAAAAAGCTTTTTTCCACAAAAGTAATAAGTTTTATATCTAAAAACAGTGAACTCAGTGCTATGTCAGAGGAAAAAATACTGACATTTTGTATTTTTGCCTTTATACCTAGAATGACGTTGTTTCATAAACAGCGAGTACCTGACTATTTACACTGAAATCTGAAAATGTCAAATATGGAAATGGCTAAACAAAATATATTTAAAAGCAAAATACTGTGAAACGAGTAACATCATTAGCACATGGGACCATATTGCCACGTGGAAAGACAGATTTTTCAGTGAGCAGATTACAGAATGCACAGTGATTCAACAATATACAAAAGACCGTGTATATCGGTATAGTCTACCGACATGCGGTATAGGCAGAAAAGTAAAAGTCGCTCAGTCGTGTCCGACTCTCCTGCATTGCAGGCGGCTTCTTACATCAGGGAAGCCCCACTGGTAGAAAAGTAGGAAGCAAATTCTGTACCCTATAAATTTGTCCTTATTTTTACCCTATGAATTGCCCCCAATTATTTCATGTCAATTCTGCTTATTTTCTGTTAGGATCTCTGCCTCATTCCTCTCTTTACAGGACTGTGTTCATCGGTACTTAATAACGTTGAATCAACTAACTTACGGAGGAGGGAGAATCCTTTTCCTAGCAGCTAGAGACCAGGAATAAAGAAAACATGAAAACCACTGAAGCATTCAGGGATTTACCAAACGATCTCTACTGTGAGGCACTGTTACAAGACCTGGAAATTCCAAGACTCTTCTTTGGCTACTAAAGTCGTAAAGAGAACATTTCTAAAACGTTTTATTAAAGACTCCAAAGCCTCGGATGGCACTCTTAAACTTAACGATAAAAAATATAAGAGTTACAAATGACTGAAATTGTCTGTCTTACCGACCATACAGCCTCAAGTGTATTAAGAACTGTCTGATTACACCTTTCAGGCACTACTCCTAGTTAACGAGCAGCGCGCATAATAAGCACTTGCCAGGAAAACACGTTAATGAGTAGAAAAAGCAGGCTCTATCTATTCTTCAAAGGGGAGCGGGGGATGCCCAAACGAGAAGGAAACAGCTATCCGTATCGCGCATTAGAATAACAGGACAATGCAAATGAGATGATGCCCCCCAGCTGGCATCTTCAACAGATTTAACTGAAGAAAATGGAAGTGGGGTACAGTACGGTGACGAGAAATCGAACTATGTCGAACGAATAAAAAGCTCGGCGCCCAAACAGGGACTCCTACAGCTCCCCGCGTGCGGAGGGTCAGGGTGCGGTCTCCGCCCAACGGGAACAGGAGAGGTGAACACGACCATCTTGCGGCTATGAGGGGGCCGGGCCCGCCTTAGGCGGGCGCCCCGCCGTCACTCCGCTCCCGCCGCCCCCAGGCCAGCAGAGGCGCGCTCCCTCACCGCCCGGCCCGGCCGCAGCTCTTACTGCCGAAAACAGCCTTCCAAGCGGCAGTCGCCCCCACCTCGGCCGCCCGGCGCCAAGGGGAGTACGTGAAGGCTGCCTGCGGCCGTCAGACTCCCCAGGACCGCCTGGTCTCTGTGCAGCTGCGCCCGGAACCCCAGGCGCCCTGCGGCCTCGGCGGGGACCGGCACCAACAAAACGGGCAGCACCCGCTCCTCCGCAGCCATCCTTGCCCGCCGCCCCTTCCGGCCCGCGCACCTCGTCGTGCGCCTGCGCGGTGCATCCGACCCCCCCCCCCCTCCACCACGTGACACCCCCCCCCCCCGCCGCCGCGTCGTGCGCCTGCGCCGTGCGCCAGACCCACTCTCCACCTCGTGACCCCCCCCCCCCCAACCCCCGTCGCGTCCCACGCCTGCGCGGTGCGCCGACCCGGTCCCCGCCTCGGGACGGCCAGCGCCGCCCACCCCAGCGAATGCGTGTCTTCCTTTGTTTCACGGCGAGAAAGGTGTTGGGGGTCTTCGTTAGGGGCCGAGAGGGACGTGGCTACTATTTCCAATGTTACGTCATCCTCTGCTCTCTCACCCTTGCTGCCGCCCATCTACGGAGGCCAGCCCCTGCCTCTCTATCCACTTCTTCAGTTCAGCTCAGTCGCTCAGTCGCGTCGGACTCTTTGCGACCCCATGGACTCCGGCACAGCAGGCCTCGCTGTCCATCACCAACTCCCGGAATTTATTCAAACTCATGTCGGTCGAGCCAATGATGCCATCCAACCATCTCATCCTCTGCCATCCCTTTCTCCTCCCGCCCTCAGTCTTTCCCAGCATCAGGGTCTTTTCCAATGAGTCAGTTCTTCCCATCAGGTTGCCAAAGTATTGGAGTTTCAGCTTCAACATCAGTCCTTCCAGTGAACACCCAGGACTGATCTCCTTTAGGCTGGACTGGTTGGATCTCCTTGCAGTTCAAAGCACTCTGAAGAGTCTTCTCCAACACCACAGTTCAAAAGCATCAGTGCTTCCGCGTTCAGCTTTCTTTATGGTCCAACACTCACATCCACACATGACTACTGGAAAAACCATAGCTTTGACTAGTTGGACCTTTGTCGGCAAGGAAATGTCTCTGCTTTTTAACATGCTGTCTAGGTTGGTCATAACTTTTCTTCCAAGGAGCAAGTGTCTTTTAATTTCATGGCTGCAGTCACCATCTGCAGTGATTTTGGAGCCCCAAAAAATAAAGTCTTGTCACTGTTTCCACTGTTTCCCCATCTGTTTGCCATGAAGTGGTGGGGGCCAGGTACCATCTTAGTTTTCTTTATGTTGAGTTTTAAGTCAACATTTTCTCTTTCCTCTTTCACTTTCATCAAGAGGCTCTTTAGTTCTTCACTTTCTGCCATAAGGGTGGTGACATCTGTACATCTGAGGTTGTTGAGATTTGTCCCGGCAATCTTGATTCCAGCTTGTGCTTCATCCAGCCCAGCTTTTCTCATGGTGTACTCTGCATATAAGTTAAATAAGTAGGGTGACAATATACAGCCTTGAGATACTCCTTTTCCTATTTGGAACCACTCTGTTGTTCCCATGTTCTAACTGTTGCTTCCTGACCTGCATACAGGCTTTTCAAGAGGCAGGTCAGGTGGTCTGGTATTCCCATCTCTTTCAGAATTTTCAACAGCTTGTTATGATCCGCACAAAGGCTTTGGTGTAGTCAATAAAGCAGATGTTTCCTGGAACTCTTCTTGCTTTTTCTACGATTCAACGGATGTTGGCAATTTGATCTCTGGTTCCTCTGCCTGGTCTAAAACCAGCTTGAACATCTGGAAGTTCATGGGTCATGTATTGCTGAAGCCTGGCTTGGAGAATTTTGAGTATTACTTTACTAGCATGTGAAATGAGTACAATTGTGTGGTAGTTTGAGCATTCTTTGGCATTTCCCTTCTTTGGGATTGGGATGAAAACTGACCTTTTCCAGTCCTGTGGTCACTGCTGAGTTTTCCAAGTTTGCTGGCATATTGATTGCAGCGCTTTCACAGCATCATCTTTTAGGATTTGAAATAGCTCAATTGGAATTCCACCGCCTCTACTAGCTTTGTTTGTAATGGTGCTTCCTAAGGCTCACTTGCTTTTGAATTCCAGGATGTCTGGCTTTAGGTTGGTGATCACACCATCGTGATTATCTGGGTCGTGAAGATCTTTTTTTGTATAGTTCTTCTGGGTATTCTTGCCACCTTTTCTTAATATCTTCTGCTTCTGTTAGGTCCATGCCATTTCTGTCCTTTATTGTGCCCATCCTTGCGTGAAATGTTCCCTTGGTATTTCTGATTTTCTTGAAGAGATCTCTAGACTTTTCCATTCTATTGTTTTTCCTCTTTTTCTTTTTGTTGCTCTCTGAGGACGGCTCTCTTATCTCTCCTTGCTCTTCTTTGGAACTCCGCATTCAAATGGGTATATCTTTCCTTTTCTCCTTTGCTTTTCACTTCTTTTCTGTTCACAGCTATTTGTAAGGCCTCCTCAGACAACCATTTTGCCTTATTGCATTTCTTTTCTTTGCGGATGGTCTTGGTCACTGCCTCCTGTACAATGTCACGAACCTCCCTCCGTAGTTCATCAGGCACTCTACCAGATCTAATCCCTTGAATCTGTCTGTCACTTCCACTGTATAATCATAAGGGATTTGATTTAGGGCATACCTGAATGGTCTAGTGGTTTTCCCCACTTTCTTCAATTTAAGTCTGAATTTGGCAATAAGGGGTTCATAATCTGTGCCACAGCCAGGTCCCAGTCTTATTTTTGCTGACTGCATAGAACCTCTTGATCTTTAGCTGCAAAGAATATAATCAATCTGATTTTGGTATTGACCATCTGGTGATGTCCATGTGTAGAGTCTTCTCTTGTGTTGTTGGAAGAGGGTGTTTGCTATGACCAGTGCATTCTCTTGGCAACACTCTATTAGCCTTTGCCCTGCCTCATTCTATACTCCAAGGCCAAATTTGCCTGTTACTCCAGGTATTTCTTGACTTCCTACTTTTGCATTCCAGTCCCCTATAATGAAAAGGACGTCTTTTTTGGGTGTTAGTTCTAGAAGGTCTTGTAGGTCTTCATAGAACCATTCAACTTCAGCTTCTTCAGCATTACTGGTCAGGGCATAGACTTGGATTACTGTGATAGTGAATGGTTTGCCTCTGAAACAAACATTCTGTAATTTTTGAGATTGCATCCAAATACTGCATTTTGGACTCTCTTGTTGACTATGATAGCTACTCCATTCCTTCTAAGGGATTCTTGCCTACAGTAGTAGGTATAATGGTCATCTGATTTAGATCCAACCATTCCAGTCCATTTTAGTTCACTGGTTCCTAAAATGTCAATGTTCACTCTTGCCATCTCCTGTTTGACCACTTCCAATTTGCCTTGATTAATGGACCTAACATTCCATGTTCCTATGCAATATTGCTCTTTATAACATCAGACTTTACTTCCATCACCAGTCACATCCACAATTGGGTGTTGTTTTTGCTTTGGCTCCGTCTCTTCTTTCTTTCTGGAGTTATTTCCCCCCACTGATCTCCAGTAGCATATTGGGCACCTACCTACCTGGGGAGTTCATCTTTAAGTGTCCTATCTTTTTGCTTTTTCATTACTGTTCGTGGGGTTCTCAAGTCAGGAATACTGAAGTGGTTTGCCATTCCCTTCTCCACTGCTTATTGGGCTGCTGTTTCTGCTTACAGACCCTGGGTGGTGCAGTGTCCTTGGGACTAGACCAATTCATCATGGTAGAGCTGACTGGATGCTGATGTCAAATAATACCATTATATTAATAACAGGCTGGGGAGAGGGTGGAAATGGTAGAGTTCCTGTTTCCTACTTCTCTTTCCTTTAAGAACTATATGACCCAAGATCACAGCAGAGGGGCCAAGAAGAGGTAGGTAGTAGGCATTTTGGAAAAGTCTCCTTAAGGATAGCAGTGCCTTTCTTAACACCTTCTCTTCCACAGTCTATGGGGTCACACAACTCTCAAAGGCCAACTCCTGTTTGTGCTTTGTTTCCCATCCTCCTCCTGTTGTAGGAATTTGTAAACTTTTTCTCTCCACCGTGCCTACCCTTCCCCCATGCCTTTATAGGAGTGCTTTCATGATAATATATATGTGCTTTCATGATTATATATATAACCTACTGTCAAAATTTCTCTGCTTCCCTTTCAGAAGATTCCAAATTGCCTCTTTCTGTAGTCAACCCCTCTCTCCTTCCCTCAACCTTTCTATTCAGGCCACCATCTCCAACTCAACTGTCCCTTAAGGTCAGTGAGCAGAAATGCCAAAACCAACCATTACTTCTCTCTCTCCATTCCACACTCCCCGCCCCTTGAAATAGTTTTTTTTCCCCCCCCAACTTTGGTAACCCCCTAGTTCTCTCCCTATCCTTTCCCACGCATGACACCTCCTCAGTCCCCAGGTTGACTTTTCTTCCTATATCATCGTTCCCTCTCTCCTAACTTGTAATACCTCTGTGTGATGATAGCTACCACTTTGGTGTCTTTATCCCTGACCTTTTACTTTAACTCCAGACTGCTCTTTACCTACTTGATATATCTACTTGGATTTCTAACAGGACTCATATTAAATGTCTAAAGTATTGATGATTACTCCCCAAATGCATTTTTCTGTTTTCCCCACATTAGTCTAGGGCACCCACCATTCACTCTGCCAGAGAGGCATCCTGGATTCTTCACCACCACCCTTATCCAGCCCATCAGCAATGTCTGTCAACTCTTATTTCCAAAACCTCTCTCAAACCTCTTCTCTTTCTGTCCCCACAGCTCTTCAATTCTTGCTCCAACTTTGAGGGGGAAAAAAAAACACAAAACTTTTGAACATTTTTTCCCTCTGCTTTCTATCCTGTTCCCCTAGCAATTAGCAGTCAAGAATGATTGTCTCAAAACAAAAGTGACAAAATCAAAGTCACTTCCCTGTTCAAAATTCTGACTTCCTAGCACAGTGGAAAACCCAGATTTTTTAAAAAAAAGATTACAGATGTGTACCTTGCCTACTGCTCTCAGAGCTCATCACCCCCATCCCTTATCTGTATACTTCAGCCACATTTTTCTTCTTTCTTTTCTTCAAACACACCAAGTTCATTCTCACTTTAGGGGCTTTGTGCTCACTAGTACCTCTGCATGGAATACTCATCTTTGATTCCAGTCTAACTTTAACCTCTAATTGACAGGCCTTCCATTTCACTCCAGTCACTCATCCTCCAATTGTGTTTCCTCCATAGTATTTATTACTACTTGGTATCTTCTGTCAGTCCCTGTCCAACCAAAATGTAAGCTTCAGAAGACAAAGGGCTTTTCTTTGGTCATCACTGTCTCTCAACCACCTAAAATGGTACCTGGTTAAAAAAAAGGGGGGGCTCTAGTATTTGTTGATGAGTGAATGACCCTGTTTGTCAAAGTAAATGAAACATCTCATATCTCAAGGGAGATATTTATATCCAACCCTCTTAGCTCAGCTAGAGCTACTTATAAAAAATGGCAAGACCAGAACAGTTTTCAAAGTCAGTCTATTGTTCAACACAACAAGGACTTGTCCCTTACATTAAGGACACTTGTGAAGCTTCACACAAAAGAAAGTGACTTTGATAATACCTCTTCATTTACAAACAAGCTGCAGCACTTCATTCTGTTATCTTTTTAATTATACCTCATTTTGCTCTGCCTTTTTAGGCACATAGTTCAGTTTTTTGAGGCATGAGAAAAGGTTTTGGGCAAGGTTTGCCAATATATCAAGGTGTACACTGTCTTCAGACTCTCTGGATCCCTGTAGGCAAAACCTATACACAGCTAGTGTCTGATCACTAAACTTGCCCTATATATAGGCATTCTGGAACAAGCTGATCAGTAGATCAAAACAAACCTACAAAAAGAGGGATCAACTCCAAATAACTTCCCTTTAAAGTATTGTGCCATGTGATTAGTATCTCTGGCCAGCAGATTGAAAGTTCTGAGGAAAGATGACCTACATGTTCTTTGTGCGTTTACATCTTCTTTACATTTGAGTTGTCCCTCAAACAGTTTTTGAATGAACAGTTCATCTTCTCTAATTCTTACTCTCAAATATCTTAGTGTGATAAATAATCAAAGTTCCTAGGGAAAAAAATGGAAAAGTTTGGCTGAAGAAACAGGTCATACAACCCTAACTTTGAGCAGATTGGTTACTCAGTAAGTATCCATGTCTAGAAATACTTCTAAAAGCAAGTTATCCTCCATACTCTTGGTTTAAACATAGAAGAGAAGTGATAGAACCTAGTCTGGGCTTCAACCTGGGGCTATGATCTTATTTCCGTGGTCACATACTCCATCCTAGCCTCCAGCTTCTGTACCAATTCTTTGTCCACGTGGTGACAGAACAGGGGAAGAAGGTTGCTGGGGAAGGCCAGGGGTTCTGCCAGAGAGGCTGTAGGCATCTGAGCAATCTCCCAGGCAGTGAGAATCACCATGTCTGTCCTGGAGGGCAGAGAAGAAACACATCGGCATCTTAGTGTTTATGCGGGAAATAGACTAAGGCCCCAGGTTTCTTGTTATCTTCTACCACCACTACCACCCTCTGCACCTACAGTAATTAAGATAGAACATTTGCCTGTTTGGTATGTGCCAGGCAATGCTTAGTGCTTTATACATCTTCCATCTTGCTTAATCTTCAGATCTCTCACTGGTTGGTACCATCATCCTTACATCCCTAGTTTATAGAGGAGGAACGGGCTAAAGAAAGTGAAATAATATGCCCCAGTGTTATGCTGCTGGTAAGTGACAGAGCAGAATTCACACCGAGGTCTGTTATACTCTAAGGCTTGTCTCTTTAATGACTACCTTATATTTCCTCCTATGGGGGACAGCACTCTAGGCACTACAGGGAAAAAAAAAAGGCGAAACAGCTACAACTCTGCTAGTCGCCTCTTCTCTGTCCAACCTCCTCCCCGGTGCTTGATTAAACCACTCAGGAAACAGCTAATCTGGCTTAGCCTACACATCCCAGGGGGATTCTAGTGCCCAAGTGGCACTAGCAATAAAGAACCTGCCTGCCAATGCAGGAGATGCAGGTTCGATCCCTGGGTTGGGAAGATCTCCTGGAGGAGGGCACGGCAACCCACTCCAGCAGTCTTGCCTAGAGAATCTCATGGATAGAGGAGTCTGGCAGGATACAGTCCATAGGGTCACAAAGAGTTGGACACGCCTGAAGCAGCTTAGCACACATCCCTGTGGTACTGAAATAGTATTTACAAGGTTTTTATGATCTTACCAAGCTGAATGGTCACTGCTGGGCTCCTTGATGGAAGAATTCAGTGATACCAGCTGCTCCCCATGACTTAGCAGGGCATAGAGCAAAGATATGCCAAACTGCAAGTGATAAAGTGTCAGAGTGTCTAGGGTAAAACGAGTTTACCATAGGCATCCAGTGCTCCCCTTCCTCTGTTGTTTCCCAACTAAAAGGGCAAGTTCCTAGGTACAGACAGAGTCCAACACCCATAAATCCATCAAGTTTTACCCTGGCTGACCAAGAAACTCTGAGCTCTTTCCAAGGAAATCACTGCTCTGAATTGTCCAAAAGATTCCTCTGGGGAGCTGATGATGAAATGCAAACTTGTGGTCTCTACCCCGAGGAGTCAGAGACTGTAGGTTGGGAATGGACCCAGGAGTCTGATGCGGGTAGGATGTGGAGCCCATTTTAAGAGGCACTGCGTGAGGCAAAGACCTTCAGAAGGGGTTCACAGGATAATCCACTAGAATATTAGAAGATATGAGATCTTTCACATATAGATCTCACCTTGTATTTATTATGCACCTAATATAAGTATAGTGTTCCATGTATACGATTTATAAACACACAGGTGGTATAGTTCAGAATTTTTTTTTTTTTTTTTGTAGTAAAAGGATTCACTATCAAAAATGTTTGGTTACTTCTGATCTAGAGGCACCATTATCATCTGGAGCTTGTTAAAAAAGCAACCCCACCCTGGGTCCACTCCAGGTAGCACCTGGAGGCTCCTGTGGAGAGACCAAAGACTTCCACGTGTGTTACCGGATTCTGAAGCACCACGGTGATTGGCCGCTCAGAGGAGCCAGGTGGTAGCCGCATGAGTCCCTGAAGTCCTTGGAGGAGTTCACGGAAGGTCAAGTGCCTGATACATTTGCTCAGAGGTTGAAATAACATTTGCAGGGCCTGCAGGAAGATCAGTCAGGGCCTCTCTGACTCCTTGACAACTTCACCTCCAGTCTCTTTCTTGCCAGCCTGCTTCTAGCCCCTTCTGGTCAGCTCAGACCTACCAGGCCTATCACCACTCGGGTGTCTTCATCCCTAACAGTGGCCCTTCAACACCCACTTGTCCTGCATGCCTTCCCTAAGCAAAGGAGCTCTGGAGCTCGGCACTCATCAGCGGGTCCTCATCTTCTCTAACTGCCAGAGCACACACACACCTGTGTAACCATATGCCCGTGGGTTTTCCTTTCTTCACTGTGCCTGAAGATCAAAGACCATCAGCTGTTCCTGTGGCAGTCTTCTATAACCCCCTCCCCTGAGGGTGGCAGGGTCAGTCCCCCCTCACTACCCAAAACCTTCTCTGGCTTCTCTGAGGGTGGGGAGGGGAAGGAGGAGAAGGGATAAGCATTGCTAACCCATCCACAAAACCATCCTCTCCTCCACTCCGTGCCACACTACCTGATCGGCCACGTCCCTCTTGACCAGGAAGGGCAGGTGGCGGGTGATGGCCAGCAGCAAGCTGACAGCTTGTTCCCGGCGCAGGAAGGGGAGGAGCCGGGCCACCAGGGCTTTCCCCTTCCCCACGGACAGCACCTGCAGGAAGCCGTCATCCGCCGCCCTGCAGGGACACAGGTGACCATCGGAGGGCTCAGCTAGAGCAGAGGGTTGCTGCCAGAAGGGATGGGCCGAAGCTAAGCCACTGTCTCCTCCTGGGATGGGGTGTGACCGTCCCACACTCACTCCAGATTATTCTGCCCCTGGGCCTTTAAGGCCTGGAAGAGCTTCTCAACCCGGCTGCTCTGCTGCTCAGAGTCACGGGGCTGTGCAGGCCCATCCTGCTGGCCATCCTCTATCTCCAGTAACTGAAGGAACATCTGGGAACGTGAGGGTGGGGAGAGAGGAAGGAGGGGTCAATGTGAGCATCTCCTGTTCTCAAGGGAGGCAAGGAACTCACTGCTAAGGCTGAGGTCTCACCTTCTCAATCCGGTACAGCACCCAAAGCCTCTGACTGCTTGCAGCTGCTGTCTCCTAGAGAAAGAGTCCCTGGCTGTCAGCCACAACCCCAACAGCAGCAGCCCACGCCTAGGCAGGCCAGGACGTGAGCTGGAAAGACTAAATCGCAAAGCCTGATCACTCCTCTTTCTCTTAGCTCACAATCTGAACTCAAGCATGACAGTGCTCCAGACCTTTCTCCAAAACACAGGGAGAGAAAAAGGCTGTAGGAAGATAAACTCCTACCTGCTCTTGAGTTCCGTGGGGCACAGCGTCAATAGCTCGGCGAGGGGTAAAACATGTCGACACAGCTACCTGGCCCAGGGAACCCTCAATTCGAACCACTGTGTGGAAGGAGTCAGACAGGCATGTGCCCCTCTGCTTTCCACCTGGGTCCAGCCAGATGTCTGCCCCAACCCAGTAGGTCAGTCCCAGTCCTACCTGATTCATAAACCCCCGCCTTCTGAATGTAAGGTGTGACCAGCTTGAGAGACTCAAACCTGCTTCTTCGCCCAAGCAGCTCTTCATCTGCCTGCTTCTTCTCTAGTTTCTGATAATATTCCTGAGAGTTCACGGATTAGTCAAATATGTACTCGTTGGCTGAACTTAAGAGTTAGGGTTCTCCAGTGCAACCTCTTAGTATACCCTTGTCTACAGCATTCATTCCAGAAATGCTCCTGGGATGCAAGACCCTTCTAGAGCCACTATAAAACATCTTCAGCACCCTAAGCCCCATGCCACCTGATCTGCCCCCGCCCCCATCCTAAGGACTTGAAGAGCTAGGATGGAAAGGCAGAGAAGCAAAGCAGAGAGCCCAGAAGTAAATGTGTCCCAGGGTCTGCAGGCTTCCTTCACTCCTTATTCTAAGTTATACGCGGTCACCCCATCCTCCCCTCTCCCCATTTTAATTTGATGGTCCTACCTGTTCTGTCCCAAATCAGCGTTCTCTGCTGGTGTGACAGACCACCTCTGTCCACTGAAGGACAGAGAGGACACTACTGGCAACTGGCCTCTCAGCCAGTTCTACTCGTGTGTGGACTGGCACAGCAGCTCTGCTATCTCAAGACTGTGAAATCCAGAACTAAAATAAAGCCACTGACTGAGTCAAACAAAGGCTTGAAAAAGCTCCTTCACTGAGAAGCAATGTCTAAAAGTCAGGAGTGTAAGATGATCACATTCAAGTGATCCTGGCAGAAGGCAGAGATGTTTTGAAGTGTGGTGGGAAGAAAGAATCTAATGTCAATAGGAAGGAGTTAAAGGTGGGAACCTTGCTAGCAGGCTCAGGTAGGTTGAAGAGAAAGTGAAATAAAACTTAGACAATCCAGAAAGTGAAAGTGTTAATTGTTCAGTCATGTCCGACTTTTTGTGACTCCATGGACTGTAACCCACCAGGCTCCTCTGTCCATGAAATTCTCCAGGCAAGGATACTGGAGTGAGTAGCCATTTACTTCTCCACGGATCTTCCCAACCCAGGTATCGAACCCGGCTGTCCTGCACTGCAGGCGGATTCTTTACTGTCTGAGCCACAAGGAAGCCCAGACAACCCAGAACTCACGGACAAAGGGCAGATAGGAAGAAGACAGAAAGGAGTCAGAAAACCTGCCACATTTGTTTGAGAAATTGAATTCCATTACCTATAAAAGTTCCTTGTGTTTTAGATCTTAAAAGAAAGTAAAACGTAAGTAGACGAATGTTTATAACAAGTCATTTCTAAGAGAAATCAATGTGTACAAAAGATGAGAATGTCCTCATTTTCAGACTGAGTAGGAGAAATTCTTGTCAAAGGATGGAGACAAAAATCTCAGAGTGTTTAGGGAATCACAAATAATCCCCTGCAGCTGAAGTTTAGGAGAAAGGGAAGGAGTTTGGATGTCAAGTATAGAAATACGACCCCATCCTTTCACAGTCATCCCTCCCACGAGAAGGGACATGGAGACTGTGAGCTGAAGGAAGGCTCTCAGGGCTATGGAGTCAAGCCATTTGACCCCAAGGTCAGAGGCCCTGGGGCTCACCTGGTAGTAATAGTCATCAAGGCGGGGGTTCTCACTCTGCAGCTGAACCATCTGCACTTTTACCACCCAGTCCTTCTCTTTCTGCGTCATGAGGTTAGCATAGGAGTCCGGCTGCTGAGGCCACTTCTTGGCTGGGGGACTTCAAGCCAGCAGGAGGGCTCTTAAGACCCCCTCCTCCTTCATCCCCCACCTCCCCCCCCCCCCCCCAGAACTCCCCAAGGAGTAGAGAGCCTGGAGCTGGATATCAGGGGGAAAGGGGGGGTGCTTGGGGAGGTGCCTTGCCGCAAGGGAAAACCCAGCATGCAGGGGGTGCTGCTCAACCCTGCTCCTCCTCTAGGCTTTACCTTTGTGGTCGACCTTGTTGTTGCTGCTGCTTCAAGATCCTCTGGTGCTGAGGGTGGAGCTGGGTCAGATGACTGGGGAGACTTAGAAAGAAACATGGGCTGGGTGGGAGCAAGCTCTTAGCACCCTCCCCACTTCTTTTAGTCTCTGGGCACCTCAGCCGGACAGCTATGGGACCTGACCTGCTCAGGACCCTACCCAACATCAGCCACGAGAAGCATCACTATCCTAGCCCAGCAGGGTTCACATCCCCTCCAGGATGTATATCCCTGAAATGGGGCTGCAGGAAATCCAAACACGACAGAAAAACATTTGGCCTGGCTATCAGGACTTCTGGGTCCTAAGCTCAGTTCTCCTGGGCCAGCTGACCTCATATCTGAGGTGGGCTTCCATCTCCTCACCTGTGAGGGAAGGGACTGCATGTCATCTCACACTTCCCTTAGTGAGTTTCTCTAAGTATTTTTTCTGTGGTAGCTGGTAGAAGGGCAGCCATGCCTCCTCAGCTACTACCTCCCATCTTCTGGAGATAACCCAGCCTGTCTGGATCCCAGGGGAGGGGCACCCCGATCCAGCACCTGAGCCTCAGGGGCCATGAGGTGGGTGGACTGCAGAGGAGTGATGGATCTGGTGCGGGCAGTCGAGGTCCAAAGTGGCAGGCTGCAGAGCGGGTGCTGAGAAGGGCGGGCCGGAAGGGAAGGGGAACCAGGTGGTCCAGGGTCTACGAGAAGCATTTCAGGGTCTGAGAGAAGCACGTCTCCCCCAACAGATCCTGCCTTTGCTGCTGATTGCCTTTCTGCCTTTGCCTTGAAGAACCTCACCCAACATCTGCCACATTGGGGCCCCTCACGCCAGTCGTGAGGGCCCCAGACTGTGGGCCCCCTTCTTGTTTCCGGCAGGCTTGTCACCCCCTAGGGAGTAGCTCTTGGCCCCTGACAATGTGGAAGCCTGTGCTTTTTCCTTTCTGTGTGGGTCAACTCCCCTTCTTTTCCTCCTCTGAGTGTCGTCAGACCTTGTCTTCAGCCCTTCTCAGACTCCTCCTCAGCCCTCCTCAGCCTACAGTTCCCTTCTCCTCTCCCTGCTGGACTTCTGGCAGCCCCTCCACTCCACATCATGTGCTCTTTCTAGCACAAGGCTCAGTGCTATTTATGTTCTGTAAGCTGGAATTGTTTGTCCCTTTTCTAGGAAGACCAGCTGTCCCAGGACCGGCTCTGTCCTTTACCAAGCTTCTCTGAATGACAAGCGTCCCCGCCCCGTCCATACCCTAACCTCGCTTTGCCGCATCCCCAGAACAAGGTCAAGAGCAGAGTGTCATGTTAAGAAGGGGACCCTCCAAACACTGCTTCTCAACACCCCGTTTCTTTCTCACAGCGAGACTGGAGACACTCACCTGCCACAGAAAGTGCAAGGAGGCAGGGGACATCCCTAGAACACCACGGGCCGTGATTCCAAGGGAGCTGAGAAGCCCTTTCTGGAATGCGAGGGAGGAATGAGGCAGGAATGAGCCCCTGTGATAACGTCTACATTCACCAGTGTTAATGGGGGAGGTGAGCAGCAGAACCAAACCATTTCCAATACGCAGGATACAGGCAGCTTGGCCCTCCCTCAATTTCAAAGTCAGTAGGATCAGGACCCCCTTTCCTTCCATCAAAGAGAAGCCAGCCTGGCATCTGAGGAGTTAAGTTGAAGCAGGATCTGAGTAACTTCATTTCTGCATGGGAACCCCTCCTGCCTCCCCATGTGCTGACGGAATCCAAGGGACTGCAAAGACACGGGTCTAAGGTCAAAGATGACACATTTCATCAGCTGAAATGAAAATGACTCATTTCAGGAGCAGAGCCAGCATCCCTGGGTGGGTGAGGCAGCCCTGCTGGACCTGCATTCAAGGTGAGGGCAGAATCAGAAACTAAGCAGAAGACAGACGGAAGGAGGGAAGGAAGATGAGCGTCTCTCCTGGGGTTCAAGCCTGAAATAGAAAGTGTTCACCCACCTAGAGAGGGGTGAAGATAAGAGAGAGGTGGAGCAACAGCCTATGAGATGCAGACTGTTCGGGACAACCCCACACCCTCCTGCCACGGCACCTGGCTGTTATGGACAGCGCTGAGGACAGCTGGGTCCCCCAGATCATTCTCTTCCTCCTCCTCCTCCACTTCCTCCTCCTCCACGTCTGGGGCTAAATCTGGATCCAGTTCCTCTTCTTCCAATTGAGAGGCAGACACCAGCTCTTCCTTAAGAGCCAAGGGGACATGGGACTTGCCTGAGCCTTGGTTTAAGCGGGAGCCTACGGAGGAAGTAGAAACAGGCTCAGCCGTGAAGGGCCTGGCGGAGAGAGGATGCTTCTCTTAGCACTTCTGTTCACAAGCCGTATCCAGCACCATCTTCAAACATTGCTGTATGAATTCAACTCAGCCTCACTACCCCAGGGCGCCCCTAGGCACCCCCGACTTGAGCAAACAGAACCCAGCAGGTGCCAATCGCCTTCACCTTCTCAGCCCCCCTTGCATGGGCTCATTAGTCCCACCACAGGCTTTTGCACCTGCTCATCCCCGGACAGCCCTTCCTGTGCCTCTTTAATCAACCAAGTTCCAGCTGCCGCGATGCATGGCAATTTAACCCCCATGTGCCGGAGACTTGACGTGTGTATGTTCATGTATTGCTCACAACAAAAATACAAGGCTGGTGTTGATCATTTTTCTCTGAAGGTGAGGAAAATAGACCCCATAAATGTGATTTCAGTCACCCTCTTGATATAGCAGTAGGTAAAAGAACTTGGGAATCACTCATAGCAGTTCTGACTCAAACCCATGCCTATCCACTGAACCACATCCCCAAGCCGCTGCAATCCTGGGACTTTTATCAGATACCACAGACCACTTGGTGATACTACCTTGGAGGCATTTTATCTTTTCCAGCTGGCAGACTTGCTCCATGGCTGTTTCCTCTGGCGAGAGAGCATTGTTAGCCTCTGGAAGGTAAACCTGGGATAGGGAAGAGATCCAGAGACCCCTGTCCTTAGTAAAGGATGGTCTGGCATCGAAACAGCCAAGGTCTACCCCCAGCAAAGCTGTCAGAAAAAATTTGATCCACATCTCCAAGGAGCAGAATCCCGGGCTCTCAGATGGCCCTAAACCCCCCACCCTCTGACCTCAGCTCTAGGGACAGAAAGGAGAGGCAGTGCTAGGAGTTGGAGGGGAAGCACTCCCACACAGTCACCACCAGCCTCAGTCTGTGCACAGGGAGGGGTTCACAGCACCCACCCCAGCACCGTAGCTGTCCTTTCTGCTCAGCGTGGCCATGGCGGCTCGGGCCAGGCAGGCTCGCTGCCCCGGCTTTAAGATTCCCAGCCCCTGCCCTGCTCCCCCGTTAAAGGGCCAGCGTCTCCAACCACTGCATCTTGGTAGAAATGTCAGAACACAAACTCATGAGAAAGAAAACCCTTGAAAGGGCAAGAGAATTAGAGTGCATCTTGAACCATCTGTGGTTGTGAGTACAGTTTATTGGGATGGGTTATTTGGAAGCAGGTATTTAGGAAGAGGATCCCTGTTTTCCACACTCCTAGTAGGAACTTTGTCAGGTTATGTTCTCCTCACTCCCTAAACTTGCTCCATTAAGTTGGATGGGAAATCCCTGGTGCATCGTGAGGCTATTACAGAGTAGCCAGGTTCTCAGTGCTTCAGGGCAGGATGCTTGTGGACCCTGAAGGGCCGCCTGGAGACACTTGCCCCTCCCGGTGAGCTTGTGTCTGCTTGAGCTTGAGTCTGTTGCCCACTCCTGGTGAATGCACAGTCAGATCTTCTCTGTTGCCCACTCCTGGTGAATGCACAGTCAGATCTTCTCTGTTGCCCACTCCTGGTGAATGCACAGTCAGATCTTCCAGATGAAAACACTTCTGCATGACTGACACAGATAATCCCCTATCTTCTTGGCTGCTGTAAATGGAAACCTGGTTTTGATGCTCAGAAGTAAAAAGAAAAGGAAATAACAATAAAAATCAACACCTCAGGACGGCTGGTAGCAAATGCTGTGACCTATCTGGGCCTCATCCAGCCCCTCAGCGATTCTGGTGTCTGTGCCCACATCCTGTGTTCAGCTGAAGTACACAGGCTTTACACAACCTCTGAATAAAACTAAAAAAATGAAGATAATTCTCTTCATTAAAAATGCAAGTGAGAGGCCTATTGTCATTGTTATAGAGCCATGATTCTGGTGCCTCCAAAGAAAAATATTCTTTTCAAAAGTTTCTCTGTAGGTTAGAACTATATGAGTGAGGGGACAAATTTAAGTAGCTTGAAAGTTACTGAAATTCTTTTTGAATATCTAGTTGGGTTCAGGCCTTTTTGGTAATGTTATTCAGCTGTTTCTCCCAATAACTTCCTAATAATTAACCCTGGTATTATCATCAAAAGGGCCAAATGGTGACTTTCACTGTTCCAGAAGTGACTGATTAGGCTGGTATAGTGACCAGGTGTTGGGCAGAGTCACGTGCTGCATGCAGATCTTCATTCTGAAGGGACTTCTTATGTCAGTAGTACCAGAATAGGGGGATTTGGGCTCAGTCTGCAGGATCACAGCCCTGTCTTGGCTGTTTGAAGTTTCACTTGGGACCTAGAGGCTCTGTGAAAGTCTCCTCCCTTTGCCTGAAGTCTTATATATCTACGGATCCTTTAGATTTTTCTAGCTTCTGCCATAGTTTATGCTAAGTTTAAGGCAAGCCTGGGTTAAACAGTGAATGAAACAATGCTACCAATGGTGGCATTATGTGAATAAATAGTGAACGAAACAATTTCTTAGAGCTTCCCAGAGCTTCCCAAAATAGAATAAGAAATACAGACAGGGGACTTCCCTGGTGATTCAGTGGCTAAGACTCTGAGTTCCCAATACAGGGGGCCTGGGTTTGATCTCTGGTCAGGGAACTAGATCCCACATGCTGTAACTAAGAGTTCACAAGCTGCAGCTAAAGACCCTGAGTGCCGCAACTAAGACTCAGCGCAGCCAAATAAAATAAATTTTGAAAAGTTGGATCAGATAAAAGATACATTATAACTGTCCAGCACAGTATTCAGTGTCCCATGATAAAACACAGTGGAGTAATATAAAAAAGAATATGTATTTTTACATATATGGATAACAATCACTTTGCTATTCAAAAGAAAGTAACAGTATTGTAAATCAGTTACTTCAACTTTTTAAAAAGATACATTAGAAATGTTTACATTTGCTAAATAAAACACCTAAGGACCGTCCCACTTTTATGGGGAGATTTTTAACCCATTATTTCAGTTTCTTTAATGATTGTTGGTCTACACTGGTTTTCAATTTCTTGTTGAAGCTTTTTGGTTCAATTATATATCTTCTAGGAATTTGTCCATTTAAGTTTTCAGGTTTATTGGCATAAAATTCTTCATAGTATAGGAATATTTTTCAAATGCATGCTGTATCTGTACTTTGTCCTCCTTTAAATTTCTAATATTATTTATGTATTACACCCTGCATCTTTTCTTCTTTCCAGAGTTTGTCTTTTCAAAACACCATATATAGGTGAGAGTTTCTTCAGGAAATAGTACATTCAAATTGGATAATTATAATAAAATTATTAAGATAGAATTTTAAAACGTGTATAGGATGAATATAATATGATCATAAGGAATAGTGTAGTCCCCTGGGACTAGTACAGCTGGTTGTAACTACTTTAGGCAAGAGGACAGAGAGGTTACCAGAACCTAGAGACAGGAAGGCTGTCTGTCTGGCAGGTAACTTAACATCTGTGTCCAGTGGGCTCCATTGGGATGGCCCTCTCCTAACAAACATCCCTTCTCTCTGAGATCTGGGACCTGCTTTTGTTGCTAAAATCTTGGCTCCCGGTCCTCCGATGCCAGATAGAAATATGGTGACAAAGTTTGGAGGAAACAGAAAAGAATAGCTGTATTCTTTTTTTGTTTGTTTGTTTTGTTTTGTTTTTTTTAATTTTTTATTAGTTGGAGGCTAATTACTTCACAACATTTCAGTGGGTTTTGTCATACATTGATGTGAATCAGCCACAGATTTACACGTATTCCCCATCCCGATCCCCCCTCCCACCTCCCTGCTGTATTCTTTTTACCAGGCAAAAGGAGAACACAGTAGACCAGTGCCTCAAGAACTGTGTCCCCCCTCTCTTGGGAACAGGGAGAGGGGTTCTATATCCTCATGAAGGTCTTGCTTATATACATTTTTCTTTGGAAAATCTTCAAAAAAGCCACAGCTGGCATCAGGCAACTCAGCAACTGAGTCTGCAGTCCCTGAGGTTACAGGATTGATAGCTTTTCTGAAACGCAGAATGTTACAGGAGAGTGCAGGGGAGAAGGGTGCCAGACGCACACTGACATGAAGTCAGAGAAGGACTGGCTTTGTTTAGCTTTGTGAAGGGCTTCCCTGGTGGCGCAGCGGTAAAGAATCTGCTTGCCAGCACAGGATCCTTGTGTTCGATCCCTGGGTCAGGAAGATCCCCTGGAGAAGGAAGCGGCAACTCACTCCAGTATTCTTACCTGGGAAACCCCATGGACAGAGGAGCCTGGCAAGCTAAGGTCCATGGACTTGCAAAGAGTCGGACACAACTTAGCGGCTAAACAACAACAACAACAACAACTCTGTGAAGGACACGTTTAGCGACAACTGTTAGTAGTAACAGGCAAAGAGTAACCAAGATTGCTCAACTCTTGTAGGCCTGTTTGTCTGATATGCGCCGAAGGCCATTCATTCACTTCTGTTTTTGCTGCAACACTCTCTTCTCTCACCTCACAAGGCTCCCTCTCTAGCGAGGCCCTGTGGACTTCACTACTTTTTATGCCTCCCCCCAACCCTGTTCACGGCTTGGTAAATACTCCTTTCCCCAAACTCTCCTCAGTTACCCCACTGGAACGTGCTGTTTGCTTTCTGTTAGGACCTGTCTCTCACCAGCCTGCTGAATCATTCTTCTTCTCATTCAGCTTCCTCTCCCATCTGTCAGTCATCAAGGATTCTAAAACATAACCATTGGTCAGGGCCCCCGGACAGTCTCATCTCTTGACTCTCAGCTGTCAACCTTACCCCTTACATTAATGAGAAAATAGAGGCCATTTTGAGCTTCCCAGGTGGCACTAGTGGTTGAGAACCTGCCTGCCAATGCAGGAGATGAAAGAGATGCAGGTTTGATCCCTGGGTTGGGAAGGTCCCCTGGAGAAGGGCATGGCAACCCACTTCAGTATTCTTACCTGGAGAATCCCATGGACAGAGGAGCATGGCAGCTACAGTCCACAGGTTGCAGACAGTCTGATACGGCTGAAGCGACTTAGCACTCACGCAGAGGCCATTTGGGCTGATCTACGTACATATATGGGCTTCCCTGGTGGCTTAGCTGGTAGAGAATCTGCCTGCAATGCGGGAGACCTGGGTTCCATCTATGGGTTGGGAAGATTCTCTGGAGAAGGGAAAGGCTACCCACTCCAGTATTCTGGCCTGGAGAATTCTTTGGAGTGTATAGTCCATGGGGTTGCAAAGAGTCAGACACAACTGAGCGACTTTCACTTACGTTTATACTTGGAGTAAATGTATACATACCACAGACCTCCTCACCTTGTTCTGCCTGGTGGGGGGCGGGGGGTGCTGTCCCTCCTCCTTTCCAAGTCCAGCCTCTCTTCTGGGATCCTGTGCCCTCTGGCACTTCAGGCCTGCTTCTCTCCTTTATGTCTTTATCCTCTCCATTTTCCCTTCGTTCTTCTTACAGGAAAGCAGAGAAATATCAGGGCATGTTCATTCTTAGAAACAAAGTTACTTTCTTGTTTTCCTTCCTAATGTTAACTGCCCCTTATCTCCCTCCTACCCAATAAACCAAGCTTCTTAATCTCCTCAACACGCATCATTCCTTCAACCATTGCTCTTTGGCTTCTGATTCCATCATATGGAGTGCCTAGGGGATGAATGGACTTAATCCCACAAGCCCCTCAACCTTTTCTGTGGACAACTGACAATTTTTCAACCTTATGTTGGTACTCTGCAAACGCACCATCAAGACAAATCCCCTACCCTCTCTTCTACCCATATGCCACCCCTAAACACTTCTTGGGTTAAAAACAACAACAACAACCTGGAACTATCATTACCCATCACTCCTCAGAAACTATTCTGAATCACCACTGATTTCTTTTTAAAAATCTATTTATTTACTTATTTGGCTGTGCCAGGTCTTAGCTGTGGCATGCTGGGTCTTTGGTTGTGGCATGTGGGACCTAGTTCCCTGACCAGGGATGGAACCTGGGTCTCCTGCACTGGGAGCACACAGTCTCAGCTGCTGGACCACCAGGGAAATCTCCCACCAGTGATTTCTTAGTTAAGTGCAAAAGACGTGCTTCAGAACTTACCTCAGCAGAAGTCCCAACAGCATGTGACTTGGTCCTCTTTACATCTCTGCTCTCCCACAACTTCCTGCAGCCTCAGTCTCCTGGCTCTTCTTGACTTCTTGGCCTGTCTTTCTCTGGCCTTTTTCCTGCTCTGCTCGTTGTCTTTCCATTTGTTTCAAATATCCTCTTCCTCAAGCCTCTTCCCTTTCTCCTCTGTCAAATACTCTTAATCAGAGGGTTCCCTGAAACTGTATAGAAGTTTGTGTGATTTTTAACATGTGCCTTTTTCTGGAGAGACAGTCCAGAGCTTTCATCATATTCTCAAAGAGATCAAGGATTCCTCTAAACATCAAGTCCTCTGCAACTTGGTAACCCTGGGCAACCACAACCACTCATGTTTCCCCATGTTTCCACCCACACCACTGATGATTTCCAAATCCTTTTGACAGAACTGACAACTCTCAGCTAAGAGCACTTCAGTGATTTTTCTCTCCTGTCCTCTACTAAAAGCATAAATCTCTCTAAAGTCATACCCTGACTGTTTCTCCAGCCTCCTGTTCTCAAGTTTCCTGATTTGTAGTTTGTGTTTCAGAAATAGTGAACTGCTTTTAGCTATGTGGGGAAAGTAGGAGTCTGATGGAACTCTCTCATTATCACTCTGCACCAGGGATGTTTCTCCCTATTCTGGGGAGCCCTCACCCTTGGTGTGGGAGTTATATTCAATTGCTATTAAAGCAGCTACCTATATATCTTAGTAGGTAATATGTTGTTCACCATGTCACATAAGCAAAATGAATTTGTGGGGCTTCTCTGGTGGCTCAGTGGAAAAAGAATCCGCCTGCCAATGCAGGAGACTTGGGTTTGACCCCTGGGCCAGGAAGATCACACAAGCCACAGAACAACTAAACCCGTGCACCGTAACTATCAGAGCCACAATTACTGAGCCCACATGCTGTAACTACTGAAGCCCATGGACACTACAGTCTATGCTCCTCAACAACGGAAGCCACTGCAATGAGAAACCCGTGCACCACAGCTAGAGAGGAGCTCCTGCTCACCGCAACTAGAGAAAAGCCCATGCATCAGTGAAGACCCAGAGCAGCCAAAAGTAATAATTAAGAAAAAAAGAATTTGTGAAGGAAGAGCTATTTTAATTGGAAAGTGATTTCACATGCCTGATTGAATTGTCTTATTCTAATATTCCAAATATTCAAATGGAGAACAACTCAGCTCAGGCCTCGTCTTCTCCAGGAAGCCTCCTCAGATGCCCTCTTCCCTTCCAGGCTGGAGAAGCTGCTCTTTTTATGTGTGCTTTTTGGCCCTTCCACATTGTAGGGTGTGCACCTTCACATTGAATTGTACCTACCACACTGTAATTTGCCTTCTGTATCTGTCACCTCCAATTGAGAACACAGATGTGTCTTCTTTATATTTGTACCTCCCATACTTAACACAGAGCAGATTCTCAGTAAATGCAAAATGAGCTGAACTTAAATGAAAAATAATGTTCCTTCCCTGCCAAGACTTCTTCAGCGGGGTTTCTTGCCTGTCCCCTGGGTGTGTCCTATTCCAGTCCACTATCCACATTGTTCCCAAGAAATGCCATTCTACAACAACAAACCTCATGACATCTAAGCCAGAAATCATAAAAGAAAAGCCATACAGATTTGGGGACTTCCCTGGTGGACCAGTGGTTGAGATTCCCTGCTTCCACTATAGAGGGTGCAGTTTTGATCCCTGCTTGGGAACTAAGATCCCACATGCTGCATGGCCAAAAAAACAAAAACAAAAACAAAAAAACAAAAAAAACTCCAAAATACAGCCTTGACTGTAAACCTTCCATACTGAAGATATATTTATGCCAAAGTAAATTCTTATGGGGCCAAGTTTTAAATATTAAAAAAAAAAACCCTTAAAATATTCAAAGAAAGTAAGTGTAAAACATTTTAAAAATGTTGAGTGAGTAGAGAAGGCCCTTCTAAACAAGACCCCAAACCATAAGCTATGAAGGTTGATAAAATTTGCCTACATAAAAATGTCCAGCTTCAAAAAAAAAAAAAAAAAAAAAAAAAGTCCAGCTTCTGAGTGGCAAAAAATAAAGCCATAAACAAAGTCAAAAGACCTTCATTTTGATGTGATAATCTTAAATTTACATTTAAAAATTATTTAAAAGAACTTTTAGGTGAAGACTCTCTGTAAAGTTTTTCAATTTTGGGGACTCAGAAAAAGATATATTTATGTGAAATCCAGGTCCTTTCATTCATATTTCCTTCACAACTACTAGTAATCAGTATTATCCTATCAGCACCCATATCAAAATTAACACTGTTGATGGATAATATAAAAATAAGGTTGCTATTTTTTTCACATTTACTTTTAAAATCCTATCCTTAATTAAGTTTTGAATATTATCTTGAAACAGAACATTTGCATTCTTGCATGCATGCATGCTAAGTCACTTCAGTCATGTCTAACTCTTTGTGACCCTATGTACTGTAGCCTGCCAGGCTCCTCTGTCCGTGGGGATTCTCCAGGCAAGAGCACTAGAGTGGGTTGCCATGCCCTCCTCTAGCAGATCTTCCCAACCCAGGGATTGAATTTGAGTCTCTTATGTCTTCTGCATTGGAGACAGGTTCTTTATCCCTAGTGCCACCTGGCAAGCCCTTGCATTATTATGGAGAGTGAAAAATCTTTAGCATGTTTTTTATTTCTTCAGAAGAAAAATTCATCCAATATAAATAAGAAAAGTATGACTTTATATTCTTAACTAATGTGTGTGTCCATTGGAGCTGCTGTAAACAAATACTGAGTAGCTTATAAACAACAGAAACTTATTTCTCACAGTCTGGGAGGCTAGAAGTCAAGATCGAAGTGCCAGCACATTTGGTGTCTAGAGAGAGCCCACTTTCTGGTTCATAGATGAAAAGGGATGGATAAGGGAACTCTCGGGGGTTTCTTTCATAAAGGTACTAATCCAATTCAGGAGGGCTCTACCCTCAGGACATAGCTATCTCCCAGAGGCCCCTCCTGTTTAAAAAAATTTTTTTAATTGTTTTATTTTAAATGTATTTATTTTAATTGGAGGCTAATTGCTTTACAATATTGTATTGGTTTTGCCATACATTGACATGAATGTACCATGGGTGTACATGTGTTCCCCATCATGAACCCCTCTTCCACCTCCCTCCCCATCCCATCCCTCAGGGTCATCCCAGTGCACCAGCCCTGAGCACCCTGTCTCATGCATCAAACCTGGACTGGCGATCTATTTCACATATTATAATATACATATTTCAATGCTATTCTCTCAAACCATCCCACCCTCGCTTTCTCCCACAGAGTCCAAAAGTCTGTTCTGCACATCTGTGTCTCTTTTGCTATCTTGCATATAGGGTCATCATTACCATCTTTCTAAATTCCATATATATGCGTTAATATACCGTATTGGTGTTTTTCTTTCTGACTTACTTCACTCTGTATAATAGGTTCCAGTTTCATCCACCTCATTAGAACTGATTCAAATGCATTCTTTTTAATAGCTGAGTAATATTCCATTGTGTACATGTACCACAGCTTTCTTATCCATTCAGCTGCTGATGGGCATCTAGTTTGCTTCTATGTCCTGGCTATTGTAAACAATGCTGCAATGAACATTGGGATACACGTGTCTCTTTCAATTCTGGTTTCCTTGATGTATATGCCCAGCAGTGGGATTGCTGGGTTGTATGGCAGTTCTATTTCCAGTTTTTTAAGGAATCTCCACACTGTTCTCCATAGTGGCTATACTAGTTTGCGTTCCCACCAACAGTGTAAGAGGGTTCCCTTTTCTCTACACCCTCTCCAGCATTTATTGTTTGTAGACTTTTTGATTGCAGCCATTCTGACCGGTGTGAGATGGTACCTCATTGTGCTTTTGATTTGCATTTCTCTGATAATGAGTGATGTTGAGCATATTTTCATGTGTTTGTTGGCCATCTGTATGTCTTCTTTGGAGAAATGTCTGTTTAGTTCTTTGGCCATTTTCTGATTGGGTCATTTATTTTTCTGGAATTGAGCTGCAGGAGCTGCTTGTATATTTTTGAGATTAATTCTTTGTCAGTTGCTTCATTTGCTATTATTTTCTCCTGTTCTGAAGGCTGTCTTTTCACCTTTCTTGTAGTTTCCTTTGTTGTGCAAAAGCCTTTAAGTTTAATTAGGTTCCATTTGTTTATTTTTGCTTTTATTTCCATTACTCTGGGAGGTGGGTCATAGAGGATCCTGCTGTGATTTATGTCAGAGAGTGTTTTGCCTATGTTTTCCTCTAGGAGTTTCATAGTTTCTGGTCTTACATTTAGATCTTTAATCCATTTTGAGTTTATTTTTGTGTATGGTGTTAGAAAGTGTTATAGTTTCATTCTTTTACAAATGGTTGACCAATTTTCCCAGCACCACTTGTTAAAGAGATTGTCTTTTCCCCAATCGTATATTCTTGCCTTCTTTGTCAAAGATAAGATGTCCATAGGTACGTGGATTAATCTCTGGGCTTTCTATTTTGTTCCATTAATCTATTTTTCTGTCTTTGTGCCAGTACCATACTGTCTTGATGACTGTAGCTTTGTAGTACAGATTGATTCCTCCAATTCCATTGGAGGCAGGATTCCTCCAATTGGAGGGCTGGAGAAATTGGAGGATTCCTCCAATTCCATTCTTCTTTCTCAAGATTGCTTTGACTATTCGAGGTTTTTTTGTGTTTCCATACAGATTGTGAAATTATTTATTCTAGTTCTCTGAAAAATACTGTTGGTACCTTGATAGGGCTTGCATTCAATCTATAGATTGCTTTGGGTAGTATACTCATTTTCACTATATTGATTCTTCCAATCTATGAAGGTGGTCTATTTCTCCATCTATTTGTGTTCTCTTTGATTTCTTTCATCAGTGTTTTATAGTTTTCTATATATAGGTCTTTTGTTTCCTTAGGTAGATTTATTCCTAAGTATTTTATTCTTTTCATTGCAATGGTGAATGGAATTGTTTCCTTAATTTGGATTTCTGTGTGTTGATTTTGTATCCTTCAACTTTACCGTATTCATTGATTAGCTCTAGTAACTTCCTGGTGGAGTCTTTAGGGTTTTCTATATAGAGGATCATGTCATCTGCAAACTGTGAGAGTTACTTCTTCTTTTCCAATTTGGATTCCCTTTATTTCTTTTTCTTCTCTGATTGCTGTGCCTAAAACTTCCAAAACTATGTTGAATAGTAGTGGTGAGAGTGGGCACCCTTGTCTTGTTCCTGACTTTAGGGGAAAAGCTTTCAATTTTTCACCACTGAGGATAATGTTTGCTGTGGGTTTATCATATATGGTTTTATTATGTTGAGGTGTGTTCCTTCTATGCCTGCTTTCTGGAGAGTTTTTTTTTTTTTAATCATAAATGGGTGCTGAATTTTGTCAAAGGCTTTCTCTGCATCTATTGAGATAATCATATGGTTTTTATCTTTCAATTTGTTAATGTGGTGTATCACATTGATTGATTTGTGAATGTTGAAGAATCCTTGCATCCCTGGGATAAAGCCCACCTGGTCGTGATGTATGATCTTTTTAATATGTTGTTTGATCTGTTTTCTAGAATTTTGTTAAGGATTTTTGCATCAGTGATATTGGCCTGTAGTTTTCTTTATTTTGTGGCATCTTTGTTTGGTTTTGGTATTAGGGTGATGGTGGTCTCATAGAATGAGTTTGGAAGTTTACCCTCCTCTGAAATTTTCTGGAAGAGTTTGAGTAGGATAGGTTGTTAGCGCGTCTCTAAATTTTTGGTAGAATTCAGCTGTGAAGCCATCTGGTCCTGGGCTTTTGTTTGTTGGAAGATTTCTGATTACAGTTTCGATTTCTGTGCTTGTGATGGGTCTGTTAAGATTTTCTATTTCTTCCTGGTTCAGTTTTGGAAAGTTATACTTTTGTAAGAATTTGTCCATTTCTTCCAAGTTGTCCATTTTATTGGCATATAGTTGCTGATAGTAGTCTCTTATGATCCTTTGTATTTCTGTGTTTTCTGTTGTAATTTCTCCATTTTCATTTCTGATTTTGTTGATTTGATTCTTCTCCCTTTTTTCTTGATGAGTCTGGCTAATGGTTTGTCTATTTTATTTATCTTCTCAAAGAACCAGCTTTTAGCTTTGTTGAATTTTGCTATGGTCTCCTTTGTTTCTTTTTCACTTATTTATGCCCTAATTTTTATGATTTTTTTCCTTCTACTAGCCCTGGGGTTCTTCATTTCTTCTTTTTCTAGTTGCTTTAGGTGTAGAGTTAGGTTATTTATTTGATTTTTTTCTTGTTTCTTGAGGTAAGCTTGTATTGCTATGAACCTTTCCCTTAGCACTGCTTTTACTGAATCCCATACATTTTGGGTTGTTGTGTTTTCATTTTCATTCGTTTCTATGCAAATTTTGGTTTCTTTTTTGATTTCTTCTGTGATCTGTTGGTTATTCAGAAGAATGTTGTTTAGCCTCCATATGTTTGTATTTTTAATAGTTTTTTTTTTTTTTCTTCTGTAGTTGACATCTAATCTTACCGCATTGTGATCAGAAAAGATGCTTGGAATGATTTCAATTTTTTTGAATCTACCAAGGCTAGATTTATGGCCCGGGATGTGATCTATCCTGGAGAAGATTCCGCGTGCACTTGAGAAAAAGGTGAATTTCTTTGTTTTGGGGTGAAATGCCCTTAGATATCAATTAGGTCTAACTGATCTACTGTATCATTTAAAATTTGTGTTTCCTTGCTAATTTGCTGTTTAGTTGATCTATCCATAGGTATGAGTGGGGTATTAAAGTCTCCCATTATTACTGTATTACTGTTAATTTCCCCTTTCATACTTGTTAGCATTTGCTTTACATATTGCAGTGCTCCTATGTTGGGTGCATATATATTTATAGTTGTTATATCTTCTTCTTGGGTTGATCCTTTGATCATTATGTAGTGTCCTTCTTTGTCTCTTTTCATGGCCTTTATTTCAAAGTCCATTTTACCTGATATGAATATTGCTACTCCTGCTTTCTTTTGGTCTCCATTTGCGTGAAATATCTTTTTCCAGCCCTTCACTTTCAGTCTGTATGTGTCCCTTGTTTTGAGGTGGGTCTCTTGTAGACAGCATATATAGGGGTCTTATTTTTGTATCCATTCAGCCAGTCTTTTGGTTGGGGCATTCAACCCATTTACATTTAAGGTAATTATTAATAAGTATGATTACATTGCCATTTATTTTGTTGTTTTGGGTTCAAGTTTGTAAACCTTTTCTGTGTTTCCTGCCTAGAGAAGATCTTTTAGCATTTGTTGAAGAGCTGGTTTGGTGGCGCTGAAGTCTCTCAGCTTTTGCTTGTCTAAAAAGCTTTTGATTTCTCCTTCATATTTGAATGAAATCCTTGCTGGGTACAGTAATCTGGGTTGTAGGTTTTTCTCTTTCATCACTTTAAGTATGTCCTGCCATTCCCTTCTGGCCTGAAGAGTTTCTATTGAAAGATCAGCTGTTATCCTTATGGGAATCCCCTTGTGTATTATTTGTTGTTTTTCCCTTGCTGCTTTTAATATTTGTTCTTTGTGTTTGATCTTTGTTAATTTGATTGCTATGTAGCTTGGGGTGTTTCACCTTGGGTTTATCCTGTTTGGGACTCTCTGGGTTTCTTGGACTTGGGTGGCTATTTCCTTCCCCATTTTAGGGAAGTTTTCAACTATTATCTCATCAACTATTTTCTCATGGCTTTTTTGGCCTTTTTTTTTTTTTTTTTTTTTGTCTTCTTCTGGAACTCCTATGATTTGAATGTTGGGGTATTTGACATTGTCCCAGAGGTCTCTGAGGTTGTCCTCATTTATTTCTTTTTTCCCTCTTTGCTTCATTTATTTCCACCATTCTATCTTCCACCTCACTTATCCTATCTTCTGCCTCAGTCATAACTGCCTCAGTTGTTCTACTGTTGGTTCCCTCCAGAGTGTTTTTGATCTCAGTTATTGCATTATTCATTATTGATTGACTCTTTTTTATTTCTTCTAGGTCCTTGTTAAACTTTTCTTGCATCTTCTCAATCCTTGTCTCCAGACTATTTATCTGGAACTCCATTTTGTTTTCAAGATTTTGGATCATTTTTACTATCATTATTCTGAATTCTTTTTCAGGTAGACTCCCCATCCATCTCCTCCTCTTTAGTTTGGTTTGGTGGGCATTTATCGTGTTCCTTTACCTGCTGAATATTTCTCTGACTTTTCCTCTTGTTTAGATTGCTATGTTTGGGGTGGCCTTTCTGTATGCTGGTAGTTTGTGGTTCCTCTTTATTGTGGAGGTTCCTCCCTGTGGGTGGGGTTGGACGAGTGGCTTGTCAAGGTTTCCTGGTTAGGGAAGCTTGCGTCAGTGTTCTGGTGGGTGGAGCTGGATCTCCTCTCTCTGGAATGCAATTAAGTGTCCAGCAGTGAGTTTTGAGGTGTCTATGGGTTTGGTGTGACTTTTGGACGCCTGTATTTTTGTGTTTGTGGTAATGTTCCTGTGTTGTTGGAGAATTAGTGTTGTGTGTCTTGCTCTGGAACTTGTTGGCTCTTGGGTGGAGCCTGGTTTCAGTGTAGGTATGGAGGCTTTTGGATGAGCTCTTGTCAATTGATGTTCCCTGGAGTCAGGAGTTTTCTGGAGTTCTCAAGTTTTGGATTTAAGCCTCCTGCCTCTGGCTTTCAGTCTTATTCTTACAGTAGTGTTGAGACTTCTCCATCCATACAGCACTGATGATAAAACATCTAGGTGAATGGTGAAAAGATTCTCCACAATGAGGGACACCCAGAGAGGTTCACAGAGTTACATGGAGAAGAGAAGAGGCAGGAGGGAGATAGAGGTGACCAGGAGGAGAAGAGGGGGGATCAAAAGGCAAGAGAGCATTCTAGGCAGTAATCAGTCCCCTATGTGCTCTCCACAGTCTTGAACACTCAGAGCAGTTCACGGAGTTACACAGAGAAGAGAAGAGGGAGGAAGGAGATAGAGGTGACCAGGAGAAGAAGGGGAGTCAAAAGGAGAAAGACAGATCTAGTCAGTAATCAGTTCCCTAAGTGTTCTCCACAGCCCAGAACACCCAAAAAGATTCACAGAGTTGGGTAGAGAAGTGAAGGGGGAGGGAGGAGATAGAGGTGACCTGGGGGAGAAAAAGGAGAGTCAAAAAGGGGGAGAGAGCAATCAAGCCAGTAATCACACTCCTAAGTAAAAATGAGTACTGAAGATTGGATTCTTAAAGGTACAAAATTGATAACAAAAACTAAAAAGCAAAGATTAAAAATCTAGAGTAGAGGTTAGACTCTCAAAAATACAATATTAAAAAAAAAACAAAGTCACAAAAATTATAAAAAATATATATATGAAATTTGCTTTTAAAATAGGGTCTTTTTTTTTGCAAGATAATAATAGTAGGTTATAAAAATGAAAACTAAAGGACAAATAAAGAACTTAAAAAATGATAATAGTAAAATATATCTAGGAATTTCGCTGAAGCTGTTAAGGGCAGTGTGGGGTCAGTTCAATTTCAGATAGTCCCTTGTTCCAGCTTATACTTCTTCTCAAGGTCTATAGGCCCCTCCAGTGTAGTCAGTGCTAACTCCAGGCGTTTACTCTGTTGCCTCTGTCACTTCCAGAGCGGTTCCCTGTTCTTTGTTTGTTTTGGCTTTCTCCTTTGCAAGTCTCTCCAGTGTCTAATTTCCGCCCTGACACAAGGGGGTGAGGGTGGCCACTTACATAGGCTCACTCGTTCATAGGCTCACGTGCTGGGGGGAGGGAGGAGCACTGCAAACAACATCACTGGCGGGTGTGGGGAGCGCGCGCAGTGTCTGGGCCACACCGGGTTTGCTCCCGCTCACGGCGTGTGTGCTTTCCTGGTCTGCACTGATCAGGCTCCAGGTTGCTCTGCAGGGGAAGTCTAAAGCAGGCCCTGGGTTGTGTGCACTCCCCAGGTCTAAGCTGCTCAGGTTCAGGTTCTCGGGTACTCCACAAAGGCACAGACTCTGTTGGGCCTGCGTTTTGTGCCCTTCCCAGGTCCAAGCAGCTCAGGCGATCGTGTTTGGCAAGCACACTCTCCCTGGGCGGTGAGTCTTACCACCTCCCTGGTCCCAGCCGCTCGGTTTCCTGGGTGCGCAGCGGAAGACTTCGTTAGTAACTGGGAGCCTGCTCACAGTTTGGTGGAGGATGCTGTCTCCCGGCCAAGAAGATTGCCCCTTGCCTTCCATCTCTGGCTGTCATCCGCCCGCCTCTCTGCCTCTGGCAGGGGGCAGGGGCCAGCCCGCAGCCCGCAGCCGGCGAGCTCTCCTCTGGTGATTGCTCAATCCTTTGTTCTGTGAGCGGGCCAGGCTGTACCTTAGAGCTTTCCGCAGAAAACTTCTCTCTCTCTCTCTTTTTTCTCTCTGGCTATCCCGCAGTTTGGGTTGCTATCTCACATTAGCTCTCTCAGATTGTCCTCAGGGCATTCAGGCCCGGTCCCCACCCTATGCATGCATGCGCCTCCCTGTTCAGCCCCAGCTCACTGCTGGTGGACTCAAGCGTCCGGGATACTGGAGTTGCGGCTAGGTGTGTAATCTGTCTTCCCACCAGACCCGCTGGTGAGAGGGTTTCCTGGTGTTCGGAAACTCCTCCTCTGCCACGACTCCCTCCCCGGGGTGGCTCTCTTTCCTAACTCTTTTGGCTCTCTTTTTATCTTTTATATTTTGCCTTACCTCCTTTTGAAGAGAATGGGCTGCCTTTCTGGGTGCCTGGTGTCCTCTGCCAGCATTCAGAAGCTGTTTTGTGGAATTTGCCCAGCGTTCAAATGATCTTTCGATGAATTTGTGGGGGAGAAAGTGTTCTCCCTGTCCTATTCCTCTGCCACCTTAGGACTGCCCCCACCTCCTAAGAATATCACCTTGGAGGATAGGATTTCAACATGAATTTGGGAAGAACACAGATATTTATTCCAAAGCCATGACCTTTGAGCAATATAGGCTAATGGTATAAAACTACTATTTTTTTAACTGATTATATTATGTTAAATTGTAATATTTGGTTATGAAAATCTCAAAAATGATACTGTTCCCTAAAACTATGCTTGTATTTGCATTGTAGGATAGGTGCATATGTAGACAAAGAAAAGTTGAAACTTTGTTTTCCAAATCTGTATTCAATCTATAGTCAGGTAATTCAACTTTCTGTGATTAATCTGTAATTGCCACATTTACAAAGAAAACTCCTAGTTAAGAGAAACTCAGAGATTGCATCAATAAATAAATGTTGAGCAACTAACACTTCATTTCAAATTTTTTAACTTTTTTCACTTCACTGTTCATCTATTTAAATAATCTGTGACATTTAGAAATTTTTTTCAATTTAGGAAAATGCAATTATTAATAGGGCTTCATTGAATTATACCTAAACTCTGCAAAATATTTGTTATACACAATTGAATGAATTACAACTGAATAAATTAGATAACATAAACAGACAAAAATGATGGCTTTCACACTGAAATTATATTTGTTTTATTTGTCAGACTGCTTGAAAACAAGTTGGAGGAGACTGTTAATGATAGGCAGAGTGATAGTTTATTGCATTTTTCAGCCTCTTTTTTTTTTTTTCATGTTAAATAGCTTGGAGTTTTAAGTTCAACTTTTCTGCTTACTCTCATATAGATGAATTAACATAAAACTGAATGGCTGACACAACACCATGACCATTAAATGGCTCACAGACCAGAACTTAACTCTATTAAAAGTTGCTTCTTTGTACAGTTTGATCTTGAACTTCAAGTGTTCTATGTATAATGTGGAAATGACTACATTTGCTTAACCCTGATTTGATGGTGATGATGGTTCCAGGATGTCTTTTGGCTTCATGCCTAGAATATACTACCTCCTGAGCTTGGTCCGCTTTCCCTACTCTGGGCTCTCCTGGCAGCTCAGGTGGCAGTGAGCCCATCTGCAATGCAGGAGACCAGGGTTCAACCCCCACAGTGTCCAGGATTAATTCAGAGAAAGCCACCTTTCAGAAATGGTGCTGAGTGTATAGTCACCAACCTTAGTGTCTGCTCTACCTGATTTTCTCTGTTTAAAAACTGAGGTTTTCCTTCCTGGAGAGGCAAGATGAAAGTCAATATCCTTTCCTGCTTTACCTGAAATGTGGTAATTGCTATCCACTGAGGTCAATGTCACTCTAAATTAGGGCTGAGGCTGACTCTTGTCACCCATCCTATTGAACTGGAAGAGATGGACTCAACCAAGTTGGCTGAGAATCTTCAGATAGTGCTATCAGTCATCCTCAGAGCTGGGAAGATGGTCTGAGACAGGAGCGACCCAGGATGGGCTGTGGTCACCTTCTGAACCCTTGTGAGCCTCTGCCTCCTCACATTTCGTTTGGAAAAATTTTAATCTCACAAAAAGTAGAAAGAATGAAAAATTAACTTCTGTGTATCCGTCACTTAGTAGTTGATAACATTTTGTCTATCAGTATTCTTTAAATAAACTTCAGGTGGTATCTGTCTCCAGTGATCAGGGACATTGGCTAAGAGACTATAAACAGAGAATTCACAGAAGGAAAACAAATAATATGTAAACATGTGAAACATGTTAAACATTTCCTCTTGAGAGTATAAACTCTCCAGACCAGCCCAGCACCCAACACCTAGCAAGGCGACAGTAAGGCGGGTAGCACCTGACTGACTGCTCTGAACACCGAGGCCTGGGCAGGCTGGGGCCGGACCAAGAAGAAAGATGCAAAAGCTTTGGGCACCTGTTGTCCTGGGATCTAGAGTGCTCCTGCTCTTACTTTCACTCCCTGTTCAACATGGCAACCACTGGTAGAACAGGAGTGGTTTGGCCCACTGGGTGCGTGGTGGAGGAGTTAAATAGTCCAGAAATGGCAGGGCCCAAGACTCCTGACCAAGCTAGGCTACAGCAAAGCTCCTCCATGCTCATCTGTTGAGCTGATGAGAGCTCTCCCTCACACGGAAGAGTATCTCGAGTGTGCTGTGTGACCAGATTTGGTTAACCAACAGGAAAAGACAACATGGAAAAGGCAAATATTTACGCTGACCTAGACACCTGGCAACAAAGGCCCCAAACTGATTCTGGAGCCGTATTTTCTTTTTTTTCCTTGCTGCTGTTATAAATTACAACAAACCTGATACCTCAAACCAACACAATTTATCATCCTACAGTTCTATAAGTCAGAAGTTCAACACAAATCTCCTGGCCTTAAAATTAAGCAGGGTTGCTTTTCTTGCTGGAGAGTATGTGACATTCCATGAGCTTACCTTTCCCAGCTTCTAGAAGTTGCCATGCATTCTTTGATGCATGACCCCTTCTTCACCTGCAAAGCCAACATGCTGCAGCTCTCTGATTAAGCTTCTGTAGTCACATCTCCCTCTGACCACAGTCATGGAAAAATTTTCTGCTTTTAATGACCTCTGTGTTTACACTAAAGACAGTGAAAGTGAAAGTGAAGTCGCTCAGTCATGTCCAACTCTTTGTGACCCCATGGACTGTAGCCTGCTAGGCTGCTCTGTCCATGGGATTCTCCAGGCAAGAATACTGAAGTGGGTTGCCATTTCCTTCTCCAGGGGATCTTCCCGAGACATGGTTTGAACCCGGGTCTCCCACACTGCAGTCAGACTCTTTACCTTTACACTAGGCTGACCCCAATCATCTCTGATAATCTCCCCATCTCAGGGTTCCTAACCTTAATCACACCTGCAAAGTCGCTTATGCTATGTAAGGAAACATACTGAGAGGTTCCAGGAATCAACCTATAAACATCTTTTCGGGGGGGATGAAGGAGACATTATTCTCCCTACCACAAGGTGTGATGTGGAGAAAAGTCTAGATTGTTAATGGTAAGTAGGCAGTTCTGTATATAATGACATGGAAAATATCTATGATATATTGTGAACTAGAAATAAACATGTTCAGTAAGTATTTATAGTATGTCCTAACTTTGTAGAATCTCCATTGTTCCCAATAAATGCTGAATGAGTTCTCTCTAAGCCACCCTCACTGTCAAAGCCTGGCTTCTGGGGGCAGATGGTGGAGCCTACCTCACCCCTCAGCTCTCAGGGTATTGGGTGGCAGCCAGGGAGGTCTCACCTCCATTTTGCTGTCATTGGTCATTAGATTTTTGGCTAATTTGACAAATGATAAGTTGTCTTTTAGCAAACCCATTTGTGGCAAATTGATCTAACAATGATAGTAACAATGATGACAATAAATAATGAAATAAAAAATGATCACAGATTCACCAACCTTCTATTTACAGGCCCCCTCCTTTGCACCTAGGCTGCTCCTACTCTGTGTTTGACGTGTATACATCCCTCGCATTTTTGTCCTGTTCATTTTGTTTTAAATTTCTGATTCTTCACTGAACAATTCTTTCTTTACAGTCCCTTCTAAGGAGAAGTGTTTAGAAAAGTCCAAGAAACCAGAAAGTAGACAGGAAGGGATCTGATGCAGGTTCAAAATAGGAGGGGATGGCCAGAAAGGACCACACACTCTGATTGGTCAGAGGCAGGTGTCATTCAAGCAAGCTGGGAAGTGGGAAGGAAGGTGGGGCTTAGAGGAATTTGCCAAAAGGGAAAAAGGACATTTGCAAGAGATTCTTAATTTTTGAGAGTGCTGCATGGAATCCCAGGCAAGATAGAAAATCCAAGTTGGGATTCTGCAGTTTGGGGTAGGTTCTGAGATGCAGACCCAACAGCCTGTGAGGGTAAGAGACCCAAGAAAGGAGGCTGTGCCTGTAACTTTGTCACTGGTGCGGTGGGCCCCAGGCGTGGTGCCTAAGCCTTGGCTCCTGGGGCTGTCCCGTGCCCCCACACTGTTAGCGGGTCTTGGCTTTAGTGTTTACCCAACCCTGTTCTCCATCCAAGCTGAGGACTGAGGCTAGCTCTAACTCCATATATGCTTTTAGTGGACACTGAGTTCTGAACACCTACTAAGAGCAGGCTCTGTACTTATAATTTAAAATTTTCTCACCTTCCAAACTATATACAATATTCCAATACATCCACGAAGGTATGGGCAGCAGAGCTTAACTGCTTTCTGAGGGGAGGAGAGTGAGCGGGAAGAGGCACAGGAGGGCGCTCTCACCTTCACTCAATGGGCCTCTGTCTGCATTTTGGCAGCAGACCCACATTCACATACAGGAACTGTAATTAAAAATAAAAAGCAGTCAATGCTTGAAACATTGTGGTTACTCCTGTTTGTAGTTCTGCACTGCTTGATTTATTTAACACCCACTCGGTATGATTTTCCAATGAGATCACATTGGCAGCTGGAAGAGTGTGGTGGTTACACCCAAGCCTGTGGGCAGAGATTCCACAGCAGCCAGACCCTTCATCTGTCTCAACTTCAGTCTGCCCAGGTAACTCTCCCTCACTTAGTGATAACAGTACCAGGCTTCCCAGGATCTTGCCAGGCTTTTTACCCACTTTTCTATGGCTTTTGACTTAGTAACTCTCAGCACACAAAACAACTGCCCTCTGTGTCCCACTTCCTTTGGCTCTGTTGCCTGGTATATAACAGCACAAACCTGAGAATTCAGTCAGAATGAACACCTTAGGTGGCTGCCAATAAATTAGCTTATAGCAGAATCGGCGGTCAGGAGGAGCTACCCCACACCCAAGGTCAGGAGCAGCGGCAGTGAGGAGATAACCGACGTCCAAGGTAAAGAGCAGCGGCTGCGCTTTGCTGGAGCAGCCATGAATAGATACCCAACGTCCAAGGTAAGAGAAACCCAAGTAAGATGGTAGGCGCTGAGAGAGGGCATCAGAGGGCAGATAGACTGAAACCACAATCACAGAAAACTAACCAATCATATCACAGGACCACAGCCTTGTCTAACTCAATGAAACTAAGCCATGCCGTGTGGGGCGCACCCAAGATGGACGGGTCATGGTGGAGACGTCTGACAGAACATGGTCCACTGGAGAAGGGAATGGCAAACCACTTCAGTATTCTTGCCTTGAGAACCCCATGAACAGTATGAGAAGGCAAAAAGATAGGACACTGAAAGATGAACTCCCCAGGTCGGTAGGTGCCCAATATGCTACTGGAGATCAATGGAGAAATAACTCCAGAAAGAATGAAGGGATGGAGCCAAAGCAAAAACAATACCCAGTTGTGGATGTGACTGGTGATATAAGCAAGCTCTGATGCTGTAAAGAGCAATATTGCATAGGAACCTGGAATGTTAGGTCCATGAATCAAGGCAAATTGGAAGTGGTCAAACAGGCAAGTGTGAATGCTGACATTCTAGGAATCAGTGAACTAAAAAGGACTGAAAAGGCTGAATTTAACTCAGATGACCATTATATCTACTACTGTGGGAAGGAATCCCTTAGAAGATATGGAGTAACTATCATAGTCAACAGAAGAGTCTGAAAAGCAGTACTTGGATGCAATCTCAAAAAGGACAGAATGATCTCTGTTCGTTTCCAAGGCAAACCATTCAATATCATGGTAATCCAAGTCTATGCCCCGACCAGTAATGCTGAAGAAGTTGAAGTTGAACACTTCTATGAAGCCCTACAAGACCTTCTAGAACTAACACCCAAAAAAGAAGCCCTTTTCACTATAGGGGACTGGAATGCAAAAGTAGGAAGTCAAGAAACACCTGGAGTAACAGGCAAATTTGGCTTCGGAGTATGGAATGAAGGAGGGCAAAGGCTAACAGAGTGTTGCCAAGAGAATGCACTGGTCATAGCAAACACCCTCTTCCAACAACACAAGAGAAGACTCTACACATGGACATCACCAGATGGTCAACACCAAAATCAGATTGATTATATTCTTTTTAGCCAAAGATGGAGAAGCTCTATACAGCCAGCAAAAACAAGACTGGGACCTGACTGTGGCTCAGATCATGAACTCCTTATTGCCAAATTCAGACTTAAATTGAAGAAAGTGGGGAAAAACACTAGACCATTCAGGTATGACCTAAATCAAATCCCTTATGATTATACAGTGGAAGTGAGAAATAGATTGAAGGGACTAGATCTGATAGACAGAGTGCCTGATGAACTATGGCCGGAGGTTCGTGACACTGTACAGGAGACAGGGATCAAGATCATCCCCAAGAAAAAGAAATGCAAAAAGGCAAAATGGCTGTCTGAGGAGGCCCTACAAATAGCTGTGAAAAGAAGAGAAGCGAAAAGCAAAGGAGAAAAGGAAAGATATACCCATCTGAATGCAGAGTTCCAAAGAAGAGCAAGGAGAGATAAGAAGGCCTTCCTTAGCAATCAATGCAAAGAAACAGAGGAAAACAATAGAATAGGAAAGACTAGAGATCTCTTCAAGAAAATTAGAGATTCCAAGGGAACATTTCATGCAAAGAAGGGCTCAATAAAGGACAGAAACGGTATGGACCTAACAGAAGCAGAAGATATTAAGAAGAGGTGGCAAGAATACACAGAAGAACTACACAAAAAAGGTCTTCATGACCCAGATAATCACGATGGGGTGATCACTCACCTAGAGCCAGACATCCTGGAATGTGAAGTCAAGTGGACCTTAGGAAGCATCACTATGAACAAAGTTAGTGAAGGTGATGGAATTCCAGTTGAGCTATTTCAAATCCTAAAAGATGATGCTGTGAAAGTGCTGCACTCAATATGCCAGCAAATCTGGAAAACTCAGCAGTGGCCACAGGACTGGAAAAGGTCAGTTTTCATTCCAATCCCAAAGAAAGGAAATGCCAAAGAATGCTCAAAGTACTGCACAATTGCACTCATCTCAGACGCTAGTGAAGTAATGCTCAAAATTCTCCAAGCCAGGCTTCAACAATATGTGAACCGTGAACTTCCAGATATTCAAGCTGGTTTTAGAAAAGGCAGAGGGACCAGAGATCAAATTGCCGACATTCGCTGGATCATTGAAAAAGCAAGAGAGTTCCAGAGAAACATCCACTTCTGCTTTATTGACTATGCGAAAGCCTTTTACTGTGTGGATCACAATAAACTGTGGAAAATTCTGAAAGAGATGGGAATACCAGAACACCTGACCTGCCTCTTGAGAAATCTGTATGCAGGTCAGGAAGCAACAGTTAGAACTGGACATGGAACAACAGACTGGTTCCAAACGGGAAACCGAGTCCGTCAAGGCTATATATCATCACACTGCTTATTTAACTTATATACAGAGTACACCATGAGAAACACTGGGCTGGAAGAAGCACAAACTGGAATCAAGATTGCCTGAAGAAATATCAATAACCTCAGATATGCAGATGACACCACCCCTATAGCAGAAAGTGAAGAACTAAAGAGCCTCTTGATGAAAATGAAAGAGGAGAGTGAAAAAGTTGGCTTAAAACTCAATATTCAGAAAACTAAGATCATGGCATCTGGTCCCATCATTTCATGGCAAACAGATGGGGAAACAGTGGAAACAGTGGCTGACTTTATTTTTTTGGGCTCCAAAATCACTGCAGATGGTGACTGCAGCCATGAAATTAAAAGATGCTTACTCCTTGGAAGGAAAGTTATGACCAACCTAGACAGCATATTAAAAAGCAGAGACATTACTTTGTCAACAAAGGTCCATCTAGTCAAGGCTATGTTTTTACCAGTAGTCAAGTATGGATGTGAGAGTTGGACTATAAAGAAAGCTGAGCGCCGAAGATTTGATGCTTTTGAACTGTGGTGTTGGAGAAGACTCTTGAGAGTCCCTTTGGACTGCAGGGAGATCCAACCAGTCCATCCTAAAGCAGATAAGTCCTGGGTGTTCATTGGAAGGACTGATGTTGAAGCTGAAACTCCAATATTCTGGCCACCTGATGAGAAGAGCTGACTCATTTGAAAAGACCCTGATGCTGGGAAAGACTGAGGGCAGGAGGAGAAGGGGACGACAGAGGATGAGATGGTTAGATGGCATCACCGACTCAATGGACGTGGGTTTGGGTGAACTCCAGGAGTTGGTGATGGACAGGGAGGCCCAGTGTCCTGTGGTTCATGGGGTCGCAGAGTCAGACACGACTGAGTCACTGAACTGAACTGAACTTTCTCAGAAGTGGTTTTCAAGTGGATATTACGAGGCCTTTCAAATCACATGGGCTAGCACTTGAATCATAGCTCAGAGTGAACACGGACAAGCACCTTAATTCTCTGAAACTGTCTCTTCATCTGTAAAAGAAAGAAAGACCTACCTTCTGGATTGTCATGTAGTTGGATCAGCAGCCTCCCAAATTTAATGTGTTGATGAATCACCTGGGAGGTTGTTAAAATGCAGGCTCTGACTTAGGTCTAGGATGGCCCCAAGGGTCTGCAATTCTAAGAGCTCCTAGAAGTGGAGCTGATGTTGTGGTGCATGAACCACACTCTGATGAGGGACACAACGTCTGCAGGAGTCCGGGCAGGGATGTCCTATCTGCGCTTGTTCCTCTCCTTCCAGGCAGCCTGGGTTTTCTGGCTGCTTGACGAGCCCGCCTCAGAGAAGTGCTGACTGAGATCTCTTAAGGTGCAACCCAACTCACCTGAGTTTCAACCTATTCCTATTTTCTCTCCACTTCAATATCCTTATTTTTTTTTTTTTCTGTTCAAGGACTTCATTCTTCTTTGGCTTAACAAAGATACAGGTACCAGTCCTTTTAGGTTATTTTTTTTTAAAGGAGCTTTATTGAGGTAAAGACACATGATAAATTACACTTAATCAATTTAATAAGTTCTACAGTATGTATGCACTTGAGAAACCATCATCATCCTCAGGATAATGACATGTCCGATACCCCCAGAATGTGTCCTTAGTTCCTGATGCTCCTTCTACCTCCTGGAAAACCAACCATCTGCTTCTGTTACATAGATTAATATGCCATTTCTAGAGTTTTAAATAAAAAGCATACATACAGCTTGTATCCTTTTTTGTCTCACTTTTTTTTCAGCCTAATTATTTCATCCATGTTATTATGTGTACCAATAGTTCATGCCTTGTTTATTGTTGACAGCATTGCATTGAATGTATTGCTACTACACTGTTTATCCTTCCACCTGTTGATGGAGGTTTTGCTTATTTCTAGTTTCTTGTTGTTATCAATAAAACTGCTTTGAACAGGTTTCTACAGGTCCTTGTATAGACATATACTTTCATTTGCTCCTGGGTAAATACCTAGAGTGGAATAGTTGGGTCATTTGGCCAGTGTATGTTTAACTTAAAAAAAAAAAACAAAAAACTGTGAACCTTTTCCAAAGTAGTTGTATCATTTTATATTCCTAACAGGAGGGTATGAAGTTCCTATTCTCCTACACTCTGGAAAATATTTACTGTTGTGACTAAACACTGGTGGGCTTCCCAGATAGTGCTGGTGGCAAAGAATCAGCCTGCCAATGCAGGATATGGAAGAGAAGTAGGTTCCATCCCTGGTTTGGGAAGATTCCCTGGAGAAGGAAATGGCAGTCAGCTCCAGTATTCTTGCTTGGAAAATCCTATGGATAGAGGAGCCTGGCGGGCTATAGTCTAAGGGGCTAGAAAAAGTCAGACACAACTGAGCAACAGAGCATGCACACACATAAACATTTAGTGTAAAAAAAAATTAGGGAAGTCATTAGTGAAAAAAATTCCATCATTCATACCACTGATGAAATAAAGATAATTAAAAGGCTATGCTTGTAGATTTCCAGAAGTTTGTCAACCTCACAAACAGAAATTTCATTTTTAAAACATAGTTCTTATATGTAAAGAAACTGGTAAAGAAACCACCTGCAATGTAGGAGACCTGGGTTCTATCCCTGGGGGAGAAGATCCCCTGGAGAAGGGAAAGGCTACCCACTCCATTATTCTGGCCTGGAGAATTCCATGGACTGGATAGTCCAAGGGGTCACAAAGAGTTGGACACAACTGAGCGACTTTCACTTCACTTTCATATATTATTTTACTCTCACTATTCTAACATGTCATAGATGGAAATCTAACAAAAATACAGATATTCCCCAAACACAAAAAATAGAAAAAGATTTTTCTATGTCTTCATTGCACTTATTTAGAGCCTTTAAAATTAATTTCCTAAATGAATAGATTAGATTCTACCTTGCAAGAATTGTTAAGTACTACACTTTGTCTATGACACAGTACACAAGTACTATAGCGATGACAACGAGCTCTCTCACTTTCTATACTCCCAGGACACTAAGACAGTTCAACACTAAATTACATAGAGCATTAATAGCCTTAAATGAGTTAACAACAAACAAACAAAAGGGAGGGGAAGGAGTGTCTTTCCTCATGACATTATGTTTGACAACTATTCTTTTATTTCAAGAGAGCTATAGAGAGAGCTGGCAGTAGAAGAAGTAGGTAAATAGCACCAATAATCACAGTTCTTAATCATTACAGAACACTTACTAGGTGCTCCTTGGTGCTCTCTCTGTGCACATTTCCCTTCATTAGGTCTGTGGAGAGTAACCTGCTTTCTTTAGTGTAGACACAAGCTCCACAACAGGGATTACTGAAAGGTCTAAAAATAGGGGAAAGGAATCCAGCTGACATTTCTTGGGCTCTCTGGGGAAGCACCACCCAACTCCCTTCAACTGCACACCAGGGTGATTTCCAAGACCTCTGCCACTCTCCGCCCCCAGGTTCACTTCCTCTTCTGGGCATTCCACTCCAGAAATGATCCTTGGACACAGTCACCAGGTAATGTCAACTCCTTTTTATGTTATCTATGGAGAGTGCGTTTTCTTAACGAGTCTTTGTAACACTGACACCCTCTTAGAATCTATAGGTCTAGCTTCTTTGTTTGAGCCCACAGAAGATGCAACCCAAATTCTCACCAAAATTGTCCAGTCCTCTATCTTCCAAGTGTCTGAAGCGCGGATGACATTAGAATCAGGCCAGTCTGTAACCTCAGCCTTTTGTTTTCCTATCCCTAAAAATATAACAGGGTAATTCCTACATCCTAGGGTTTATTCACCTATTCCCTCACAAGTTCAGTAGTTCCTTCCTTCATGCGTTTAACCAGCCACTCGTCTGTACACTCATTCATTCAGTTCATCAAGTACCTAGTCCGCGCCAATCACCATTCCAGTGTGCTAAGTCGCAGGGGGTATTGTCCCTCGAGGCGGTAGATACTCTAATGCTCTAAGCAGCTACTGCTTTTTACTATCAGTGGTCATTTCCCCACAAATCACCAAAGCAAAGAAAATTACTTAAATTACAACGGCAAAATACAGACTAGAATTTCTTGGCACAGACGTTTCGAAACGCCTTTCCTTTCTGGAAAATATTCAGGAAGCAAGAAGGTCTTCCTTCATGCCAGATGGTTCTCTGAGCTAGCCCCATGAGGCCTCGCGGTTCCTGGAAACTTTTCTTGCCCAGAGAATCCAGAAGACTTGCAGTGTATTTCTGGGCTGGAATTGCGAACCGAGTTCTGATTCTGCCCAGTACCGTTCAGTCCTTACCCTTAACTGTTGTATGCTTCAGTTTTCCCAACTGTAAACCAGGTGCTAGGCTCCTAAATGGCTGTGGCATGCACGGTAAGCAAGTCCTTTAGCCTTTTCGGTGCTGTTCCGAAAAGCGAGGGTTCGTCCACACTGGAGTTCTAGGGTGAGCGGTTCGCGCTCCAAGCTTGGGCGCGCACCCCAGATAAGAGGGCGTCGATGTACAGGCAGCGAATGCACCCAGCCCAGCCCTGCCTTCCTGAGCATCATGAGACTTATTAGAAAATGAAACTGAAAACCAGAAAGCCTGTTTCTAACCTGCCCCGGCTTAGTTCGCTCGGAGACTTGTGACGGCCCGGCGGGCAGGCTTCCGATTGGCTGCCTGAGGGCGGACTATAAAGGCGAGCGCGGAACGCGGCCGCTCACTCAGCCACCCGCGCAGCTGCTGCAAGGATGGCTCGCTTCGCGGCCTTGGTCCTTCTCGGGCTGCTGTCGCTGTCTGGACTGGACGCCATCCAGCGTGAGTGTCCTCTCCTCTGTCTCCTCTTCCGCCAGCCCGTCCTGTCCCGGTGACACCCACTTGGCACCCTGGGCACTAACTCTGTCCACCCCGGTCCCGCTCCCAAGTTTTCCTTCCCAGCTCGGTGGAGGAGCACCCGGCTTCCTCTCGGGCGGTGGAAGCGGCGCGCGGGGAGTGGGGAGGGGGTGCGATCCCAGGTCGCCAACTTCCCGGGGATGTGGGGAGGGAGCCCCTGGCACGCCCGGACGGTACCGCGTGGGTCGGGACGTAGTTCCCGGGTGCGGATGTGGTTCAGGGCGGGCGCGGTGGGGGAGGGATTCTCTTCCTCTGGTTCGCGTGTCTCTGGCTCCCCCCGCGCATCTCTGGAGCGGGTGGGGGGAGGGGGGTGGGGTGGGGTGCGGGCTGGCAGGTCCCAGAGGGCAGGGTTGGGGTCTGCGAACTGGTGGAGACAGCCGGTGGGCTTAGGGGGAGTCGCCGCCGCCGGGGTATGTCGGCCAGCTGGCATCCTGAGGGCGTGGAGCTTCCTGCAGGCGCCGGGCAGGTTCACCTGCCCCTCTGTACTTTTCCCCAAACAAGGGACCAAACCAGAAATGAGGAATTTTGCGGTGACTTTAGTGGAATGCCTTGAGGTTTAACAAACCGATTCGCCTCGTTAATTCTCTTGTTCTCCTTACACTTCGCTTTTAATAATAATCACAGAGGTTCCCGGTGACAGCTGTTTGTCCTGCGCTGTGTGCTGTGTCACTTAATTGTGAAAGGGGTCAGCGATGTAAATACGGTGCCTATCATCAGTTCAGTTCAGTTCACTCAGTCGTGTCCTACTCTTTGCGACCCCATGAACCGCAGCAGGCCAGGCCTCCCTGTCCATCACCAACTCCCGGAGTCTACCCAAACCCAGGTCCATTGAGTTGGTGATGCCATCCAACCATCTCATCCTCTGTCGTCCCCTTCTACCGCCCTCAATCCCTCCCAGCATCAGGGTCTTTTCAAATGAGTCAGCTGTTCGCATCAGGTGGCCAAAGTATTGCAGTTTCAAGCTTCAACGTCAGTCCTTCCAATGAACACCCAAGCCTGATCTCCTTTAGGATGGACTGGTTGGATCCCCTTGCAGTCCAAGGGACTCTCAAGGGTCTTTTCCAGCACCATAATTCAAAAGCATCAATTCTTCAGCACTCAGCTTTCTTTATGGTCCAACTCTCACATCCATACATGACTACTGGCAAAACCATAGCCTTGACTAGACGGACCTTTGTGGACAAAGTAATGTCTCTGCTTTTTAATATGCTGTCTACGTTGGTCATAAAGGAAGGAAAAGTTATGACCAACCTAGACAGCCTATCATCAGGATGTCACAAATGAGGAAAGGGAGGCTGACAAGTTGAAGTAAGTTAATCCCGCAGGGGATCAGTGGCAGACAGTAGAGCCTGACCAGAGCCTTTGGCCAGGTGGTGCGCCCATTAGGCGTCACCTGTGCATTTTTCATAACCATCTGGGGGTGAGATTCTAGGGAGCAGGCTGGGCAGCCATGGGCCTCTGTGGCCTTTGTTCACAAAGGGCTTCCTCCTTTGGCTCCTTGCCTGGTTCTTTCCAAGATGAAGTGTCTCTCTACTTTCAGTTTTGAGCAAGTGAAGGTTTATCAGTCAGAAAGGTTGTAAAACTAGGGATGAATAATCAACACACTTACCCAGGTTGTCAGGGACACTGTGTTTAGATGCCTTCTAAATACACTGAAGATCAGATTTCCCTTTTGTTTGAAAATGGAATTTAAAATTTATTTGCCAAAAAAACACATGATGTCTGTATTATCACTGTTATTGATGTTTTGTTGTGGCTATAGAATTCTTTCCAAAAAATAACAAGCAGACATTAAAAAGTATGTTAATTAGAGAACTTCCAAGATAATACATGCCTGGAAAACACACAGGGGATTTCTAGAAGACATTCAAAAAACATGTAGTTGTGATTCACTTTCCTGGGGCGGGGGCGGGGGGGGGGGGCCCTATCTTCTGCTCTTTCCCTGTGTAGGTTTTATTTCAGTCTGGGCGTAAATTAAGTTTTCACTTAAACTACAGAAGCTAAAATAACTCTCCCCATAATGCAGAAGCAGTAAGTGGCTGAAGCCCGATTCAAACCCAGGCCTGTTGGATACATCTCCTCCTTCTGGAAACTACTATTGTGATACCCTTGCAAACCCGCCCCCTGCACAAACCTGCCTAGCTCCCTCAAAGGGAGAATTCCAGGTGGAATGGAGTTGTGCTCTCAGTACTGTAGTATGTATTATGGTCTAGTTACTAGATCTGCCTGCAATGCGGGAGACCTGGGTTTGATCCCTGGTTGGAAAGATCCCCTGGAGAAGAGAAAGGCTATGCACTCCAGTATTCTGGCCTGGAGAATTCCATGGACTCTATAGTCCATGGGGTTGCAAGGAGTCAGACATGACTGAGTGACTTAACTGTCACTTATTAGAAGCTCAAATAAATCAGAAGATTTATCTTCACTTTGAATGATGGAAAAATACCAGGGCTTCATAGTATTTCCAGTCTAGCTCTTAGTGGGACTAGGGATCTTTTCTTTGATGATCGGATGATTCTACAAAGATACATCCAGTCACAGTGGCCTGGACTCCTCCTTCTCTGTACCTCCTGGACATAGAGGATGAACTGACCTTTGTAATCATGTCCCCTGAGTGTATTTGTATTTAAGTGGCTTATATACATATATTTATATCAGTGTGTATATTTAGTAGCATTAACAGTTCACTTAGAAAAATATAGATATAGAGCTTATAATATTTTCTTCCACATTCTCATGGAGGGTCTCAACATGCATTTCATTTTGGAATCCACCTGTCCTGTAGCAATATATAATATTCTCAACCTGGCAGATTATGGAAGTCACTCAACCATGCTCATTAAAAATGCAGATTCCACTGTCACATGCATTAATCCACTTGGTCCTAACAGAGAGTATAATCTTTCCCATCTGCCACAGTCCTCACTCTTCCCTGTTGTTCTCACCCAGCCCGACCCACTCATCTAAGGTGTTTTCCAGCTCCTGTAGGTGTTTCACTTTTATTTCTTTGTTGTCTGGCTCATGAAATCAGGTACACAATCAGATGGAGATTTGTCATATGAACTCCAGACGTGATGAAGAGGTTGTGTTCTGTAGAAATATACTTTGGGTTGATTCTGTTAGGAACCTGAGCAAGGAGGTAACAATAATTACACCTGCCATTTATTTACCAAGCAACTGCAGTGTGCAGGGCACTGTACTAGGCACCTATTGAGAAGTCTGGTGGGTGTGCATCTAGACAAGAGACCAGGAAGAAAGAAGTAAATGTAAGGAAAATGATTGACGGGGCTGAAAGAGGGTGTAATAAGGGAGTTTTTTGATGTGGCCACCCTGGAGGGTGTGTGAAGTGAGAAACGAAGCTCAATCAGTAGACTGGGGCCAAATCATGTAGACTCTTGAGTGATATAGATTCTATGTGCTGAGGAGCCATGAAGCCTTCTTCTTGAGAGCCTCCACACACAACTGTTAAAAGATACAGCACAATGTCCACTGACAGAAGAAGATGTTACTAGAAATCTGCTAGAAAAAGCCTGAAAGGCATGTGTAGGGGGATTATGTGGGAAAGATACTAAGTCATGGTTTATCCCACAAACTGGAGGTGGCCATTTGCAAAAATGTAAGGTCATTTGGCCCGAGGGAAAGTGGAATTGGGAGAAATGGAGGATCCAATGTAAACATTTGGTGCCTGATCTAGCTTCAGACCAAGGTCCCCCCAAGTGGAATACTCTGCAGTTTCATCTGTCTTTCCCTGCCGCTCCTCAGGTATCCCAAAGGTTCAAGTGTACTCAAGACACCCACCAGAGGATGGAAAGCCAAATTACCTGAACTGCTATGTGTCTGGGTTCCATCCACCCCAGATTGAAATCGAATTGCTGAAGAATGGGGAGAAGATGAAATCAGAGCAGTCAGACCTGTCTTTCAGCAAGGACTGGTCTTTCTACCTGCTGTCCCACGCTGAGTTCACCCCCAACAGCAAGGATCAGTATAGCTGCCGAGTGAAGCACATTACTTTCGCAGAACCCCAGATATATGCGTGGGGTAAGTTTTCAAGTTCTTTGGTTAACCGCTGACAGTTGTATGGGAGCACAGCCGTGGCATAAAGCTGCTTTGATATAAAAACATCTGCATGCTGGGATTATCAGGGAATGTTATTAAAGCTCTGCGCAGTGGCACCCTCTGAGAGAGCGGGGCACAGCGTGGTCGCTGAGACAGTGGTTTCCCTGCAGTGAGAGCAGGGGGCATCAGCACACGCACAGACACTCCCAAGGCTTCCTCCCTGTGGCCCCCTTGGCTCCCCTGACCGCCTCGGGCACACCCAGGACCAAGGAGGGTCTCCGAAGGCAGGGGCCTTTGTGTGCAAGCCCTGCTATGGTAGGGCCCTCCAACCCTGGCCTCCTCTAGTTCTCTGGATTGCTTGGGATCTCAGGCTGGTAGGAAACGTCTAGGTTTTTCTTCACTGGCTCTTCTGCCATCTTTGTTGATAACAATTTTAGACTTTCATAGTACGCAGCATTTCAGAAGTCAAACTTAACTGTTTTCTTTCTCTGTTTTCTTTTTCATAGATCGAGACCTGTAAGCAGCACCATCAAGGTGGGTTTCTAACCTTAAGAAACCCTATTGTAAAATCAGTATCCTGGGGACCATTACAGACAGCTCTAATGTGATAAGCCTCACAGTCTGGAAGACATTAATCAGGGTAACAATTCAGCAGGCAGAGAAGAATCCCACGGGGTCCCATTCCCTGCCCCTGAGAGAGGGGGAGATGAGGAAGGCCGTGGCCCTGGGTGTGACTTTCCCAGCATCACTAACCCTCTAAAGGGAGGACAGAGGAGCTGCAGGTGTGGGGTTCCAGGCAGAGGCAGCTGTTACCCACAGCACCTGCAAGTGTTTGCTCTTCTGCCATTTGCACGTTGGGCATCTCTGGGCCTTCAAAGGTGAACTGTCCCTTCCTTTGCGTGGCAGCTCTTTGCTAAATAGCCTGAAGAGAAGAGTGACATGGTTCTGCAGAGACACCATTCCTAAGTGTCTGGGCACTGTAGTTGGGTCTCTAAGCTCCCAGTCCAATAGAGGAGAGAAGTGGAAACAAGACTGTTGTAACTCAATGTAAAGACACTGTAACAGATGTATTGCAGCTCTAGCACCTAACTCTAGCAGTGTGAAACAGGGAGGGATTGGACTTCTCTGCCACTTCAGGTGGAGGCCAGAGGCAGATAATCCAGCTTTTCTGGGGAATTTTATTACTCAGTGTATCCTGGCATGGAAAACCTATTCAAATTTCCTGTTGCACTGTAGGACAGGGAAGTTAATTTGCGAGAGCATCAGAGAGTTTGGCTGACCTGCCCAGCATCACACAGTTACTAAGAGCCAGGATCTGAACTCTAATACCAGCACTCTCTTCTATAAGGTTGTAGGAGAACCAATGGGATAAAGTGAAAGGTTTGCAAAATCACGTGCACTTTTATCAACAGAGATTTATACAGTGAAAGTTAGATAAGTTTGCTCATGCTGTCTGTGATCTAAAATAAATGTATTTATTATTATTCCTTTTCTCTTTTTTTTTTCAGATTTGAAGATTCTTCTTTTGGTCTTAATTCCAAATTCTATTTCCTTGCTCTTTAATACCAATATGCTTTTATGCTTTATGCACATAATCAGAAGTCGTATTCATGTTACCACAAATACCTTCTTTATAATTGTACCTTGGGTGCTACGTGTCCATGTTTGACCTGCCTAGGCAGGTGCCTGTAGTGGAGGCGCTGGCATCTTAGAGGTTGGGGAAGATAGAATTTCAGATTTAACATCAACATCTGGGTGTCGTCTGCATACAAAACTGGGTAATAAGATACTTATGCATGTTAAAGTAAGCCTCCGATTTTGTAACTTTGGTTACAATTTTGGGAAAATTTTGAAAAGATAATTTTTAGAATTATGGAAATTTGTTAATTTTTAGAATTATGGAAATTGTGGATGAGGCATTTTGCCATATAAAATTTATGTTATCTCCTATATCTGTTAGAAACTTGGTTGTGCCTTGTTTTACTATATTTTTATTTCACTAATTAAAACAATGGTAAAACATTGTGTTCAGCTTCTCAAAGGACCAATAACTTACTTCTCAATATCAGAGGGATCCAGAGCATAGCAGAAAGTCATCATGAATGTGATGAAACAACTTCCTACCTAAAATTCTATATTCAATAAAAATCTTTTAAAAAAATGACCGCATGATAAACATTATTAGATAACTAAGATTGCAGCACCTGTCAGATCCTCACTAAGATTGTAAGTGATACATTTGGGACAGAGGAAAGGCCTAAAATGTGAGCGAAAAGGGAGAATCATGGAAATGTATCAATTTTGTAACCTAAATATAAAATAGTAATGGTTGCTAAAGTGGTTAGAAAAATAAAACACAACAATAACCCAAGAGTAGAAAGAGTAAACAATGTGAAAGTATTTGATGGACTTTTTACCCTGAAGGGTAAAGTTACAAACTTTTTGGTAATTTAAATATGTACAATATATTTTTTGGGCTGTCCTCAAAAAGAACATAGACTGAATATTTAATGTCCAACTAGAAGATGGCATAGGCGCTTATGGAGCGGCAGTGATGTTTTATTTTTTGACATGGATAGTAGTTACAACAGATTTTACTTTGTAATTTTTTGTTAAATGCACATATATTATGCTCACTTTAAAGAAATCTTATATTTCACAGTAAAAATAAAATTTATTAATGTGGTTTACTACAGACTGAAGGAGATTTATATTATCTCAAAAGATTCACAGTAAGCATTCAATTAATTTTCAATACTTAGTGAATTTATCATAAAAAACTCATAGCTGGGGAAAAAGGCAAATTTACTTAGAAAGGTTTTCTTAATATACATAAGCAGACACATGCATTTATTAGTTGAAAGATATTATAGGTATTTTACAGGTAAAATCAGAAATAGGGATCTTTCCTGAAGTTCCACCATGGAACTTCCCTGGTGGTCCAGTGGCTAAGAGTCTGTGCTCTCAATGCCACAAGTGAGAATTTGTATGCTTCAGCTAAAGTCTCACATGCTGCAACTAAGTACCAGAGCAGCCAAATAAGTAAATACTTAAAAAAAATAAAAAAAGATGCCCACTGCCCCTTTTGAGTGATGTTATACTAGAGGTCCCAGCAGCAAATCGAGACAATGAAAAAAAGTAAAAAGAATAAATATTTGAAGAGAAGAAACAAAATTGTATTACTTTGATGCTATATATAGATTATATAGAAATGTCAATAAGATATAAAAGATAAATTCTCTTATTAATCCTAATGATAAATTTGCTGAACAAAAAAACCCCCATAAAAATGCATTTCTTTGTACTGGTAACAAAGTAAATTAAAAATATATAATTTATAATAGTAATAGACATAGTACTTAAATGTATATACAAATGGGCTTCCCAGGTGGCACTAGTGGTAAAGAACCTACCTGCCAATGCAAGAGACTTAAGAGACATGGGTTCTATCCCTGAGTCAGGAAGCTCCCCTGGAGAAGGGCACAGCAATCCACTCCAGTATTGTCTGGAGAATCCCATGGACAGAAGAGCAATTTATGATAGCAACAGACATAGCACTTAAATATATATAAAATAGATATGCTATATATATTCAAATAGTGTTTAAATGCACATGCCAATATAAAGCTAACAAAAGATGTCAAACTCTTAATGGAAAAATTATAATGTTTTATTGAAATAAATTAATGACAAAAAATGAGAGAGTAAGGTTATGTATAGGAAGGTTAAATATCCTAAAGACATAGTTTTTCCCCAACCTGACATATAGATTTACTGTAATTATTTTAAAAAATTTTAATAGGTTTTCATGACACTTGACAAGTTGATCCTAAAATATGGAAGAGGGTTAATGGAGGGAGAAAGATAAAGATGCTCCTGAAGAATGATAAGGTGAGAGATTTATAATTAAAACAGAATGGAAATGACCCAGGATGGATCAAGACCAACGAACAGAATAGAGCCCAGAAACAAACTTGTGAATACACGGAAACTTGATACACAAGGCACTTCAGATCAATGGTAAAAAGAAGGGCTTTTGAAAAAAATACGGTGCTGAGACAAATGGCTATCAATATGTGGTGGGAAAATAAGTCCCTACCTCACACTATGGGCTTCTCTGATGGCTCAGTGGTAAAGAGTCCGCCTGCCAATGCAGGAGATGTGGGTTGGATTCCTGGGTTGGGAAGATCCCCTGGAAAAGGAAATGGCAACCCACTCCAGTATTCGTGCCTGGAGAATTCCATGGACAGAGGAGCCTGGCGGGCTACAGTCCATGGTGTCGAAGAGTCACACGTGACAATAATGACTCAACAACAACCACCACCTCACACTATGCACAACTGTGAGTTCCATCAGAAAAAGAGCTAAATGGCAAACAAAAATTTTAAACACAGGAAAAAAAAAACCAACATTTTTATGACCTCAACATAGAAGTCACAAATTACATGCATATAGCTAAAGACTGATTAATCTCATGATTTAGAACTACAATAAAATTAGACTCCATAAAAAAGTAAGAAGTCAAGTCACAGATTTGAATATATTTGCCGTACCTAAAACAAAGGATTTGTATCTAGAATATATCACACACTATAAACCAATGCAGTATTATATATAATAAATTAATGGAGTATGTATATACATAATGCAAATTAAAACCCATCATACCATCAGATTGACACAAGCTTTAAAAATCTTGATATGTCGAGTGTTGGGAAAAACATACCCTAAAGAGAACTCATTACATTGCTGGTGAGAGCATAAACTGATAAAACAGCTTTGGAAAACTAGAGTATTATGTAGTAAAATTAAATATGCACATGCCCTATGACCCAGCATTTCTACTACCAACATAGAGAAACTCTTGCACACACACTGCAGTAGGTGTAAAAAACTGTTTACTGCAACACTGTTTCTAACAGCAAACAACTGGAAACAACCTAAAGCTGGATAAAAAAGGTATATTTGGACAATGGAATGCTATACAGGTTGAAAATGAAAGAATTGTCCAAATGTCATTATAAAAATGAACATGGATGAATCACAAAAAAAGTGTTAGTGAATAGAATCCAGCAAGTTCCCCCCAAATATATACAGTGATTCCATTGTATACAAAACTAAGCAGTGCCCAAAAGTAAATAGCATTATTTGTATGTATGTTTATATGGAGCAAGTAAGATAAATAATTGCTGCAGTGTTATTTACAATAGCTAAGACAAAGAAGCAACCTAAATGTCCATCGACAGATGAATGGATAAAGAAGAGATAGTACATATGTGGGCTTCCCTGGTGGCTCAGATGGTAAAGAATCCATCCGCCTGCAATGTGGGAGACCTGGGTTCGATCCCTGGGTTGGGACGATCCCCTGCAGGAGGGCATGGCAACCCACTCCAGTATTCTTGCCTGGAGAACCCCCATGGACAAGGGAGCCTGGCGGGCTGCAGTCCGTGGGGTTCACAGAGTTGAACACGACTGAGCAACTAGGTACATAGTGCATACACACAATGGAATGTTACTCAGCTATTAAAAAGATGGAGATATAGAGTAGGAAATGGCAACCCACTCCAGAATTCTTGCCTGAGAAATTCCATGGACAGAGGAGCCTGGTGGCTATAATCCATGGGGTTGCAAAGAGTTGGATATGACTTAACAACTAAACCATCAACATATTTCTATCACGAGCTTTAAATGCTGTAAGCAGAATATGGATATGACTATATTTACTTAACCCTAATTTGATGCTGGTGATGGTTCCAGGATGTCTTTTGGTTTCATGTACAACTCATCTGTGCTTGCAATAAATCCCCTCCTTGGTCTTTCCCTGCGATGTTATTAGGGTGGTTGTTGCTGCTGTTCAGCCGCCCAGTCGTGTCCCACTCTTTGCGACCCCATGGACTGCAGCACGCCAGGCTTCCCTGTCCTTCACCATCTCCCAGAGCTTGCCCAAGTTCATGTTCATTGCATTGGTGATGCCGTCCAGCCATTTCATCCCCTGACGCCCTCTTCTCCTTCTGCCCTCGATCTTTCCCAGCATCAGAGACTTTTCCAATGAGTCATCTGTTCACATCAGATGACCAAAATACTGGAGCTTCAGCTTCAGCATCAGTCCTTCCAGTGAACATTCAGGGTTGATCTCCCTTAAGATTGACTGGTTTGACAAGGAGCTGCTGTCCAAGGGGCTTTCAGGAGTCTTCTCCAGCACCACAGTTCAAAGGCATCAATTCTTTGGTGCTCTCCTTCTTTGTGGTCCAGTTCTCACAACTGTACCATGACCACTGCAAGACCATAGCCTTGACTATATGGACCATTGTCAGCAGAATAATGTCTCTGCTTTTCAACACACTGTCTACGTTTGTCATTGGAGTTAATTATTATGGTTAATTACCCAAATTAATCCAGAGAGTCACCTTTCAGAAATGGTGCTGAATGTATAGGTACCAACCTTAGTGTTTACTCTGTGTACTCCACCTGATTTTCTCTGTTCAAAAACAGGTTTTTCTTCCTGGTGAGGCAAGATGGAAGTCAATATCCTTTCCTGCTTTACCTGAAATGTGGTAGTTGACCTCTATTGAGGTGAAAATTACTCTACAGGAGGGCTGAGCCTGGCTCACCCATTCCTCTTGAGCTGGACGAGGGGAACTCATCCAAGTTGGTTGGGAATTTCCAGATTGTGGTGTCAGTTGTCCTCAGAGCTGGGAGGATGGTCTGAGAAGTGAGAGATCCAGGATGGGTCACAGTCACTTTCTGAACCCTTGTGGGCCTCTGCCACCTCACTACCATCTTCCTCTTCACATTTTATTTTGAAAAATTTCAATATAAAAGGCTGAGAGAATGATAAAATTAACTTCTGTGTATCCTTCATCAGAAGTTGATAACATTTTGCTTAGCAATATTCCTTAAATAAGCTCCTTCTCTGCTACATTAGGTGGTATCTGTCCCCAGTGACTAGAGACTATGAACAGGAAATTTACAGAACAAGAAATGCAAATAACAACTAAACATGTGAAAAACTGTTCAACATGACTGCCTTTTAAAAATAAAAATTAAAACAAGGAGATGAAATTTTTCAGTGATAATAATCAGCTTGTCGAAGTCTGTGGGGAGATGAACACCCTTTCTAATTTAGTAATGTGGTGTAACCTGGACTCCAAAGGGCAACTTCATACTGTGCAGGATGAGTTAAAATAGGGAAAAATTGGCAATGTTCCAATACAGGATTTGATAAAAATATGGAATATGCATATAATAAAATGCTATGAAAATATGAAAAAACTACATAGACCTTTTATTATAGAAACACACATGCTGTGCATGTGTGTGTATGTGCTCAGTCATGTTCAACTCCTTGTGACCCCATGGACTATAGCCTGCCAGGCTCCTCTGTCCATGGGATTTTTCCAGCAAGAATACTGGAGTGGGTTGCCATTTCCTCCTTCACAACCCAAGGATCAAACCCTCATCTTCTGTGTCTCCAGTACTTCAGGCAGATTCTTCACCCACTGAGTCATCAGAGAAGCTGATACGTCATTAAATAAAACAGCTACTGCAAAGAAATATGGGCAGAATGGTTACATCTTTGTAACCTGTATATGCAGGTCAGGAAGCAACAGTTAGAACTGGACGTGGAACAACAGACTGGTTCCAAATAGGAAAAGGAGTATGTCAAGGCTGTATATCATCACCCTGCTTATTTAATTTATATGCAGAGTACATCGTGAGAAACGCTGGGCTGGAAGAAGCACAAGCTGGAATCAAGATTTCCGGGAGAAATATCAATAACCTCAGATATGCAGACAACACTACCCTTATGGCAGAAAGTGAAGAGGAACTAAAAAGCCTCTTGATGAAAGTGAAAGCGGAGAGTGAAAAAGTTGGCTTAAAGCTCAACACTCTGTGTATCTGTGTATCTTAGAAAACTAAGATCATGGCATCTGGTCCCATCACTTCATGGGAAATAGATGGGGAAACAGTGGAAACAGTGGCTGACTTTATCTTTCTGGGCTCCAAAATCACTGCAGATGGTGATTGCAGCCATGAAATTAAAAGACGCTTACTCCTTAGAAGGCAAGTTATGACCAATCTAGATAACATATTTAAAAGCAGAGACATTACTTTGCCACAAAGGTCCATCTAGTCAAGCTATGGTTTTTCCAGTAGTCATGTATGGATGTGAGAGTTGGACCATAAAGAAAGCTGAGCACCGAAGAACCGATGCTTTTGAACTGTGGTGTTGGAGAAGACTCTTGAGAGTTCCTTGGACTGTAAGAAGATCCAACCAGTCCATCCTAAAGGAGATCAGTCCTGGATGTTCATTGGAAGGACTGATGTTGAAGCTGAAACTCCAATACTTTGGCCACTTCATGTGAAGAGTTGACTCACTGGAAAGGACATTAACGCTGGGAAGGATTGGGGGCAGGAGGAGAAGGGGACAACAGAGGATGAGATGGCTGGATGGCATCACTGACTCGATGGACATGGGTTTGGGTAAAGTCCAGGAGTTGGTGCTGGACAGGGAAGACTGGCGTGCTGCGGTTCATGGGGTCGCAAAGAGTCAGACACGACTGAGTGACTGAACTGAATTGAACCTGTATATGAATAGACAGAGTCTGGGAACAAACATTAGTTCATTAGAAGTGGATATTTTTTGATGGTAGTTTTAAGAGGTGATTTAAATTTTATCTTTATTTTTACCTATGTTGTGTGAACTTTTCATAAGGGATATGAACTTTATAATTTGAAAAAATAAGCTAAGTGGAAAAGTTACTTAAAATACCAAACAAAAAATGAGGTAAAGAAACCACAGGGAAAAAACAAAAACAAAGTCCCAGCTCTGCTGGCACCAGCATCATGGTCCAAAGGTTAAGTTCACATTCTTTTTGTTGGCACCAAAGTCCTTCACAGGCTCTTTGAACCCTCTATGTGGAACAGGTTGCTTTTCTGGAATCATAATCTATCACAGGTATATGAACCAGAATGCATGAACTCTTTGAGGAAAGAATTCCCCAGACCAGCCCCGTGCCTAGCACCTAGCAAGGCGACGGTAAAGGCGGGTAGCACTTGACTGACTGCTGTGAACACCAAGGCCTGATGGACAGGCTGGGACCAGACGAAGAAGAAAGAAGCCAAAGCTTCGGGCACCGTTGTCCTGGAGGCTAGAGGGCTCCTGCCCCTAGTCTCATTTCCTGCTCAGCATGGCAACCACTGGTGGAGCAGGAGTGGTTTGCCTCAGTGGGTGTGTGCTGGAGGCGTTGAACAGCCCAGGAATGGCAGTGCCAGCGGAGCCCACATCCCCGGGGCTGCCTCAGCCCAGCCGGGGCCGTGGCAGGACGGGAGGACCAAGGCTCCTGCCGGGGCCCAGCAGAGCTCCTCCCCTCAGCTGCTGGGCTGCTGAGAGCCCTCCCTCATAAGCAGAGTACCCCAGGTGCACCGTGTGGCTAGATCTGGTTAACTAACAGGTAAAGACAACGCGGAAAAGGCAAATGTTTACACCGAGATAGGCTCCTGGCAACAAAGGCCCAAAACTGTATGATTCTGGAGCAGTATGAATGTTTCTTTGTTTTTGTTTTTTTCCTTGCTGCTGTTACAAACTACCACAAACCCGATGGCTAAAACATTACAATCTATCATCCTACAGTCCTGTCAGAAGTCCAACACAAACCTTCTGGGCTTAAAATTAAGCAGGGCTGCTTTTCTTGTGGAGAGTACGGGATATTCCATGTGCTTACCTTTCCCCGCTTCTAGAAGTTGCTCACGTTCCCTGATCCATGGCCCCTTCTTCACCTGCAAAGCCAGCATGCTGCAGCTCTCTGATTACGCTTCTGTAGTCACAACTCCCTCTGACCACAGTCAGGGAAATAAATTTCTCTGCTTTAACGACCTCTGTGGTCATACTGAGCCTACCCAAATCATCTTTGATAATCTCCTCATCTCAAGGTCCCTAACCTTAATCACACCTGCAAAGTCCCTTATGCTATGTAAGGTAACGTATTGAGAGGTTCCAGGAATTAGGCTATAAACATCTTTTTTTGGGGTATGGGGGGAGGCATTATTCTCCCAACCACAGAAATGTCTATTATTGTTCATGATAGGTAGGCAGTTCTCTATATAAAGATCTGGGAAATATCTATTATGAACTAGAAATCAGCAAGTTCAGTAAATATTTATAGAATGTCCTAATTTTGTAGAATCTCCATTGTTCCCAATAAATGCTGAATGAATTCTCTCTGAGCCACCCCCCACCTGTAATATCCTGGCTTTTGTGGGGTAATGTTGGAGGCTACTTCATCCACTCAACTCTCAGGGTATTGAACAGCAGAGGGGGAAGTCCCACGTCAGTTTTCTAGTCTTTGGTCATTAGATAGATTTTTGGCTAATTTGATAATGAAAAGTTGTCTTTTAGCAAACCCATTTGTGGCAAATTGATCTACAGTTAAAACCATAATAGATAACAATGATAATAAATAATGAAATAAGGAAAATGATTACAGACTCATCAAACTTCTGTTTACTGGCCCCCTCCTTTGTACCTACACTGGTCCTACTGTGTGTTTGATGGCTCTTGTGTATACATCTCTGGCATTTTTTTCCCTGTTTGTTTTAAATTTCTGATTGGTTACTAAACAATTCTTTCTGGTTTCTTCACAGTCCTGTTTGAGGAGAAGTGTTTAGAAAAGTCCAAGAAACCAGAAAATAGACAGGAAGGGATCTGATGCAGGTTCAACATAGGAGGGCGTGGCCAGAAAGGACCACACACTCTGATTGGTCAGAGGCAGGTGTCAGTCAAGCAAGCTGGGAAGTGGGAAGGTGGGGCTTAGAGGAATTTGCCAAAAAGGAAAAAGAACATTTGCAGGAGAGTCTTAAACTTCTGAGAATGCTGCATGTAATCCCAGGCAGAATAAAAACAATCCAAGTTGGGATTCTGCAGTTTGGGGTAGGTTCTGAGATGCAGACCCAAGGGCCTATGAAGGGAAAACACCCAAGAAAGGAGGCTGTGCCAGTAGCCCAGTCACTGGTGCAGTAGTCCCCAAGGATGGTGCCCAAGCCTTGGCTCCTGGGGCTGTCCCGTGCCCCCACAGGGACAGGGAGTCTAGGCTTCAGCATTTACCTAACCTCACTCTCCATCCAAGCTGAGGACTGAGGCTAACTCTAACTCTCTTTATGCTTTTAGTGGACACTGAGTTCTGAACACCTAATAAGAGCAGGCTCTGTAGTTATAACTTAAAAATTCCTCACCTTCTAAACTATATACAATATTTCAATATATCTATGAAGGGATGGGCTTCCTAGTTGGCACTAGTGGTAAAGAACCTGCCTGCCAATGCAGGAGATGTAAGACACATGGGTTAGATCCCTGGGTCAGGAAGATCCCCTGGAGGAGAAATGGCAACCCACTCCAGTATTCTTGCCTGGAGAATCCCATGCACAGAGGAGCCTGGTGGGCCACAGTCCATAGGGTTACAAAGAGTCACACACAACTTAGCATGCATGCAAATGAAGGGATAGGCACCAAAGCTTAACTGTTTCCTGTGGGGAGGAGAGAGAGAGGAGCAGACACAGGAGGGCAACTCTCACTTTCACTCAGTAGACCTCTGAGTGATTGCATTTTGGCAGCAGACATCCATCATGTATTGGGCTTGTAATTAAAAAAATAAGAAGTACTCAGTACTTGCAACACTGTGGTTACTACTATTTAGCTCTGTACTGCTTAATTTATTTAACACCCACTCGGTATGATTTTCCAATGAGATCACATTGGCAGCTGGAAGAGTGTGGTGGTTACACCCAAGCCTGTGGGCAGAGATTCCGCAGCAGCCAGACCCTTCATCTGTCTCAACTTCAGTCTGCCCAGGTAACTCTCCCTCACTTAGTGATAACAGTACTAGGCTGCCCAGGATCTTGCCAGGTTTTTCCACTCCTTGTTATGGCTTCTAACTCTCAGGAAACAACACTCCCCTCTGTGTCCCACTTCCTTTGGATCTGTTGCCTGGTATATAACAGCACAAACCTGAGAATTCAGTCAGAATGAACACCTTAGGTGGCTGCTAATAAGTTAATTATTGTGCTGATTTGAACTCTAGGTTGGTGTCTCCTGGTTGGCAGTCTAGAGTCTTCTTCTGGTTTATCCTTACAGTATTTACATTTGCCACAAGCCTGCACTCAACTGATATAGCCTGTATTTAATGGCTCAGACAAGTAAAGATTCTACCTGCAATGTGGGAGACCCAGGTCGATCCCTGGGTTGGGAAGATCCCCTGCAGGAGGGCATGGCAATGCATTCCAGTATTCTTGCCTGGAGAATTCCATGAACAGAGGACCTTGGTGAGCTACAGTCCATGGGGTTGGACACAGCAACACTCACTTGTTCAATGGAATTGTCAGGCAAGTGTATACTCCTCGGTTCTGCCTCGTAACAACAGAGACTTGGAGTGACGGACATTAAAGCCCTTGGCGCATCACAGCTCTTGGGTATTGGACAGAACATGTTATAGTTCTTAGACAAATCAGTGTTACAGCTCTATTTTATCTAGAAAATAGCAAGGGAATCCATCCTCGAGGCGTGAGGGCATGCCGACCCAAAGACGGGAAGAGAGGAGAGTCGGGGTGCGTGCCAGCGCACACCATGGCTCCTCTTTTTATATGTGTTTTCCTCCCGCCATGGGCCTGCCCTGTGCAAACTGGGCTGGCCAGGAGTGCTGTTGGTTCTCCCTGCGGTCCTCACTCCGGTCCTCAGACCTTCCTCTGACCTTCCTTTGTTCTATTTTTGCGGGCTTCTCCCTTCCTTGTCTTTTAGCCACAGCCATTTTGGACTCCTGTTTCCTGTTCTAACTAACTAACATAATTTAACACAAAAGACTGAGGATTTCCAGCCCCCAGACAGATCTAACCAGGATGGATTGTTATTTTTTATATTGAAGTACAGTTTATTTACAATGTTGTGCCAACCTCTGCTGTATGGCGAAGGGATTCAGTCATACACATACATTCTTCTGAGCAGGCAGCCATCTTCAAGCTCATTAAGCCACTTAACGATAGTCCTCTGACGTGCAGGATCACTGTGGTTTTAATTTTCTTTACAGTTTTTAGATTGTTCCAATTTCCTATCATATGCGTATAATACTTTTTCTCTATGGCAGAAAAAAATAAATGTGAATTAAAAAAATACCCCAAACTACTACACATTGTGTTATTAGTTCCTGCTTCTCTGCATCACTCGTATGCTTTTAATTCTTGCCCTGATCCAAGCCACCCAGTGAACCATTTCCTGTGAACCCTTTCTCAGAAGTGGTTTTCAAGTGGATATTATGAGGCCTGTCAAATCACATGGGCTAGCGCTTGAATCATAGCTCAGAGTGAACACGGACAAGCACCTTAATTCTCTGAAACTGTCTCTTCATCTGTAAAAGAAAGAAAGACCTACCTTCTGGATTGTCATGTAGTTGGATCAGCAGCCTCCCAAATTTAATGTGTTGATGAATCACCTGGGAGGTTGTTAAAATGCAGGCTCTGACTTAGGTCTAGGATGGCCCCAAGGGTCTGCATTTCTAAGAGCTCCTAGAAGTGGAGCTGATGTTGTGGTGCATGAACCACACTCTGATGAGGGACACAACGTCTGCAGGAGTCCGGGCAGGGATGTCCTATCTGCGCTTGTTCCTCTCCTTCCAGGCGGCCTGGGTTTTCTGGCTGCTTGACGAGCCCGCCTCAGAGAACTGCTGACTGAGATCTCTTAAGGTGCAACCCAAATCACCTGAGTTTCAACCTATTTCTATTCTCTCCACTTCAATATCCTTATTATTATTTTTTCTGTTCAAGGACTTCATTCTTCTTTGGCCTAACAAAGATACTGGTACCTATGCTTTTAGGTTACAGTTTTTAATTAATTAATTAATTTTTGGCTCTGCTGGGTCTTAGCTGCTGCATGCAGGCTCTCTCTAGTTGCTGTGAGCAGCGTTACTCTACAGTTCTGAGGCATGGGCTTCTCATTGCAGTGGCTTCTCTTGTTGTGGAGCATGGTCTCTAGGGCATGCCCGCTTCAGTAGTTGTGACCTGAAGCTTGTGCAATCTTCCCTGGCCAGGGATTGAACCTGTGTCCCCTGTGTTGGCAGGTGGATTCTTAAAACGCTGGACCACCAGGCAAGTCCAGATTATTTTTTAAAGATTATTGAGGTATAATTGACATATGATAAATTGCACTTAGAGTATATGATTTAATAAGTTCTACAGTATGTATACCCTTGAAAAACCATCATCATACTCAAGATAGTGACATATCCATCATCCACCCAAAGTGTCCTTAAGTTCCGGATGCACCCTCCAACCCCTGGATACCAACCATCTGCTTCTGTTATATAGGCTAGTCTGCCTTTCCTAGAATTTTAAAAACAAAGAATCATGCACATTTACTCTTTTACTATCTTTTTTTCTTTTACTCACTTTTTTCTTTCAGCCTAATTATTTCAACCCTATGGATCATAGCCCACCAGGCTCCTCTGTCCATGGGATTCTCCAGGCAAGAATTCTGGAGTGGGTTGCCATGCCCTCCTCCAGGGGATCTTCCCAACCCAGTGATCAAACCCCGCATCTCTTATGTCTCCTGCACAGGCAGGCGTGTTCTTTACCACTAATGAAACCTGGGAAGCCTCATTTATTGTCTTACTTTTTTCTTTCAGCCTAATTATTTCATCCATGTTATTGTGTGTACTCATGTGTTGTTTATTGCTGATAGTGTTTCATTGTATGGATAGCTGTCATAATTTGTTTATCCATTTGCCTGTTGATGGAACTTTGGATTTTTTCCAATTTCTGATTGCTACCAATATAGTTGCTTTTAACAGTTTTGTACAAGTCCTTGTATCAACATACACTTTCATTTTCTCTTGGGTAAACACCTAGAGTGGAGTGGTTGGGTCATACGGCCAGGGGTATGATTAAGTTTAAAAAACTTAATCTATTTTCCAAAATAGATGTACCATTTTACATTACCAACAGAAGAGTATGAAGTTCCATTTCTTCCACATTCTAGAAAATATTTACGACTGTGAATAAACACAGTAAAAAATTTTTTAGGAAAGTCATTAGGGCCAAAACCCCATTTCATCATTCATCCTACTCATGGGAGATAACACTATCAAAAGGCCATGTTTGTATATTTCCAGAAGTTTGCTCTTGTAAGAGAATATAAAAAAGTAATTGAAAAATGTACGTATCTCTGTCTTCACTGCTCTTTTAAAAAGTGATTTTAAAATAGATTTTGTTAGTGAATAGATCAGATTCTATCTTGTTAGAATTTTAAGTATTACGGTATTTGTTTGTGATGTGGTAAACAAGGACTATAGGAGTTTCCACTAGCTCTCTTTCTTCCTATCCCCGGAGGGCACTAGAAAATAACTCAACATGAACATCACAGCCTTCAGTTCAGTTCAGTTGCTAGGCGGTGCCCAGCTCTCTGTGACCCCATGGACTGCAGCACACCAGGCCTCCCTGCCCATCACCAACTCCCGGAGTTTACTCAAACTCATGCCCATTGAGTTGGTGATACCATCCAACTATCTCATCCTCTTGTTGTCACCTTCTCCTCCCACCTTCAATCTTTTCCAGCATCAGGGTCTTTTCAAATGAGTCAGTTCTTCGGATCAGGTGGCCGAAGTATTGGAGTTTCAGCTTCAGCATCAGTTCTTCCAATGAATATTCAGGACTGATTTCCTTTAGGATGGACTGGTTGGATCTCCTTGCTGTCCAAAGGACTCTCAAGAGTCTTCTTCAACACCACAGTTCAAAAGCACCAATTCTTTGGCACTGAGCTTTCTTGATAGTCCAACTTTCACATCCATACATGACTATTGGAAAAATGATAGCTTTGACGAGATGGACCTTTGTTGGCAGAGTAATGTCTGGTTTTTAATATGCTGTCTAGGATGGTCATAACTTTACAGGCCTTAAGAGCCATAAATGAGTTAACAACAAACAAACAAAAGGGAGGGGAAGGAGTGTCTTTCCTCATGACATTATGTTTGACAACTATTCTTTTATTTCAAGAGAGCTATAGAGAGAGCTGGCAGTAGAAGAAGTAGGTAAATAGCACCAATAATCACAGTTCTTAATCATTACAGAACACTTACTAGGTGCTCCTTGGTGCTCTCTCTGTGCACATTTCCCTTCATTAGGTCTGTGGAGAGTAACCTGCTTTCTTTAGTGTAGACACAAGCTCCACAACAGGGATTACTGAAAGGTCTAAAAATAGGGGAAAGGAATCCAGCTGACATTTCTTGGGCTCTCTGGGGAAGCACCACCCAACTCCCTTCAACTGCACACCAGGGTGATTTCCAAGACCTCTGCCACTCTCCGCCCCCAGGTTCACTTCCTCTTCTGGGCATTCCACTCCAGAAATGATCCTTGGACACAGTCACCAGGTAATGTCAACTCCTTTTTATGTTATCTATGGAGAGTGCGTTTTCTTAACGAGTCTTTGTAACACTGACACCCTCTTAGAATCTATAGGTCTAGCTTCTTTGTTTGAGCCCACAGAAGATGCAACCCAAATTCTCACCAAAATTGTCCAGTCCTCTATCTTCCAAGTGTCTGAAGCGCGGATGACATTAGAATCAGGCCAGTCTGTAACCTCAGCCTTTTGTTTTCCTATCCCTAAAAATATAACAGGGTAATTCCTACATCCTAGGGTTTATTCACCTATTCCCTCACAAGTTCAGTAGTTCCTTCCTTCATGCGTTTAACCAGCCACTCGTCTGTACACTCATTCATTCAGTTCATCAAGTACCTAGTCCGCGCCAATCACCATTCCAGTGTGCTAAGTCGCAGGGGGTATTGTCCCTCGAGGCGGTAGATACTCTAATGCTCTAAGCAGCTACTGCTTTTTACTATCAGTGGTCATTTCCCCACAAATCACCAAAGCAAAGAAAATTACTTAAATTACAACGGCAAAATACAGACTAGAATTTCTTGGCACAGACGTTTCGAAACGCCTTTCCTTTCTGGAAAATATTCAGGAAGCAAGAAGGTCTTCCTTCATGCCAGATGGTTCTCTGAGCTAGCCCCATGAGGCCTCGCGGTTCCTGGAAACTTTTCTTGCCCAGAGAATCCAGAAGACTTGCAGTGTATTTCTGGGCTGGAATTGCGAACCGAGTTCTGATTCTGCCCAGTACCGTTCAGTCCTTACCCTTAACTGTTGTATGCTTCAGTTTTCCCAACTGTAAACCAGGTGCTAGGCTCCTAAATGGCTGTGGCATGCACGGTAAGCAAGTCCTTTAGCCTTTTCGGTGCTGTTCCGAAAAGCGAGGGTTCGTCCACACTGGAGTTCTAGGGTGAGCGGTTCGCGCTCCAAGCTTGGGCGCGCACCCCAGATAAGAGGGCGTCGATGTACAGGCAGCGAATGCACCCAGCCCAGCCCTGCCTTCCTGAGCATCATGAGACTTATTAGAAAATGAAACTGAAAACCAGAAAGCCTGTTTCTAACCTGCCCCGGCTTAGTTCGCTCGGAGACTTGTGACGGCCCGGCGGGCAGGCTTCCGATTGGCTGCCTGAGGGCGGACTATAAAGGCGAGCGCGGAACGCGGCCGCTCACTCAGCCACCCGCGCAGCTGCTGCAAGGATGGCTCGCTTCGCGGCCTTGGTCCTTCTCGGGCTGCTGTCGCTGTCTGGACTGGACGCCATCCAGCGTGAGTGTCCTCTCCTCTGTCTCCTCTTCCGCCAGCCCGTCCTGTCCCGGTGACACCCACTTGGCACCCTGGGCACTAACTCTGTCCACCCCGGTCCCGCTCCCAAGTTTTCCTTCCCAGCTCGGTGGAGGAGCACCCGGCTTCCTCTCGGGCGGTGGAAGCGGCGCGCGGGGAGTGGGGAGGGGGTGCGATCCCAGGTCGCCAACTTCCCGGGGATGTGGGGAGGGAGCCCCTGGCACGCCCGGACGGTACCGCGTGGGTCGGGACGTAGTTCCCGGGTGCGGATGTGGTTCAGGGCGGGCGCGGTGGGGGAGGGATTCTCTTCCTCTGGTTCGCGTGTCTCTGGCTCCCCCCGCGCATCTCTGGAGCGGGTGGGGGGAGGGGGGTGGGGTGGGGTGCGGGCTGGCAGGTCCCAGAGGGCAGGGTTGGGGTCTGCGAACTGGTGGAGACAGCCGGTGGGCTTAGGGGGAGTCGCCGCCGCCGGGGTATGTCGGCCAGCTGGCATCCTGAGGGCGTGGAGCTTCCTGCAGGCGCCGGGCAGGTTCACCTGCCCCTCTGTACTTTTCCCCAAACAAGGGACCAAACCAGAAATGAGGAATTTTGCGGTGACTTTAGTGGAATGCCTTGAGGTTTAACAAACCGATTCGCCTCGTTAATTCTCTTGTTCTCCTTACACTTCGCTTTTAATAATAATCACAGAGGTTCCCGGTGACAGCTGTTTGTCCTGCGCTGTGTGCTGTGTCACTTAATTGTGAAAGGGGTCAGCGATGTAAATACGGTGCCTATCATCAGTTCAGTTCAGTTCACTCAGTCGTGTCCTACTCTTTGCGACCCCATGAACCGCAGCAGGCCAGGCCTCCCTGTCCATCACCAACTCCCGGAGTCTACCCAAACCCAGGTCCATTGAGTTGGTGATGCCATCCAACCATCTCATCCTCTGTCGTCCCCTTCTACCGCCCTCAATCCCTCCCAGCATCAGGGTCTTTTCAAATGAGTCAGCTGTTCGCATCAGGTGGCCAAAGTATTGCAGTTTCAAGCTTCAACGTCAGTCCTTCCAATGAACACCCAAGCCTGATCTCCTTTAGGATGGACTGGTTGGATCCCCTTGCAGTCCAAGGGACTCTCAAGGGTCTTTTCCAGCACCATAATTCAAAAGCATCAATTCTTCAGCACTCAGCTTTCTTTATGGTCCAACTCTCACATCCATACATGACTACTGGCAAAACCATAGCCTTGACTAGACGGACCTTTGTGGACAAAGTAATGTCTCTGCTTTTTAATATGCTGTCTACGTTGGTCATAAAGGAAGGAAAAGTTATGACCAACCTAGACAGCCTATCATCAGGATGTCACAAATGAGGAAAGGGAGGCTGACAAGTTGAAGTAAGTTAATCCCGCAGGGGATCAGTGGCAGACAGTAGAGCCTGACCAGAGCCTTTGGCCAGGTGGTGCGCCCATTAGGCGTCACCTGTGCATTTTTCATAACCATCTGGGGGTGAGATTCTAGGGAGCAGGCTGGGCAGCCATGGGCCTCTGTGGCCTTTGTTCACAAAGGGCTTCCTCCTTTGGCTCCTTGCCTGGTTCTTTCCAAGATGAAGTGTCTCTCTACTTTCAGTTTTGAGCAAGTGAAGGTTTATCAGTCAGAAAGGTTGTAAAACTAGGGATGAATAATCAACACACTTACCCAGGTTGTCAGGGACACTGTGTTTAGATGCCTTCTAAATACACTGAAGATCAGATTTCTCTTTTGTTTGAAAATGGAATTTAAAATTTATTTGCCAAAAAAACACATGATGTCTGTATTATCACTGTTATTGATGTTTGGCTATAGAATTCTTTCCAAAAAATAACAAGCAGACATTAAAAAGTATGTTAATTAGAGAACTTCCAAGATAATACATGCCTGGAAAACACACAGGGGATTTCTAGAAGACATTCAAAAAACATGTAGTTGTGATTCACTTTCCTGGGGCGGCGGAGGGGGGGGGGGGGTCCTATCTTCTACTCTTTCCCTGTGTAGGTTTTATTTCAGTCTGGGCGTAAATTAAGTTTTCACTTAAACTACAGAAGCTAAAATAACTCTCCCCATAATGCAGAAGCAGTAAGTGGCTGAAGCCCGATTCAAACCCAGGCCTGTTGGATACATCTCCTCCTTCTGGAAACTACTATTGTGATACCCTTGCAAACCCGCCCCCTGCACAAACCTGCCTAGCTCCCTCAAAGGGAGAATTCCAGGTGGAATGGAGTTGTGCTCTCAGTACTGTAGTATGTATTATGGTCTAGTTACTAGATCTGCCTGCAATGCGGGAGACCTGGGTTTGATCCCTGGTTGGAAAGATCCCCTGGAGAAGAGAAAGGCTATGCACTCCAGTATTCTGGCCTGGAGAATTCCATGGACTCTATAGTCCATGGGGTTGCAAGGAGTCAGACATGACTGAGTGACTTAACTGTCACTTATTAGAAGCTCAAATAAATCAGAAGATTTATCTTCACTTTGAATGATGGAAAAATACCAGGGCTTCATAGTATTTCCAGTCTAGCTCTTAGTGGGACTAGGGATCTTTTCTTTGATGATCGGATGATTCTACAAAGATACATCCAGTCACAGTGGCCTGGACTCCTCCTTCTCTGTACCTCCTGGACATAGAGGATGAACTGACCTTTGTAATCATGTCCCCTGAGTGTATTTGTATTTAAGTGGCTTATATACATATATTTATATCAGTGTGTATATTTAGTAGCATTAACAGTTCACTTAGAAAAATATAGATATAAAGCTTATAATATTTTCTTCCACATTCTCATGGAGGGTCTCAACATGCATTTCATTTTGGAATCCACCTGTCCTGTAGCAATATATAATATTCTCAACCTGGCAGATTATGGAAGTCACTTAACCATGCTCATTAAAAATGCAGATTCCACTGTCACATGCATTAATCCACTTGGTCCTAACAGAGAGTATAATCTTTCCCATCTGCCACAGTCCTCACTCTTCCCTGTTGTTCTCACCCAGCCCGACCCACTCATCTAAGGTGTTTTCCAGCTCCTGTAGGTGTTTCACTTTTATTTCTTTGTTGTCTGGCTCATGAAATCAGGTACACAATCAGATGGAGATTTGTCATATGAACTCCAGACGTGATGAAGAGGTTGTGTTCTGTAGAAATATACTTTGGGTTGATTCTGTTAGGAACCTGAGCAAGGAGGTAACAATAATTACACCTGCCATTTATTTACCAAGCAACTGCAGTGTGCAGGGCACTGTACTAGGCACCTATTGAGAAGTCTGGTGGGTGTGCATCTAGACAAGAGACCAGGAAGAAAGAAGTAAATGTAAGGAAAATGATTGACGGGGCTGAAAGAGGGTGTAATAAGGGAGTTTTTTGATGTGGCCACCCTGGAGGGTGTGTGAAGTGAGAAACGAAGCTCAATCAGTAGACTGGGGCCAAATCATGTAGACTCTTGAGTGATATAGATTCTATGTGCTGAGGAGCCATGAAGCCTTCTTCTTGAGAGCCTCCACACACAACTGTTAAAAGATACAGCACAATGTCCACTGACAGAAGAAGATGTTACTAGAAATCTGCTAGAAAAAGCCTGAAAGGCATGTGTAGGGGGATTATGTGGGAAAGATACTAAGTCATGGTTTATCCCACAAACTGGAGGTGGCCATTTGCAAAAATGTAAGGTCATTTGGCCCGAGGGAAAGTGGAATTGGGAGAAATGGAGGATCCAATGTAAACATTTGGTGCCTGATCTAGCTTCAGACCAAGGTCCCCCCAAGTGGAATACTCTGCAGTTTCATCTGTCTTTCCCTGCCACTCCTCAGGTACCCCAAAGGTTCAAGTGTACTCAAGACACCCACCAGAGGATGGAAAGCCAAATTACCTGAACTGCTATGTGTCTGGGTTCCATCCACCCCAGATTGAAATCGAATTGCTGAAGAATGGGGAGAAGATGAAATCAGAGCAGTCAGACCTGTCTTTCAGCAAGGACTGGTCTTTCTACCTGCTGTCCCACGCTGAGTTCACCCCCAACAGCAAGGATCAGTATAGCTGCCGAGTGAAGCACATTACTTTCGCAGAACCCCAGACATATGCGTGGGGTAAGTTTTCAAGTTCTTTGGTTAACCGCTGACAGTTGTATGGGAGCACAGCCGTGGCATAAAGCTGCTTTGATATAAAAACATCTGCATGCTGGGATTATCAGGGAATGTTATTAAAGCTCTGCGCAGTGGCACCCTCTGAGAGAGCGGGGCACAGCGTGGTCGCTGAGACAGTGGTTTCCCTGCAGTGAGAGCAGGGGGCATCAGCACACGCACAGGCACTCCCAAGGCTTCCTCCCTGTGGCCCCCTTGGCTCCCCTGACCGCCTCGGGCACACCCAGGACCAAGGAGGGTCTCCGAAGGCAGGGGCCTTTGTGTGCAAGCCCTGCTATGGTAGGGCCCTCCAACCCTGGCCTCCTCTAGTTCTCTGGATTGCTTGGGATCTCAGGCTGGTAGGAAATGTCTAGGTTTTTCTTCACTGGCTCTTCTGCCATCTTTGTTGATAACAATTTTAGACTTTCGTAGTACGCAGCATTTCAGAAGTCAAACTTAACTGTTTTCTTTCTCTGTTTTCTTTTTCATAGATCGAGACCTGTAAGCAGCACCATCAAGGTGGGTTTCTAACCTTAAGAAACCCTATTGTAAAATCAGTATCCTGGGGACCATTACAGACAGCTCTAATGTGATAAGCCTCACAGTCTGGAAGACATTAATCAGGGTAACAATTCAGCAGGCAGAGAAGAATCCCACGGGGTCCCATTCCCTGCCCCTGAGAGAGGGGGAGATGAGGAAGGCCGTGGCCCTGGGTGTGACTTTCCCAGCATCACTAACCCTCTAAAGGGAGGACAGAGGAGCTGCAGGTGTGGGGTTCCAGGCAGAGGCAGCTGTTACCCACAGCACCTGCAAGTGTTTGCTCTTCTGCCATTTGCACGTTGGGCATCTCTGGGCCTTCAAAGGTGAACTGTCCCTTCCTTTGCGTGGCAGCTCTTTGCTAAATAGCCTGAAGAGAAGAGTGACATGGTTCTGCAGAGACACCATTCCTAAGTGTCTGGGCACTGTAGTTGGGTCTCTAAGCTCCCAGTCCAATAGAGGAGAGAAGTGGAAACAAGACTGTTGTAACTCAATGTAAAGACACTGTAACAGATGTATTGCAGCTCTAGCACCTAACTCTAGCAGTGTGAAACAGGGAGGGATTGGACTTCTCTGCCACTTCAGGTGGAGGCCAGAGGCAGATAATCCAGCTTTTCTGGGGAATTTTATTACTCAGTGTATCCTGGCATGGAAAACCTATTCAAATTTCCTGTTGCACTGTAGGACAGGGATGTTAATTTGCGAGAGCGTCAGAGAGTTTGGCTGACCTGCCCAGCGTCATACAGTTACTAAGTGTTGGGGTTAGGATCTGAACTCTAATACCAGTATTCTTTTCTGTAATGTTGTTAGTGAACCAGTGGGATAAACCAGTAGGTTATACTCTTTTAATTCATCTGGAAAATCGCCTGCAGGTACTACTGTTACCAAGAATGATTTATATACAGCACAAGTTAGATAAGTGTGGTGGTGCTATCTGTAATCTAAATAAAATAAATGTATTTCGTAATAACCCTTTTTTTCTTTTTTTCCCCCAGGTTTGAAGATGCCTCATTTGGGTTGGACTAACTCCAAATTCTGTTTTCTTGCTTTTGAATACTGATACACTTTTATGCTTAGTGCACATAAATAAGAAATTGCATTGATGTTACCACAAACATCTTTTAATTCCTCTTTGTGCCTGTGTTTCCCTGTAGTTTGGTCTGTGTTGGTAGTGAGCGGCAGTGGAATTGCTATGCTAGCATCTTAGAAGTGTGGAGGGAAGAACTCTGATGTTCAACGTCAACATCTGGGCCAAGTAATGCCTTCAGGGTGTTTTTCACACAAATTGTAGTCCGATAGGTATGCAGGTTTAGAGTAAATCTACAATTTTTAATTTTCCTTAGAATTTTGCAAAATGTTGTGAAAGATAATTGTCAGAATTATTGGAAATGTGTCATAGTGGATGGCATTTTGTCATATAAAATGATATTTACTTCTTCTGTTGAGACATGGCTATGCCTGTTTTCATTTTATTTTGTTTTACTAATTAAAATGTGGTAAAACTTGATGTGTACAGTACTTATTTTTAACTCCTAACTCCTTCGTTCAAACAGGGAAGTGGTCATCAGATATCATTTGGAGAAGAATGTAAACTCCTGATTTTGCTGTAGGCTTTTGCTCACAGTGGAAGGAGCATCAGCAATTTGCATTTTACAAATGAGGAACAGCCTCCCTAAGAAGTTAAATAAGTAAAGGGTCTGTGGTCTGCTGAGAGATCTTGCTTCTGTCTTTTAACCAAAATTCTGTTCCCTGGGCTAAGGAATGAGGAATGTGCAGACTCTCAGAGAGAGCCAAAGTATCTGGAGGATTTTTTTGCAAGTGATATATCCCAATGAAAAATACTAGATTTAAAAACCTCAAGGCATAGTTTATACTTGATCAGGTTTGTGCATTTTAAAAATCTTGACCATGAATTTGAGTTAGTGCTAGGTTCTGACAAGGTGAATAAAACTCAACACTGCTCTCAAATTGCCTTAGTGGAGGTGGAGACATGCACTTAAACAGTTAAAATACATCCTGATAAGCAGTATAGCATAGTTATGCCCAAAGAACTAAGTGACAGGAGAATGTGTTCAGGGAATAAAAGTTTTCAGGTAGATCGTATAGTAGTTCTGCTTTTATTTCTTAAGGAACTCCCATATTGTTATCCATAGTGATTGCGAACTTACATTCTCATCAACTATGTACTACGGTTCCCTTTTCTCTAATACTTATCTATCTTGCTAACTTTCAATATGCAAAAACACAGACTTTAGGTAAGTCTCAGGGAAGCCATTTGCTTGTGCCGAGTATTACTGGGAGATGGTTCTTCCAGTTGTTAAATGGGGCCTGAGTTAAGGAGGTAAAATGGTGAGAGGTATAGAGATATGACAGGTGTGGATAACTCCAAACAGTGGCGCAAAGATGAAATGTGCACCCTGGATGCACATTAGACTTGTAGGGTAAGGGAGTTAGAGAAGGCGGGGTTTGGAAAAAGAATGAGACTGGCACTTTATAGGAACAGATCACTTTTAATGAGGCGAGAAGGTGCAGCAGTCAGATTAGTGAGCTGCTGCCCTAACCCAAGAAAAGAGTAAGTATATATAGGCATATATGTGGAAAGCTACTGTCTTTTTTTTTTTTTTTCACTTATTTTTATTAGTTGGAGGCTAATTACTTTACAATATTGTAGTGGGTTTTGTCATACATTGACATGAATCAGCCATGGATTTACATGTGTTCCCCATCCTGATCCCCCCTCCCACCTCCCTCTCAATCCCTCTGGGTCTTCCCAGTGCACCAGGCCCGAGCACTTGTCTCATGCATCCAACCTGGGCTGGTGATCTGTTTCACTATAGATAATATACATGTTTTGATGCTGTTCTCTCGAAACATCCCACCCTTGCCTTCTCCCACAGAGTCCAAAAGTCTGTTCTGTACATCTGTGTCTCTTTTTCTGTTTTGCATATAGGGTTATCATTACCATCTTTCTAAATTCCATATATATGTGTTAGTATGCTGTAATGTTCTTTATCTTTCTGGCTTACTTCACTCTGTATAAGGGGCTCCAGTTTCATCCATCTCATTAGAACTGATTCAAATGAATTCTTTTTAATGGCTGAGTAATATTCCATGGTGTATATGTACCACAGCTTCCTTATCCATTCATCTGCTGATGGGCATCTAGGTTGCTTCCATGTCCTGGCTATTATAAACAGTGCTGCGATGAACACTGGGGTGCACGTGTCTCTTTCAGATCTGGTTTCCTCAGTGTGTATGCCCAGAAGTGGTATTGCTGGGTCATATGGCAGTTCTATTTCCAGTTTTTTAAAGAAATCTCCACACTGTTCTCCATAGTGGCTGTACTAGTTTGCATTCCCACCAACAGTGTAAGAGGGTTCCCTTTTCTTCACACCCTCTCCAGCATTTATTGCTTGTAGACTTTCGGATAGCAGCCATCCTGACTGGCGTGTAATGGTATCTCATTGTGGTTTTGATTTGCATTTCTCTGATGATGAGTGATGTTGAGCATCTTTTCACATGTTTGTTAGCCATCTGTATGTCTTCTTTGGAGAAATGTCTGTTTAGTTCTTTGGCCTACTTTTTGATTGGGTCATTTATTTTTCTGGAATTGAGCTTCAGGAGTTACTTGTATATTTTTGAGATTAATCCTTTGTCTGTTGCTTCATTTGCTATTATTTTCTCCCAATCTGAGGGCTGTCTTTTCACCTTGCTTAGTTTCTTTTGTTGTGCAAAAGCTTTTAAGTTTAATTAGGTTCCATTTGTTTATTTTTGCTTTTATTTCCAATATTCTGGGTGGTGGGTCATAGAGGATCCTGCTGTGATTTATGTCATAGAGTGTTTTGCCTATGTTCTCCTCTAGGAGTTTTATAGTTTCTGGTCTTACATTTAGATCTTTAATCCATTTTGAGTTTATTTTTGTGTATGGTGTTAGAAAGTGTTCTAGTTTCTTTTACAAGTGGTTGACCAGTTTTCCCAGCACCACTTGTTAAAGAGGTTGTCTTTTTTCCATTGTATATCCTTGCCTCCTTTGTCGAAGATAAGGTGTCCATAGGATTGTGGATTTATCTCTGGGCTTTCTATTCTGTTCCATTGATCTATATTTCTGTCTTTGTGCCAGTACCATACTGTCTTGATGACTGTGGCTTTGTAGTAGAGTCTGAAGTCAGGCAGGTTGATTCCTCCAGTTCCATTCTTCCTTCTCAAGATTACTTTGGCTATTCGAGGTTTTGATTAAAACTCTCCAGAAAGCAGGAATAGAAGGAACATACCTCAACGTAATAAAAGCTATATATGACAAACCCACAGCAAGCATTACTCTCAATGGTGAAAAATTGAAAGCATTTCCCCTAAAATCAGGAACAAGACAAGGGTGCCCACTCTCATCACTACTATTCAACATAGTTTTGGAAGTTTTGGCCACAGCAATCAGAGCAGAAAAGTAAAAGGAATCCAGATAGGAAAAGAAGAAGTGAAACTCTCGCTGTTTGCGGATGACATGATCCTCTACATAGAAAACCCTAAAGACTCTACCAGAAAATTACTAGAGCTAATCAACGAATATAGTAAAGTTGCAGGATATAAAATTAACACACAGAAATCCCTTGCATTCCTATACACTAACAATAAGAAAACAGAAAGAGAAATTAAGGAAACAATACCATTCACCATTGCAACAAAAAGAATAAAATACTTAGGAGTATATCTACCTAAAAAACAAAAGACCTATACAAAGAAAACTACAAAACACTGATGAAAGAAATCAAAGAGGACACAAACAGATGGAGAAATATACCGTGTTCACGGATTGGAAGAATCAATATTGTCAAAATGGCTATTCTACCCAAAGCAATCTACAGATTCAATGCAATCCCTATTAAGCTACCAACGGTATTTTTCACAGAACTAGAACAAATAATTTCTCAATTTGTATGGAAAGCTACTGTTTTAAGGGGGCCTGTTCTCCAGGTTGTTCGGAGTGGGTGGGGCAAGGAATTTTGGAAATCGGCCAGAGGCTGGACTGGTTGGGAGCTGGGTATAATCAGCCTTAATGTCCATTTTTTTCTTTGGGTGAGAGAGTTCTTTGTTTTGCATAGAATGGTGGGGCGGACCTAGAGGGGAGTTTTAATTCCTGGCTATTTTGAGCCATGTAACTTTCCTTCAAGAATCACTTATGGAACTTAATAAAAAAATACCAGCTCTAAAAATTAAAGCCTATTAAAAAAACCCACCACCTTCCCAAGCACCAATCCAGACCAACTAAATCGTAATCTATAAGTATGGAGCCCACATATCAGTATTACTATTTTTTTTTTTTTAAGTTAAGGCCTTATTTTTTTAGAGCAGTTTTAGGATCTCAGCAACACTGAGGGGAAAGTGTAGATATTTCCCGTATACCTCTTGCACCCACACATGCATAGCCTCCCCCACTATCAACACCCCCCACCAGAATGGTACATTTATTAAAACTGATGAACACACAGTAGCACATCATAATCAACAAGGTTCATAATTTAAGGTTGTTCTTGGTGTTTTGTTCCATAGGTATAACCCAAATGAACTTTTTGGCCAACCCAATATCATAACATGTATCAGTCATTATACTGCCCTAAACTATGTGCTCTACCTATTAAGTTCTGCCACCCCTGGAAATCACTGATCTTTTTTTTCACTGTCTCCATAGTTTTTCCTTATCCAAAATGTTATATCCAGAATCATGCAATATGCATCTTTTTCATATTGACTTTTTCCATGTACTCATATGCATTTAAAGTTCCTCCATGTCTTTTTTTTTTTAATGACTTTATAACTTATCTTTAAGCTTTGAGTAATATTACATTATATGGATGTACCACAGTCTATCCATTCATCTACTGAAGTACATTTTAGTTTGTTCCAAATTTGGGTAATTATGGATGAGGCTGCTATAAACAGCATGTGCAGATTATTGTGGACTTAAGTTTTCACAGTATTTACTTAAATTTTTACATAGTTCTTAGGTACAGCCAAGGTTGAGACTCATTGAGTTACATCATAAAAGACTTTTTCGTTCCATGTCACTCAACAACTATTTTGTGAAAAGCTGCTTTGCTGGCTGATATTTCAATGTAATGACAATTTGGAGCATGCTTTAGTCTCTCATTTCAGAAGACAAGATTGATCAAAGAGGAGAAATACTGGAGCTTAATTAAACTTACTAAATATAACTGCAGTTGCAAATTAAAAAGTCTCAATTTCAGTAATAAAGAATTAGATCTTATATTCTAACTTGTAAGAATACCCATGTTCTATGGCTGAAGCAGAATAGCAGTTTCTAGAAAATATATATAAGCCGTTATATATAAGTACATGCATTTTATATCTGTATGATATACCAAAGCAGGTCTGGTAAGTCACACCCTGCTCTGAATTGTTATTCAAGGCATGAATGAGGGTACATAAAGAGAAAGCAAGTCATTTTCATTAGTGTCAGTTGGTGTTTTCCAGAAACCATATGTACTAGGGGAAGTGGGGAGGGATGTGGGGGAGGCATGGGAGTTGGGGATTAGAAGGGGAAACTGGAGGCTCAGGCCCTGAGCAGTGGTGTTCCCCTCCTGCTGCTCACCATGGCCAACAGTGAGGCCTGTGCCTTGCTCTTCTCAGCACTGGGAGATGTGGCAGCTGAGCCAATCACCACCTACCATGGCCTGGCCAGATGGAAGGAGGGTAGGACCCATCAATACTGCCCACATTCTCCCAGGCAAAGAACTGGTCTCATCCCAGGCTGTTGGGGTCCTTGCCCCAGCAGGATCCAGGGGTACCCTCAGAATGAATGGCGTGGGCAAGAGAGAGAGAGAGAGAGAGAAAGAAAGAAAGAAAGAGACCAGACCGTGATGTGCAGCAGAGTCTGGCAGTTGCTTTATTTTTCACCGTAGCCTTTATACCCTAAGTTGGTACATTTCTAAGGGGGAGATAAGCATACAGACTTAGTTTAACATTACATCAGCTTGTCCTTTACGAAACCAGGTGTTCTCTGTATATTTTTTGTTTATGAGAGTCTTTTCCCATAGATTTTTTATACATTATCTCTAGCCTTGAGCTTAGCAGAAAATAGAAAAGTGGCAGTCTCTTGGTACAGCAGTAACATAGTAGAAATACAATCCTGTTAACACAACAGTCAGTCTTTTTGCAGAAGTTCTCAGCTAAATTTATCTCAGAAGTTTAGCACACAAAGACTCTGCGGCTCCGGTGAGGCAGCCCCTGTTTAGCACTCCTGGTTAAAATTAACAATTATATTTCTAAACTCTTATTTTTCTAGATCTTCAACTATATTAACAATAGTTTTCACTGTACAACCTCAGCACATTAACATCAATCAAACGTTGATCCAATACCCACTTTTAAAACAACACTTTTTGTGTTCTCTAATAGGGCTTCCTCACCCCCCAAAGGGCTCTGTGCCTATTAGGGCCTTTTTTAAGGTTAATCTCTATGTATGATATCTTTTGGCTTTCAGGCCTGTTGACAATTTATGGCTTGCACCTGGTGTAACTTTAAGCAACTTCAGTAGTCGACCCTGTCTTTTCTGTGGTTAATCTATTTTCTTTCTATTAGGTGTCATCTCCATGGGAACTATATAGGATTACATTTTTACAGAACAGAAATGCGAAGGACTGCAAAAACAGCAGATATAGCACAAAACAGGCTCTTAGTCTAAAAGTTAACTACCTGCAAGAAGTCACCAGCTAATCTCTTGCAATGGGAGCACACATTTATCAAACAAGCCAGAATGCCGGCAAAAAGGGTTTGAATTGAAGCATTTCTTTCATCCCTGGCCCCTTCACAGGGTACCAGCGTCTAGGAGATTTATTAATTAGGGTTTTAAGTTGGTCTTTATTCAATGAAAGAGGAGCAGGAGAACTCTCGGCAGGCAACACAAGAATCTGCAGCAGGGCAAACAAGAACAACAGCAGAAAAAGGGGGGAGGATGCAGCGTGGGGTAGAGGCCGAGGCCAACCTGGAGGGTCCCTTGTATCCTGAATGGCCTTGCGTGTCAGGTCTTTTCCTCATGACCTCGTCATGGGTGGGATCTCCCACAATGGCTCCCGGCACCAGGCTATGCTGGTGAAAGGGCCCAAGGAAGCTGTCGCTCAGTTTGGAGCAAACTGATTATTTGAAGAATTGTTTTGCTAATTGATAAATGAACTTTTTTCTTTCAAGAAATTGATTTTATAATTGTTCTAAAATTGCCACCCTTATCAGGTGGTGCTAGTTGTAAAGAACCTGCCTGCATTGGCAGACAGGAGACATGAGACTTGAGTTTGATCCCTGGGTCAGGAAGATCCCCTGGAGGAGGGCATGGCAACCCACTCCAGTATTCTTGCCTGGAGAATCCCATGGACAGAGGAGTCTGGCAGGCTACAGTCCACAGGGTCTCCAAGAGTCGAGCACAACTGAAGCGACAACAGACATAACACACACATCATCAAGTAATGAAAATAAAGAAAAAATATTATAAACTTTTGCAATCTCTCATAACAGGATTACCACCTTTTGGATCCCACTGGATTCTCTCAACCCATCATTCTCCATTTTATGTTACAGAACTCTTTGTTAAATAGATTCTCCTTGCACTTCCTTGTAATTTCCCACTAAGGAGAATTTAGAAAGATTCAAGAAACTAGAGAAAGACAGCACAGGACTGGATGCAAGTTTTAGAACTGCAGGGCAGCCTGAGAGAACCCCATAACTTCACTGACCAAAGCAAGTGATACTGAGAAAGAGCTGTAAGGTGGGAGCTGGGACTTAAGGCAGTAAACCACAGTAAAGGGAGAAAGAACACCTGGAAGAGAGAGTCTAAGAAATACAGAAATGCAGGTCAGAACTCAACAATCTTAACAAGAGCTGCTCTGTTGACCCAAGGACCCATAAGGAAACATCAAGAGATGAGGCTGTGACAGTAACTTAGCAGTTTGTGGATAATATTCCTCAAGAATGGTGCTCAGATCTTGGCAACGTGGCAGTCGTCCTGCTCATTCGTTTCAGAGCATCGTTATTTACTATCTCAGGTATTCCACGCTGAGGTGCTACCTCTTATCCCATTTTACATAGGCTTAAAACCATATTAACCTTTTAACTTTTTTCTCAACCTCTCTAAGCAGATTAACACCAACAAGAAAAGGTCCAGAAATGTATACAACAGTCTCTTAACAATATTTACATAGGGACAGGGGCCAAGATGTCAGGAGAACATGAAGACAGAGTTTTAAAATATAATTCTACATACTTCTTTTATTATTTGAATGTATGTTCATAATTTTTGAAAAACAGAAAGTCTGCTTAGGCAAAAAAATCCCAAAACCAACTTGTGAATTCCACCGTCCAGAGATGATGTTCATTTTGGTATGATTAGTTTTAAAAAATAGTTTTACTTATTTACTTTGCTGCACCAAGTCTTGGTTGTGGCACACAGGATCTTTGATCTTCACTGTGGCATGCGGGATGTAGTTCCCCAACCAGGGATTGAGCCTTGGTCCCCTGCACTGGGAGTGTGGAGTCTAGCCACTGGACCACCAGAAAGTCCCTAGTGTGGTTAGCTTTTCAGGAGATTTTAACTTTTGTTCTATCTTTTTAAAAATGGTCATTGTTATTATTTTTAAATTTTTGTAATAATTGTTATATCTCACTTTTTTTTTCACTGCCCCAGTGAAAACATGGCATAAAAGGAAACAGCACAGCGGAGGCAAATGTTCATATCTAGTTTTTGTCAACAACTACTGTCCCAATATATTTGGGCTGTCACTTTTACTTGGATTTCTTGTATTTTAAACTTGAGGTAAAACTCAAAGCCTTTAATAAAATCAGCATTTTGTCTGTGATGTAGCCATCAAGATTTTGCCTCACTTTTTCCTTGAAGTCTAGGCTTTTACAAAAATAAAAAAACCTAAAGACTAAAATTGGGGTCCCAGATATCTTAAAAGAAATCAAGTTATATGTGAGTACCATAATTGGAAACGTTATGCATTAAAAAATATTCTGATACTTCAGAGAGCACAAGAAGGGTTTAATAGAAAAAAAAAAACCAAGTAGTAAATGTAATTACAAATCACAGTTTGATCACATATCAATTACGTAAGTGAAAGTCACTCAGCCGTGTCCAACTCTTTGGGACTCCATGGACTATACAGCCCATGGAATTCTTTAGGCCAGAATACTGGAGTGGGTAACCTTTTCCTTCTCCAGGCGATTTTCCCAACCCAGGGATCGAACCCAGGTCTCCTACATTGCAGGCAGGTTCTTTACCAGATGAGCCACAGGGGAAGCCCAAGAGCACTGGAGTGGGTAGCCTACCCCTTCTTCACTGGATCTTCCCAACCCAGGAATCGATTCCAGGTCTCCTACACTGCAGGCAGATTCTTTACCAACTGAGTTATGAGGGCAGCCCAAGTACTTACTATGCACTAAATTCCATATATCTCCTCTCATTAGTTGGATACAGAGTTATTCATCTTCCTTAGTTCCCCACAACACAGATGATCACAAATTCTACAAAACTACAGCATATTAAAAAGCAGAGACATTACTTTTCCCACAAAGGTCTGCCTAGTCAAGGCTATTTTTTCAGTGGTCATGTATGGATGTGAGAGTTGGACTATAAAGAAAGCTGAGTGCAGAAGAATTGATGCTTTTGAATTGTGGTGTTGGAGAAGACTCTTGAGAGTCCCTTGGACTGCAAGGAGATCCAACCAGTCCATCCTAAAGGAGATCAGGCCTGGGTGTTCATTGGAAGGACTGGTGTTGAAGCTGAAACTCCAATACTTTGGCCACTTGATGTGAAGAGCTGACTCATTGAAAAGACCCTGATGCTGGGAAAGATTGAGGGCAGGAGGAGAATGGGACGACAGAGGATGAGATGGTTGGATGGCACCACCGACTCAATGGACATGGGTTTGGGTTGGCTCTGGGAGTTGGTGATGGATAGGGAGGCCTGGTGTGCTGTGGTTCATGGAGTCGCAAAGAGTCGCACACATCTGAGTGACTGAACTGCATTGACCTGAAGGAGATGTTAATATTTCTATAGCACACAGTCCCAGCTGAAGACCGCAGTGATGTGCAATCTTCCCCTCCCCCATGGGCCACTTCCTCTTTTTACTGTTTTTCACTTAGAAAACAGAGAGGACTCTTGATGCCACACAATGCCATTCTGTTACTTGAAGTGGTTTTCTAGGTATATTAAGCTGTCTGCAACTGTGCATACCATTTTCCTCATCTGAAGAGTCAGTGAATGTCTTATGACTTGTTCTTGCAGAAGCGGGCCCTGAGTCAAGGATCTGGATGTATTAATCTGTGATTTAGGGCTTCCAGGAGAAACTAAAAAGGGCGTGGGGATGAAGGATAGGAAATGAGAAGAAGCCAAATGAGGGTGTGGTTTCAAAAACCCTACACTCAACCTATGCCCATGGGAGCTCAGAACACAGGAGTGCATGGCAGAGATTGTCCTGCCTTGTAGCAAAGAAGCTGGCCTTTGGTATTCCATATCAGCCTGGCTTTGCTTGGACACAGCCTGGACGATGTCAGGAGTGTGAAGAAGGGTGAAACATAGAATGCCAAGGTACTGCCAGCTCACTCCAGTGCCTGAGGGTAATTTGCAGCCCTAGGGATAATGCGCATGTGCTAACTGATAGCAGCAAAATATGAAAAAGCTGGGGACGGACTCACCGACCATGGGTGGAGCATCAGTTTGCTACTGTGGGTTTCCTGTAAACTTCCTCTGCTGGGTGCACAGCACATGTAATCACAAACTTTCACTGTAAGTTATAAGTTTCTGACCATAAAGAAGGCAGAGTGCCAAAGAATTGATGCTTCCAAATTGTGGTGCTGGAGAAGACTCTTGAGAGTCTCTTGGACTGCAAGGAGATCAAACCAGTCAATCATAAAGTAAATGAACCCTGAATACTCACTGGAAAGAATGATGATGAAGCTGAAGTTTCATTGCTTTGATGCGAAGAGCCGACTCACTGGAAAAGACCCTGATGCTGGGAAAGATTGAAGGAAGAAGGAGAAGGGGACGATAGAGGATGAGGTGATTGGGTGGCATCACCAATTCAATGGACAAGAACTTGAGCAAACTCCGGGAGATGGTGAGGGACAGGGAAGCCTGGTGTACTGCAGTCCACGGGGTAGAAAAGAGTTGGACACAAGTTGGTGACTGAACACCAAAAACAAAGCATTAAAGTGTGAGTGAATGCCACTGAACTCAGACTTGAGTTTAAATCCTAATTTCACAAATGGAAAGGGAAAAGTCATGTTTTGTTTAAGTTTTAATTCTAACTCCACAAAAGAAATTGGAAAAGTCATTATTACTGTCTTGATTCTTTGTCACCATATCCATAAATGGGAGAATCATCTTTACATCAAACGTTTACTCATTTATTTGGTCAATCATTCATTCAGTGAATATGGAGTGTCTACTCTGAGTCAGGTTCTGTTCCAGGGTTATTCTGAGAAGGGGACTGTGGTAAGAAGAGCTCCGTAAAATGTAAAGCTCTAGGCAACTGCTTTATTTCCAGTGGTTATTTATTTTCACAGCTCACTAGAACACATAAAATTGCCTAAAACCACAGCAGGAGATACAAGGAAAAACTTCTTCATACAGAGCTGGTGGGGGAAAAACCAACAACAACTATAGAGTTGTTTCCAGAGTGTCTAGACCTGCCTCTGTCACAGTTCATCCTTTTTCAAATCTCTTAACATTTCTTACGATTGGTCTCCCTATCTATAAAATGAAGAGTTCTCAGCTACTAACCAGTGATTACCTGTTAAGAGCTCTAGGAGAGGGAGTTAGTGGTCAAGTTCAGGGCTGGCAGACTGAGGCGGGCACAGTCCCTAGGACTCCAGTGTGGATTAGAGGCTTCAACTCCAGTCACATCTAGCACCTCCTGTTTATAACAACTGTTTAATGGTAATCTTTTTACTAATTTGATTATGAAAGCTAAGCAACTTAGTACGTGAATGCTCTAGCCTGGCTGCACTGGCTACTGTAATGAAGTGTCAGATGCTCACAACTGGTCTAGGATCTCTGTCGCCCATGACACTGACGACTGAGAACTGCTTTATACGCATGGCTCCAGTCCAGACACGGTATTGCTTGCTGTGGTATGATTCTTTGAAATGGTGAAAAATCTCTAGGTAAAAAACCAAAAGCAAACAAACAAAAACCCCAAATATATATCTTCCTTTGAGTTGCCTAGTAGTTGCCTTCTTGGAAAATTCAGCATATATGGGTCTGGCATAGTAAATGATCAGTAAATAATCAAGGAAGAAAATTAAAATAATTGCAAAACAAAACTCACCTCATCATGTGATTGTAAAGCCCAGATTACAAGCAGGGTTTTCAAAGATGGAGAGGAAGAAAGAAACAGAGTGGGTGTATAGGCTGGGGTCCCTGGCTCAGCCCTTAAATATCTAGAGGGACCCCATCAACGGAACAAGCAAAGGCAGCCCTATTAATTTTCAAAACTTCTCCCAGAGAGACTTACTGCCATTAGGAACCAGTTTTCCAGAAAGTGAGAGTTGCTAATCTAATGACTAGGGGGAAGAAAAAAAACAACCAAGGCAACGAACTTGGCCCCTCCCCTTTCTCAGAAAACGAAACTTCAGAGAAAGACTCCGGACTGCAAAGTCCCCTTTCTAACCTGAAACAGCGCTTTCTGCCCAGAGACTTGTGACAAGCTACCACGGGCTTGGATTTTGATTGGGCAGTTGATAAACTAAAATAACGGGTTAAAGGGAGAGAAAGCCTGTGATTTCTGCCAGCCAGTTGGTGGGAATGGGGGCCCTGACTCCGGCTCCGTGACCTTGGCTCTGTTCTCCTCTGGGCGCTGCCGCCAGCCTGGCGCGCTCACCGTGAGCCCCCACGCCCGCCCGCCCCGCGCTCTGCTTCTCCCTTTCTGCCCCGACCTCTGGCTCCGCGGTACTCTTTTCCCGCCCCGGGTAGCCAGGCACCCGGGCTCGGCTTGTTCAAGCTCAGTCTCGAGCAGACCATCAAGCCGCGGCGAGCCAGAAACTGGCAGCCGCTGGGGCGCAGGCTTTCTCTTCCGTTCTCACAGGACCGCTACCCAGAAGGGGCAGGGCGGAGCAGGAGACAGCACCACGGTCGTTGACAAGCTGCTGGGTGCGTGGGTGGGGGTTGAGGACGCCGGGCACTGCTGTGCAGGGCTGCCTGGTGTCACCCCAAGGGTTCTCTTTTCCTGGGCAGAGCGGAGAAGGGACAGGCTAGTCACGAGGTCAGTGGTCTGTCGAGAGACAGGCGTTTGTGGGTCCAAGATAAGGACCACCTCAGTCAGCAGGTCAGCGCTTTAAGTAGAGCCTTAATCACTGGGCACTGCTCCCTTCTCTGGGCTCCCACCATTTTCCTCTGGGCACCACACTTCCTCACTAGGTTCAAGGACTTGTATCTAAATCTAAATATCTCACACTGTTGTGTGTATCATTTTTGTGGCATCTTAGGTGTTTTTTTTTTTTTGGTTAAAGCTTTATTAAGGAATAATTCACAAACTGTAAAATTCACCTATTTACAATGTACTTCAGGGGGTTACAGTATATTCATGGAATTGTGAAACTATCTTCTCAATATTAAAACATTTTCATCACCTCCAAAAAGAAACACAGTACCGATTAGCCATCACTACCCATTTCTCCCCAACCACTCCCAGCCTAAGGAACCACTAATCTTTCTGTCTGGATGGATTTGCCTGTTCTTGATAAATCATATAAATGGAATCATACAGTATGTGGTCTTCTGTGACTGGCTACTGTCACTTGTTATATAGTATTTTCAAAGATCATCCATTTTAGCAACTACTGGCACTTTATTTCTTTTTATTGCTGAATAATATTCCATTGTATATTGCACTACATATTGTTTAGTCATTCATTAGTTATTGAGCATTTTGGTTGTTTTGATTTTTTGGCTATTAAAAAATAATACTATTATCAACATTTATATGCATGCATGAACTGAACTGATGTGTGCTAAGTCATTTTGGTCATGTCTGACTCTGTGTGACCCTATGGACCGTAGCCTGCCAGAATCCTCTCTGTCCATGGAATTCTCCAGGCTAGAATACTGGAATGGGTTGCCATGCTCTCCGCCAGAGATCTTCCTGTCCCAGGGATCGAACCTGCATCTCTTATGTCTCTTGCACTGGCAGGCAGTTTCTTTACCATTAGCACCACCTGGGAAGCCCCATCAATATGCATGTTTTCTCTTGGGTGGAGTGGAATTCCATCTAGGAGTGGAATTGCTGGGTCATATAGTAACTATATCTTTAACATTTTGAGGAACTGCCAGGCTGTTTTCCAAAGGTGCCACACCATTTTACCTTCCCACTAGAAGTATATGAGAGTCCCAATTTTCCTACATCCTTGCCAACACCTTGTTTTCTTCCCATTTTATTGTGATATAACTGACATACAGCACGTTAAGTTTAAGGTATTATATCACAATATGATTATGACAGTAAGTTTAGTGAACATTCATAATTTCATATAGATACAAAATTAAAGAAATAGAAAAAATGTTTGTCTTGTGATGAGAACTCAGGATTTTCTCTCTTAACTTTTATATATAACATCCTACTGTTCATTATATTTATCATGTACATTTAATCCCTATACATATAACTGGAAATCTGTACCTTTTGACTACCTTCACTGAATTCTCTCTTCCACAACCCCCTGCTTCTGATTAACCACACATATGATCTCTTTTTCTATCAATTTATTATTGAAGTATAATTGACAATGCTATATTAGTTCCTGTTACACAATGTAGAGATTTGATGTTTCTATTCACTTCAAGATAGTCACTGTGCTTATACTGTCAGCATACAAAGATATCACATAGCTATACTATACATTTTATACCCATGACTTATTTTGCAACTGGAAGTTTGTACCTCTTAATCTCCCTCACTGATTTCTTTCCTCCCTTACTCCCTCCTTTCTGGCAACCACTAGTTTTTCTCTGTAATTAAAATTGTTTCTATTTTGTTAAGTCTGTTCATTTGTTCTGAAGTTTAGATTCCACATATAAGTGAAATCAGACAGTATTTGTCTGTCTCTGACTGATTTCATTTAGTACAACACCCTCTAGGTCCATCCATGCTGTCACAAAAAGCAAGATTTCATTCTTTTTTATGGCTGAGTAATATCCATTATATAAAAATACATGCCACAACTTCTTTATCCACTCATCTATTGATGGGCATTTAGGCTGCTTCCTATCTTGGCTGCTGTGAATAATGCTGCAATGACAGAGAGGGACATATACCTTTTCTAATTAGTTTTCTTTGGATAAGTTTGTTTTCTTTGGATAAATACCCAGGAGAGGAAATGCTGGATTATGAGGTAGTTCTAGTTCTATTTTTCATTTTTTGAGTAATCTCTATACTATTTTCCACAGTGGCTGTACCAATTTACATTCCCAGTTCACAAGGGTTCCCCTTTCTCTACATCCTTGCCAACACGACTTATTTGTTATCTTTTTGATACTGGTCATTCTAACGTGTGACGTGATATCTCATTGCAGTTTTGATTTGCATTTCCCTGATGATTACTAATGTTGAGCATCTTAAGTCTGTAGCCATCTGTATGTCTTTGTTCGAAAAATGTCTATTCATATTTTCTGATCATTTTTAAATCAGTTTGTTTCTTTTTTATCTTTTGTTATGTAAGTCCTTTGTATACTATGAATTAACCCCTTATTGGATATAAATTTGCAAATACCTTCTATTCAGTAGGTTGCCTTTTCATTTTGTTAATAGTTTCCTTTGCTATGCAAAAGCTTAGATGAAGTCCCATTTGGATATTTTTGCTTTCATTTCCTTTGCCTGAGGAGACATAGCCAAGGAAATATTACTAAGAGTGATGTCAGGCAGCTTACTGCCTTTATTTTCTTCTAGCAGGTTTCTGGTTTTAGGTCTTATATATAAATAAGTCTTTAACCCATTTTGAATTCATTTTTGTGTATACTGTGAGAAAGTAATCCAGTTGTTTTTTTTGCATGTAGCTGTCAAATTTCCCCAACATCATTTACTGAAGAGGCTATCTTTCCCCTACTGTACTATTCTTGCTTCCTTTGTCCTAGATTAATTGCCTATAAAATGTGGGTTCATTTCTGGCCACTGTGTTCTATTCCTTGGTCTATTTGTCTGTTTCTATGCCAGCAGCATACTGTTTTGATGACTGTAGTTTTGTAGTAGAGTTTGAAATCAGAGCATGTGATACTGTCAGCTTTGTTCTTCTTTCTCAAGATTATTTTGGCTAGTCAGGGTCTATTATGCTTCCGTACAAATTTTAGACTTATGTGAAGAGTGCCACTGGTATTTTGATAGGGACTGGACTGAATCTGTATATTATTTTGGGAAGTATGGTCACTTTAGCAATATTAACTCTTCAAATCCACAGACACAGAGTATCTTTCCATCTGCTTATTTCATCTTTGATTTTTTTTTTATCACTGTTTATAGTTTTCTGAGTACAAGTCTTTTATGTCCTTAGATTTATTCTTAGGTATTTTATTCTTTTTGATAGGACTGTAAATGGGGCTGTTTTCTTTCTTTTTTTCCTCCAGCATCACAGCAGGGTTTAATGTTTCTTTGGGACTGTTTCCTTAATTTTTCTGACAGTTCATTGTTAATGTATACAAATGCAACAGATTTCTGTGTATTAATTTCATATCCTGCTACTTTACCAAATTCATTGATGAGTTCTAGTAGATTTATGGTGGTATCTAGGATTTTCTACATATAATATAATGTCATCTGCAAACAGTGAAAGTTTTACTTCTTCCTTTTCAACTTGGATTTCTTTTTTTTCTTTTTCTTGCCTGACTGCTATAGTTAGGACTTCCAATACTACACTGAATAAAAGTGGTGAGAGTAGTGGTGAGAGCAGCCATCTTTGTCCTATTCCTGATCTTTTAGCTTTTCATTAGCGAGTATAACATTAGTTGTGGGCTTGTCATGTATGGCCTTTATTATGTTGAGGTATATATTCCCTCTATACCCACTTCATTGAGTTTTTAATCACAAGTAAATGTTGAATTTTGTCAAAATCTTTTTCTGCATCAATTGAAATTATCATATAATTTTCATTCAGTTCAGTTCAGTTGCTCAGTTATGTCTGACTCCTTGAGACCCCATGAACCGCAGCATGCCAGGCCTCCCTGTCTATCACCAACTCCTGGAGTTCACCCAAACCCATGTCCATTGAATCAGTGATGCCATCCAGCCATCTCATCCTCTGTCATCCCCTTCTCCCCCTGCCCTCAATCTTTCCCAGCATCAGGGTCTTTTCAAATGAGTCAGCTCTTTGCATCAGGTGGCCAAAGTATTGGAGTTTCAGCTTCAACATCAGTCCTACCAATGAACACCCAGGACTGATCTCCTTTAGGATGGACTGGTTGGATCTCCTTGCAGTCCAAGGGACTCTCAAGAGTCTTCTCCAACACCACAGTTCAAAAGCATCAATTCTTTGGTGCTCAGCTTTCTTTATAGTCCAACTCTCACATCCATACATGACCACTGAAAAAACCATAGCCTTGCTTAGATGGACCTTTGTTGAGAAAGTAATGTCTCTGCTTTTCAATATGCTGTCCAGGTTGGTCATAACTTTCCTTCCAAGGAGTAAGCATCTTTTAATTTCATGGCTGCAATCACCATCTGCAGTGATTTTGGAGCCCAGAAAAGTAAAGTCTGTCACTGTTTCCGCATCTATTTGCCATGAAGTGATGGGACCGGATGCCATGATCTTAGTTTTCTGAATATTGAGCTTTAAGCCAACTTTTTTACTCTCCTCTTTCATCAAGAGGCTCTTTAGTTCTTCTTCACTTTCTGCCATAAGGGTGGTGTCATCTGCATATCTGAGGTTATTGATATTTCTCCTGGCAATCTTGATTCCAGCTTGTGCTTCATCCAGCCCAGTGTTTCTCATGACGTACTCTGCATATAAGTTAAATAAGCATGGTGACAATATACAGTTAATGATGTCCTGTGAATGCTGACCCATCCGTGCATCTCTGGGATTACCTGATCATGATATATGATCCTTTTAAGGTATTGTTGAATTTGATTCTCTAATATTGTATTTTGTAAGGATTTTTACATCTATGTTTGTCAAGGATTTTGGCCTAAAATTTTCTTTTTTTGTAATATTTATTTGGTTTTGGCACCAGGATGATACTGGTCTTATAAAATGAGTTCAGAAGCACTTCTTCTCCTGCAATTTTTTTCGAACAGTTTGAGAAGGATAGGTGTTAACTGTTCTCTAAATGGTAAGTCATCTGGTCATGGGCTTTTTTTTTTTGGTTGGGAGCTTTGGAATTATTGATTCAACTAATTTCATACTAGTAATTGGTCAGTTCATATTTTCTCTTTCTTCCTGATTCAGTCTTGGGAGGCTGTACATTTCTAGGAATTTTTCCATTTCTTCTAGGTTGTCCATTTTATTGGCATATAATTGTACCCAGTAATCTCTTTTTCATTTTGGTTTTCATTTATTTGGGCTCTCTCTTTTTCCTGATGGGTCTGGTTAATGGTTGATCAACTTCGTTTATCTTTAAAAAAAAAAATTCTGAAGTTTCATTGATCTTTTCTGTTTTTCAAGTCCCGATTTCATTTATTTCCACTCTGATACCTTTATGATTTCTTTCCTTACACTAACTTTCGAGTTTTGTTTATTCTTCTTTTTCTAGTTCCTATATATATAAAGTTAGGTTGTTTATTTGAGATTTTTGTTATTCCTGGGGTAGGCTTGTATCACTATAAACTTCCCCCTTAGAACTGCTTTCACTGTGTCCCATAGATTTTTGGATCACTGCGTTTTCATTTTTGTTTGTCTCCAGGTACTTACTTTAAGATGTGATAATTTTATTTATTTATTTTTGGCCATGTTGCAAGGCATGTGGGATCTTAGTTTCCGGAACAAGGACTGAACCCGCATCCTCTGCATTGGAAGCACAGAGTCTTAACCACTGAACCACCAGAAGTCTTGTCTCCAGGTATGTTTTTAATTTCTTCTTTGATTTCTTCAGTGATCCATTGATTGTTTAGTAGCATATTGTTTAGCCTCCATGTGTTTTTTTCCCCTTGTAGTTGATTTCTAGTCTCATGGCATTGTGGTTGGAAAGATGCCTGATATGATTTCAGTTTTCTTAAGTTTGTTGAGACTTCCTTTGTGGCCTAGTACATTATCTATTCTGGAGAATGTTCCACGTGCACTTGAAGGAATGTGTATTCTACTGCTTTTGCATGGAATGTTCTATATATATCTGTTCAGCTGTTTTAATATAGTGTTTAAGGCAGTGTTTCCTTATTGATTTTCTGTCTAGATGATCTACTGATGTATGTGGGGTGTTAAAGTCCCCTACTATTATTATGTTACTGTTGACTTCTTCCTGTATGTCTGCTTATATTTGCTTTATGTATTTAGGTGCTCTGTGTTGGGTGGACACTTGTTATCTATTTTTTTTTTTTTTTTTTAAATTTTTGGCCATGCCATGTGGCTTGTGGGACATTCGTTCCCTGACTAGGGATCAAACCCTGGGCCAATGGCAGTGAAAGCAGTGAGTTGTAACCACTGGAGCACCGGAGAATCCCCATATCTATCTTTTTAATTATAGTCATCCTAATCGGTGTGAAATGGTATCTAACTATGGCTTTGATTTGCATTTACCTTATGATGATTAATGATGCATTATTTTTAAATTACAAAATAATTTTAAAGAAGTATTTTCATGCTGAGGTTTTGAGAACTTTAACTATCTAGGTCACATGTCCCAATATCACAGAGACTAGACTCAAACCAAATCTTTCTATGGCTAATGCTTGGGCTCCATACCCTCTTTTCTAGAACAGAATCTAGGATAAAACTTCACTAGCTGCCTCTGTTGGAAAGGGAATCCTGGTCAAGATGAACCTCTGCATGGACTAATTGGTTCATTCATTTCTTATTTACTATTAGAAACTCAAATATACAAAGAGCTTTTTAGTCTCTCCATTTTTACTCTGAAAAGAAAAAAAAAAGTGTTTTCTTGAGATCCTCATAATGGATCTTGGATGAAGCAGTGACCCTTTCTCGTTGGTTAATGATTTTGTGCTTCTCTTTATGTTAGTGCCGCCTGTGCTGAGCAGCAGGGGAGGGCCTGCAGGGCGGCCTTCTGACCGTCAGCTGCCAGTGGTAGAAAAGAATTCTAATAGTGTTATATCTCCTGCTCCAGTAGCCGCTGGAAGACAGGAATATACAATGGGGAAAAACAGTCTCTTCAATAAGTGGTGCTGGGAAAACTGGAGAGCTAGTGTAAAAGAATGAAATCAGAATACTTCCTAACACCAAACACAAAAATAAACTCAAAATGGATTAAAGACCTAAATGTAAGACCAGAAACTATAAAACTCTTAGAGGAAAACATAGGCAAAGACTCTTTGATATAAATTGAAGCAAGATACTCTATGACCCGCCTCCTACAATAATGGGAATAAAAACAAAAATAAACAAATAAGCCCTGAAAAGTGAAAGTGTTAGTCGCTCAGTCACATCCAACGCTTTGTGACCCACGTAGCCTTCCAGGCTCCTCTGTCCATGGGATTCTCCAGGCAAGAATACTGGAGTGGGTTGCCATTTCCTTCTCCAGGGGATCTTCCTGATCCAGAGATTGAACCTTGGTCTCCTCCATTGCAGGCAGATTCTTTACTGTCTGAGCCACCAGGGAAATTAAACTTAAAAGCTTTTGTACAGCAAAGGAAACCATAAACAAGAAGAAAAGACAATCCTCAGAATGGGAGAAAATAATTGCAAATGAAGCAACTGACAAAGGATTAATCTGCAAAATATACAAGCAGCTCATGCAGCTCAATATCAGATAAACAAACAACCCAGTCAAAAAATGGGTAGAAGACCTAAAAAGACATTTCTCCAAAGAAGACATACAGATGGCCAATAAGCACATGGAAAAGATGCTCAACATCGCTCATTGTTAGATACAATGAAAAGTGAAAGTGAAAGTCGCTCAGTTGTGTCCGATTCTTTGTGACCCCATGGACTATAACAGTCCATGGAATTCTCCAGGCCAGAATACTGGAGTGGGTAACCTTTCCCTTCTCGGTCTCCTGCACTGCAGGCAGATTCTTTGCAAATTAAAAACTACAATGAGGTATCACCTCATACAGTCAGAATGACCACCATCAAAAAATGTACGAACAATAAATGGGGGACAGGATATGGAGAAAAGGGAACCCTCTTCCACTGTCAGTGGGAATGTTAACTGATACAACCATATGGAGAACAGTATGGAGATTTCTTTAAAAACTAGGAACAGAACTACCGTATGACCCAGCAATCCCACTACTGGGCATATACCCTGGGAAAACCATAATTCAAAAAGACACATGTACCCCAATGTTCATTGCAGCACTATTTACAATAGCTAGGACATGGAAGAAACCTGGATGTCCATTGACAGGTGAATGGATAAAGCAGATGTGGTACATATATACAATGGAATATTATTCAGCCATAAAAAGGAACAAATTTGAATCAATTCTAGGGAGGTAGATGAACCTAGAGCCTGTTATAGAGTGAAGTAAGTCAGAAAGAGAAAAAAAAAATTCTGTATATTAATGCACATATATGGAATCTAGAAAAATGGTACTGATGAATCTATCTGCAGGACAGGAATAAAGATGCAGACATAGAGAAGAGACTTATGAACACAGCCAGGGAAGGAGAGGGTGGAACTAATTGACAGAGTAGCACTGGAACAGATACACTGTCATATGTGAAACAGCTAGCTAGTGGGAAGCTGCTGTATAATGCAGGAAGCGCAACCCAGTGCTCTGTGACAACCTAGAGGAGTGGGGTGGAGGGTAGGAGGGAGGTTCAAGAGGGAAGGGACAAAAAAAAAAAAAAAAAAAGAGGGAAGGGACATATATATATATACTTACGGCTGATTGATGTTCTTGTGTGGTAGAAACCAACACAACATTGTAAAGCAATTATCCTCCAATTAAAAATAAAAATAAAAATTTTTTGATAGTATGATAGACCCATGTTGTTAAAAAGATGAATAAGATCGTATCCAAGATGGTAAAGAATCCACCTGCAATGCAGGAGACCCCAGCTTGATTCCTGGGTCAGAAGATCTGCTGGAGAAAGGGATAGGCTATCCACTCCAGTATTCGTGGGCTTCTCTGGTGGCTCAGCTGGTAAAGAATCCACCTGCAATGCAGGAGATCTGGATTCAATCCCTGGGTTGGGACGATCCCCTGGAAAAGGGAAAGGCAACCCACTCCAGTATTTTGGCCTGGAGAATTCTGGGTCGCAAAGAGTGGGACACGACTGAGTGACTTTCACTTTCACTTGTAAGAAGCTCACAACTAGGGGGGAAGAGATGTGAAAACAGTTATAATACAAAGAAAGAAAGAATGTAGTGAAGGGCCCTGCTGGTCCAGTAGTTAAGAATCTGCCCTGCAATGCAAGGGACATTGATTAGATCCCTGCTCTGAGAAGATTCCATGTGCCAAGGGGCAACTAAGCCGGTGCTCCACAATGCTGAAGCTGTGCCCTGGAGCCCAAGAACCGCAACTACTGAGCCCACGTGCCACAATGACTGAAGCCTGCCCGCCTAGAGCCCCTGCTCTGCAACAAGAGAAGCCCCCATAATGAGAAGCCTGAGCATCGCAACCAAGAGTGGCCCCTGCTCGCCACAACTAGAGAAAACCATGCAGCAATGAAGACACAGCACAGTCAGTAAATAAAAAGATCTTTAAAAAAATAAATAATAATGCAGTGAAATAAACTCTATGACAGAAATTTCTGCTAGGTGCTGCTGGGGCATAAAAGAGGAAATAACTGACTTCTCAGTAGCTTCCTTGGAGTCTCGAAGATGGAAAATTGAACTTTCAATTTATATTAAGTTCCATTGGGGTTCTTGAAGATTAATAGCTCTTGTTAAGATTAATACCTCTTATAGGTACTTATATCTCTTGTTATAGTTCAAGACAAAGTTAATTTGAAGGGGCATTATAAACTATTTTCTGCATCAATGTTAGTGCAATAACAATAACAATAGCTATGACTATTTATTGGGTGCTTACTATATGCCAGATACCGCTCAGTACTTTACATAAATTATCTCATCTAATCCTCGAAACAATCCTATGAGGTATGTATTACTGTCTCTATTTTTTTTATTTATTTAAAAAATTTTTTGGCCTTGCCACATGACTTGTGGGATCTTGGTTCCTCAACCAGGGATGGCACTTGTGTCCTCTGCAGCAGAAGGGCAGAGTCCTAACCACTGGACCACCGGGGAACTCCCTATTATCTCCATTTAACATATGATAAAATTGAGGCTTGGAAAAGAAAAGCAACTTTGGCTTATGACTATATTTTCGTTTTCCACTCCCCCCCCGCCCCGATTACCAATTACATGGGAAAACCTGGTATGTAGTTTAAAAATTTTTTTATTAGTGTATAATTGCTTTACAATGCTGTGTTAGCCCCTGCTGTATGACAACATGAATCAGCCATATGTACACATGTGCTCCCTCCCTCCGGGGCCTCCCTCCCACCCCACTGCCCCATCCCACCCTTCTAGGTCATCACAGAGCTGGCATGCAGTTTGTTAAACATCACTGTCTACTGCCCCCTTGCCCAAAACTTTATTTTTGAATAGTGAAATAAAATCTTGAAATGCCTTTTTGTGAGATTTTGGACCTCTTGCTAAATAGGTTTTGGAATTACAAACTTTGGAGGTGGAAGGGAAGCCTCAGGAATTCATATTTTACAGATGGAAGAACTGATCCCAGAGGAGTTAGACATCTTAGCCACGGTTACTCATCGTTCTGGAGGGAGACACGGCTTGTCTCTCCTAACCCACTATTCTTGCCCCAGGGCCAAAGACTCAGGAATGTGCTGACTTCAATGTTTAGTACAATCATCTTTACTAAGCATTGTTAAACATTTTAACCAACAACAAAACATTCAAGATGAAACACACTTTTTTTTTTTTTTTAACTTGGGGACATGATTTCTAGGTGATCATCGGCATTTCATAGCCATTTATTTGACAAAGAACTTGACCCAGTGAATGCCGTGCACCTTCACGGTGAGCACAAGACTGCACAGCGCAGCGGCTGTTCGTGACTCAGGGAGGGGCAGACGTGCAGACGGACAGTTAAAACAGTCACGCAAAACATGGACAAAGGCCTACTGCGCGGTACCAATGTGTGAAGCAATGGTTCTCAGCTGGAGGACGGGTCCCACTCCCATATCCCCAGCAGACATTTGGCAAATGTCAGGAGATAATTTTGATTCTCACAACTTGGGGGAGGGGGTGGTGATACTGGCATCTAGTGAGCAGAGGCCAGAGATGCAGCTAAACATCCTCAAATTCATAGGTCAGCTCCCCAACAACAAAGACTTAGGCAGCCCAAAATGTCAACAGGGCTGAGGCTGAGGTGGTACACAGGCAGCAAAGTATTTTCTACAAGGGACTGGTTATGGGAGAGTTTACTGAAGAGATAAAGATTGGGGTGAGGGAGGGAGGGCCCCCAGAAGAATCAGCATGCACACAGCCACAGAAGCAGGCATGTAGGCAATCGCATACACTGGTGGGAGGGTCACGGGCCTAAGGCTGGACAGCTAGGTAGGGGCTGACACAGGAGGAAGCAGGCTGAGTGGGAGGAGCCCCTGTGAGTGAGAACCATGGGTCCTGTTCTGGCGCTTCACAGGTCACTCAGGAGCACAGGCTGGGTGCCAACCGCTGCCAGTGAAAACTGTCATAAGTGTTTAAAATGAGACTTCTATCATCTTGCGTCCTTATGGTCTGGGGTTCTCCAGGCCATTTTACTTTCTCAGAGACAGAGTCATTTCAGTGCATAGGTTGTTTCAATGGAATGTAAGCTCTCAGGTGGAACAGCTCTCTACTAACACCACTCAGCTGGGTCTCAACGCTGTGATGAAATCAGGAGCAGGGATGAAGTGGTTATTCCTCATGCATTAATCTTACAGGCAGATGATGACGTTCCACTTTCGGGTAGCAATGTAGGCCAGAAATGGGGATATGTGACCCTTAAGATTAGACTGCCACCTTGAATCTAAATGAGTTGTTTTCCTCTCCCTGCCAAAAAACGGTGGGCAGGGAGGCTGTTTCAATCAGGGTTTCTCTTTCTCTTAACCTAACGATGACCAAAGCAACTGACAAACTGTCACGGAATCAGCCAGACCTCGCTCTGGCCTTCCTGTATCCCCAGTTACTGAACTTTCCCTCCTTCTGTTATCTCTGGGCCCATTCTTAGCAAACTAACAAGTCACAGACTCCTGATCTGCAGCCATCCTAGAGGTCTGTTGAGCTCTGGTCCAAGTGTCTATCTCTGCCCCCTGGTGGCCTGATGATAGAGCTTCATGGAGGTGAGCAACCTTTTAAGTTAGCTGGTTTCCTGAGTGTAATGTGGAAAACTGGATCACAGAAGAGGGCATGGATTTTACAGCATAAAAGAAAATTCATGGAAAAAGTTAACTTGTGGCAGTTTATAACTTCTATATTCTTTCCAGGCCTTGGAATAATTGAGAATTTAGAGAAGAGATTTTGGCAGTAAGTATTGAAATCCACCACAAACTTTTGAGAAACATTAACTAAACAAAAATATACTTTCCTTCTTAATGTAATCATGTTATTATTTTATATTGAAAAAATTTAATTTGCTCATTATACTATCACACTTGGTATTTTACACTTAAAGTTGAATTGATTAAACATATTAAATTGAATTCCTTCAAGATCTCTTCAGAGCTAAAATAATGCAGTTATACTCTGAAGTTAGTGTTTTCTTGATTGTCATATAGATAAAAGAAGATGTTTATTCACTACAACTACAGGAAAGTAAAAAAAAAAAATACTCAGATTCATCAACACAAAACTGTGACATAAATTATCATTTCCATTAGTTACCACTTCTTATATAGTTTAAATTATATGTATATTAATCATTAAGATCAGGTTCTAGTTTCCTCTATCACAGGACCTTTAGATTTGCTCTTACCCTTCTCTGTCCTTAGCTGTGGAAACAAAAAAGGTGTAAGTATTTTGTTTATAATTTCTAGAGAAAAAAGCTTCCATTATTGCCTATTTCTACTACATTCTTATTCTTTTACAGTGAGGTCAGTAAAAATAGATACTTTTTTCTAATAAGAAAAAAAATTGTGTAATTGTGAACCTCCCCTTATTTCAAAATTTCAAGCAGAAGCTGGAAAGGAGTGAATTAAATGACTTAAGATCTCTTTCAATTCTGAGCTCTGATAAGTCAAAAAATTCATAATTCTCCCTTCTTATGTGAAAATGGCAGGATTTGTGAAGCATATGTCTTGCTAGTATGGTAACTCTGCCATGTGATTTGTCCTGTACAGATGAATCATATTTCTCTGTGCTTTTGGTTAATTCTTCAGAAAATCTGCCCATCAAAGCTTTAAAAAATTACTTTGAAGTAACAAAAACTGAGAAAAAAATGCTCTTAAATATGCAACAAATGTCCTTACTAAACAAAAAATTCCCTTAAATATTTTATTAATTATGATTTAAAAAATCACAATTCAAAAATCAGGGGGAAAAAATCTCAGGGAAAAACTAAGTATTTCTTCTGCAAGTTTCTAAGGACTTCATTACTCCTTGCCTTTTCTCTGTTCTAGAAGAATGCGCTTGGTGAGTGGAGAAGGATGGCTTTCTTAGACAGGCTTAGAAGGATGAAATCAATCCCTGACTTGGATTTTATCCCTCTGCCTTAAGGTTAGACTTTCCATAAGGGTCTGTCAGTGGGTGTGATTTCCTAAGATTTCCAGGTAGAGCAATGTCAGAAACTTCTTTGACTTCCAATTGCATTCCTCCCTCTAGAGCAGTAGGAAGTTTTTTATAGGTTTTTTTGCCTCACAAATTTGACCCATTTGATAAATTCAACTGCATAAAACACTGGTTGGCTTTCTGGTGACTAAATGATTATTAGGATAATGGGCTCTTGGTCCTACAAACAGTTCAAACCCAGGCTTCGTCACTTAATTACTAGGTAACCTTGGCGAGTCCTTTAACCTCTCTAAGCTTCAATGTCAGTTGGCGCTAGTGGTAAAGAACCCTCCTGCCAATGCAGGAGACGTAAAAGACATGGGTTCAATCCCTGAGTCGGGAAGATCCCCTGGAGGATGGCATGGCAATCACCTCCAGTATTCTTGCCTGGAGAATCCCATGGACAGAGGAGCCTGGTGGGCTATATAGTCCATAGGGTTGCAAAGAATCAAATACGACTGAAGTGACTTAACATACAATCTTCAATCTCCTTAAAAATGGAAAAATATCTATCTCATAAACTTGTTGTTGTGCAGCCACTAAGTCACGTCCAACTCTTTGCAGACTCTATATAAAGTTATATGAGGATTCATTTATACGCAGTTATTTTCCACAATGAAAGATCAATAAATATTAGCTAATAAGATTAAGAGAATCCCTTGTTTTATAGCAGCGGCTATACTCTTGAAAGTCAGGATAACTGGCAAAACCTCAATTGGCAAGATGAATTCACATGAAATACATATATTTCATATCACAAAATTCACCCTTCTATGGTGTACAATTCAATGGCTTTTTTCATATTCACAAAGTTGTACAACCATCACCATTATCTAACTTTAGAACATATTTATCACTCCAAAAGAAATTCCATACCATTAGCAATCACTCCTCATTTCCCCCTTGCTCCAGCCCTAGCAACAACTAGTCTACTTAGTTTTTCAAATTTTAGTGTTACTGGTGTATAGTTGATTTACAATGTGGTGTTAGTTTCAGTTGTATGGCGAAGTGATTCAGTTATACATACATATATATTCATTCTTTTTTAGATTCTTTTCTCTTACAGGTTCTCACAGAATATTGAGTAGAGTTCCCTGTGTTATACAATTGCTGTTATACAATTGTTGGTTATCTATCTTATATATGTAGTAGTGTGTGCATATTCATCCCAAGCTCTGGATTTGCCCTCCCCCTGACATTTCCCCTTTGGTAATCAAAAGTTTGTTTCTGTTTTGTAAATATGTTCATTTGTATCATTTAAAAAATTAGATTCCACATACGAGTGATATTCTATGATATTTGTCTTTCTCTGACTTACTTCATTTAGCATGATAATCTCTAGGTCCATCCATGTTGCTGGAAATGGCATCATTTCCTCCTTTTTATGGCTGAGTAATATTCCACTGTATATATATTTGGAACCAGTCGGTTGTTCCACGTCCAGTTCTACCTGTTGCTTCCTGACCTGCATACAGATTTCTCAAGAGGCAGGTCAGGTGGTCCCATCTCTTTAAGAACTTTCCAGAGTTTGTTGTGATCCACACAGTCAAAGGCTTTGGCATAGTCAATAAGGCAGAAATAGATGTTTTTCTGGAACTCTTTTGATTTTTTGATGATCCAATGGATGTTGGAAATTTGATCTCTGGTTCCTCTGCCTTTTCTAAAACCAGCTTGAATATCTGGAAGTTCACGGTTCACATATTGTTGAAGCCTGGCTTGGAGAATTTTGAGCATTACTTCACTAGCGTGTGAGACGAGTGCAATCGTGCGGTAGTTTGAGCATTCTTTGTCATTGCCTTTCTTTGGAATTGGAATGGAAACTGACCTTTTCCAGTCCCGTGGCCACTGCTGAGTTTTCCAAATTTGCTGGCATATTTAGTGCAGCACTTTCACAGCATCATCTTTTAGGATTTGAAATAGCTCAACTGGAATTCCATCACCTCCACTAGCTTTGTTCATAGTGATGCTTCCTAAGGCCCACTTGACTTCACATTTCAGGATGTCTGGCTCTAGGTGAGTGATCACCCCATCGTGATTATCTGGGTCGTGAAGACCTTTTTTGTGTAGTTCTTCTGTGTATTCTTGCCACCTCTTCTTAATATCTTCTGCTTCTGTTAGGTCCATACCATTTCTGTCCTTTATTGTGCTCATCCTTGCATGAAATGTTCCCTTGGAATCTCTAATTTTCTTGAAGAGATTTCTAGTCTTTCCCATTCTATTGTTTCCCCCTATTTTCATTAATATGTAAAAGAATGATAAATTTAAAATTCTTTCTATACAACTGTAGGAAATAAGACTAGAAATAAGAATTTGCAACATGGCTGATTCAGGTCAATGTATGGCAAAAACCACTACAATATTGTGAAGTAATTAGCCTCCAACTAATAAAAATAAATGAAAAAAAAAAAAAAAGAGTTTGCAACATGTTGTAGAGAATTTTGAATTCTGGGGCCCTTAAGAAAACACAAAACTTATTTTGGTAGACTATGGAGAGGAAAAAAAGATTTTTGAGCCAGAGGAGTGTTAGCAATTATCATTTCTATCAGTATTGTTAACTAGATCTTGCAGCTGATTAGATGATGGAGAATGAAGAAGAAAACAGCCACAGGTAATTCAGATTTCAAAAGTGAGATGCTGGTAGTACAATAAATAGAAACAGAGAGGTCAAGTTGGAGAGACTAACATGGAAACGTACATGACCATGTGTAAAACAGATAGTCAATGGGAATTTGCTGTATGTTTCAGGAAACTCAAACAGGGGTTCTGCACCAACCTGCACCAACCTAGAGGGGTAGGATGGGGAGGGAGATGGGAAGGAAGGAGGTTCAAAAGGGAGGGGACATATGTAAACCTATGGGCGATTCATGTTGAGGTTTGACAGAAAACAACAAAATTCTGTAAAGCAATTATCCTTCAATTCAAAAATAAATAAATTTAAAAAGAAGGAACTGATTGAGAAAGAGAGACAAGTTCTATTTAAGTCATGTTGAATTTAAAGGACACATTTGTGGGTTCAGAGATTCAGATGTGGGAGTCACATTTGTAGAAGCTGTATCTGAAGTTATGGGAACGAACAGCTCACTTGGCAAGATGAGAGTACAGAACCAGAAAAGAGTTGAAGACAGTTCTGGTGATTATTACTCAGAGATAAGGAAGAGAAACCAGCTAATGCAGGGGAGTGGTCAGAGGCAAGAGAACTAGGGCAGCACCGGACCACAAGAGTCAAAGGAGAGACTCAATACATCAAGGAGAATGAAAATTAAGTTATTAAAAGAGTGTTTTTAGTGAATGACACAGCAAGCTTAAAGAAAACACTTTCTACAGGGTGCTGGGGTAAAGGGTCTGTTACAAGAGCAGAGATTCAGAAAGGTTACCTTAAGTAAAGAGTCATCCTGAGGATAAACATCCATCTGTCTAACGCATTTGTTGAGCCCCTACTATGGCAAGGCACTGTGTTAGGTGCAGGAATCCAGGAGAAGCCAAGGGACAGTGCTGTGGTTAATGTAACACAGTCACTCCCCGCATCTGTTTGTTTCTATAGAGTACTTCTTGTTTCGATCATCTAACTGATTCTTTCCTGACCCTACATATCTGCATTCTTTTTTTTTTGGCCTTACGTTTAAAATTAATCTTCTAGATTCTGTTTTTTTATGATTCTCCATGGCATGACCTTTTTGTCCCAAACTCTACCTCATGGAAACCTTTAAGCTTCTGCTTCGATTGTCAATTTCCTGATTCTCTCTCTTGTTTCCAGAGTTAAATTCACAAGAGGTTCTGTTTTCCTATACCATCTTTTTTCATTGAGTCACATCTTGGGTTGTTGAACAGCCTATGGAATAGGTCAGAAGCCCACCTGTATTTTTTTTTTTTTCCAGGCAAAGTAGAAGCAGTATATTTTGCAATTTTCTTCCAAGAATGACTCAAATTCTCTCCCACCTCCAAGTAGCTCCCAAAATTTTACTGTTACATTTAGGCTTCAGAGTATTAGTCATACTGGCATTCTACATAAGGTTACAAATACATATCCCTCATGTATCTCAATGAAAGATTTCACCTGATCATGGGAAACTTCTTATCTGTTAAAGTGTGGTTCTGAACTGAATATAGCATAGCATATACATCAATTCAAATCTGTAAGTGAATCTATTAATATTTATTCAATATTTTAACAAATTAAAATGTATCCAATTTTACCCTTTACAGTCCATTTTTCCATATACTTAAAAGGGATCCTTCCCTACTTCTATGTAGGAAAGTAATCATTTAAGGATAATTGGACATCTAAAGAACTTTGGTAAACTGAACTATAGTACAGTAGTACTTACAAGAGGAAAAATAGCTCGTCTTGATTTCTAATTGCTACAGTATGGTGTCAGTGAGATCAAACTCAGGCAAGACAGACCCAATTCATGTTTACATGTGGAAACCATACAACGTTAAGTGGTTAATCTACTGAAAGTTTGGCAGTCTGTTCACATCACTGAGAGGCTTACCTAAGACCTACTTTTATGCTGCAGCATCCTGTGGTGGTCTTGCACCACCCAGAAAAATTCTTTGGGGAGAGAAAAATCACCAAAGCTGTGATATATCCATTGAAATCCTTAATCTTTGATAACCTTTAAAGCTGGGGAGTACTTAACAGCAGGTAAACATGGAACATCTTCCTAGAATGCCAACTTTACATTAAACATGTAACATCAAAAAACAAAAGTAAATGCACAATTATATTCATATTTAACAGACGAGATGTCCCTCAAGTTCCTGCAACCATTTGTATGATTTCATTGGACTTTGACAAGCTCTACATTAGAAAATGGTTACTTCTGCCATAAGATGCAAATATAATTAAGATATCTGTTTGAAACATCTGAAACAGGTACCACCTTTGACAGGTCACATAAATCTCATCCCTAGGTGACACTACCTAAGCCCAAAGGCAGGTGGGGTTGGTGTTATTTTAGCCTAACTATTAATAGTACTTACACATCTTATCAAATACAATACTGTTGACTTGTCATTACGTTTATGTGAAATGATTCAAGTATACAAAAAATTAGGAGCATTTAACCCAATGACATCAAGTTAAGTGGTAATAGCAAAGGCAATTCAAATAGTAACATGGCACAACTTTCCCTGTTAGCGGTTTTTAAATGCTCATTTAAACAAGGGATGAGTTCACTTGCTTAGATATTTGAAATACAACTTTATTCTGATTCTAAACGAAAAGGAATGGGAATGACAGTAACAAACAAGATTCCACCTCTCAATATTGTCATGTGACTATAGCAGTCTTATATTTGAAACTCAAGGAGGAAACAACTGTGTTCCGAAACACCTAAATATGCAGGTCCAAAAAATGAAGTTTTTTTTTTTTTTTTTTTTAAACTGCCACATTCACTCCAAAGCCCATCCATCTCCTTCAGCATCCAAAGATTAAGCACATGTTCTGCTTAGCTATATAATAAAGTGGCAAACACGCTGCACCACTGACATCACAGGACAGTTGCCTATAAAACTAGACTTCTGACGCTGGGCCCCAGCTTCACTTTCTCACAGGTCATCATCTTCATCCGGGAGAGCAGTTGTCTGAGCAACCTCTAAGTCGTGCTCGTACTGTGCTGCCAAGGCTGGGTCCATGACCACCTCTGGCAGGGCAAGAGCAGGCATGGCGACAAACTCCAAGTTAGGGTCTCCAATCAATTTTCTAGCAAGCCAGAGGAAGGGCTTTTCAAAGTTGTAGTTACTTTTGGCAGAAATGTCATAGTACTGAAGATTCTTCTTTCGGTGGAAGACAATTGACTTTGCCTTAACCTTTCTGTCCTTAATATCCACTTTGTTGCCACACAACACAATTGGGATGTTCTCACACACTCGTACCAGATCTCTATGCCAGTTAGGCACATTCTTGTAAGTAACTCTTGATGTTACATCAAACATTATAATGGCACACTGAGCTTGTATATAATAGCCATCTCTCAGTCCACCAAATTTCTCCTGACCAGCTGTATCCCATACATTGAACTTAATAGGTCCTCTGTTGGTATGGAACACAAGAGGATGGACCTCAACACCCAAGGTAGCTACATACTTCTTCTCAAATTCACCAGTCAGATGACGCTTCACGAATGTAGTTTTTCCAGTACCACCATCACCAACCAAAACAAGTTTGAACTGAACTTGGGGTTCTCCTTGGGCAGCCATCGCGATGTTACTTCCAGAAGCTTCTCCGCGCCCGTCTGACTGAGGGCTGGAAAGATGGCGGAAGCGCAATTCAAAATCCCACCTGTATTTTAATCACCTGGGAGAAGGAGTGGAGGTCACAAGCTATACGCAGACTTGACCTTTAGCATGGACTATGGGAATGACAGCAACTGTGATCAATATATCTAGTAGGTACTGGGGGTGAATCTTAGTTTAAAAATCTAGCTGTGGGAAGAATAGAGCATAGCCTTTTCTATAATACTGCTTAATATTGACTTTGAGTCCCTATACCTGTTGCTGGAAGGAAATTTAACTTGTAATCTTTGAAGAGAGGCATCCACACTGATGACTGCTGAAAAGTTCATTACTTACTCTGATTAAGACGGTATATGAAAGACATATTGAAATATCCTCCCCCTACCCTCTCCCCAGCCCTTCTCTACATACATAAAAGGACTGGATAAATGGTCAAAAACAATTTAAGTGTTGGTTTTCAAGTGTTAGAATAAAAACAGTGATTTTTTTTCTTCTTTCAGAAATTCATCCAACTCAAAACTATAAAGAGAATGAAAAACAGACAAAATAGACAAATGAAAACAGATAAAAATAGTCTGTAAGCCTGGACTACAGCCCAGTATAGTGAAAGTCAAACAGGAATGTGATAATGGATGCCTAGGGATGCAGATTTTATACACTGTGAGAGTACTATTGCTCTCCAAAGAAAGTGACCCAAGACCAAAAAGCTCTTGTACTGAACAACAAGAACAGGCAAGCAGACCAAAGTTGGAGCTTTTTTTTTTTAAAAAAAATTTCCATTTGTCACGAAGATTTGAGGTATAGGGAAGGTGAAGTTGAACAAGGACAAATAGTCATGCCTGTAAAAAGCAGTCTGTTGGTAAGGAACAGTGAAGGACGTAGACTCTGCACTGTAAGAAACCCTGAAATGCTAATCATGGGGAAAAGCAAGGGCTGTAAGAACTCATGCACATACTGGTTCATAGAGCAAATGACCTTAAATATGGTCCTGCTTCCATCCTCTTGAAAGTCTCTTGCAAACAGCCGAGGAAGAACTCAGCTCATTTAATGTTTAAAAAAACAAAAAGTAAGTAGCATCCATAAAAAAAAGAGTGGGGAAAAATGTCCAGAGCAAAGCACTGAGAACTTTGGAAGTAGAGAATATGAGAAGGAAATTAAGAAAAATGTGGGCTAAAGGGAGAGGCTCTTATATTTGTCTGATAGAAGTTGCAGAAAGACTGAAGAGAATGGTGGAGGGGTAATATTCCAAGAGAGATGGCTCTATTAGGTCCAGGCAGGCAAGACCCAGGATTGAGGAGATCCAGTGTCAGGGGTAAAGAACACAGGCCACACAGGGCAACTAGGGAGCAAAGGTCTAGGAGCTCAAGCCAAAGCATTTGGATAGAAAGAGGTAAAAATATAAGTGTCGAAAGAGAGCAAAAGAGTCACTGATGAGTATGGAATCTGATGAATGGTGAGGCAAAGCATTTTTAGCTATGTTCTCTTGGCTAGAACAGATCTGAATATGAGTGAAATTAAGTTTACAAGTAGAGGCAAGCACAAAGTTATGACTGGTAATGGAGGGTTAGAAATGAATAGTAAAGAGTTCTGGATACTTAGATTCTTGAGGGGATGTACAGCAGATAAGAGACAACTGAGGTCTTAGGGTCAGAATCCTTTGGACTCCTTTGATTCTACGACTGACTCTCAAGTCAGAGCAAATTCTGAGTTCTAGTTTTCATTTCAAGAGCATGAGAGTAACCTATGGACTAATCGTCAGGGATTCTGCCTCAGAATAAATTTTCCATTTATATTTAAGTTTTTCATCCTGTGGAGGACACAATACACAAATTGAAAAATAGTATATGTACATTTAACATTTCTTTTTCCTCCCATAATAATGTTCCTCACTTCTGTCTGCCTAAGATCTGATCTTTTGAGTCCCGTCTTATATAGCCTATATATTCCCATTGACCACACCCCCTAGTCATACATCAAGGACCCATCTACCATGCTCTCCTAAAACATACTTAGCTCTACTATACAAATTATCCTTCTGTTTTGAGGAGGTTTCATCTCAGTCTCCATTTCTATACTCCTGAATCATAGCCTTTCAGCTTTAGTATTTAAGAAAGGGTAAGAATACACAGCCCACTCCAATATTCTTGCCTGGAGAATCCCGTGGACAGGGGAGCCTGGTGGGCTGCTGTCCATGGGGTCGCACCGAGTCGGACACGACTGAAGCAACTTAGCAAGAACACACAGAGTTGGTAACGGTATACGCTGGGAGCAGCAGATCTTGGCATTTGGAAGTCTAAGCTAGGGGCAAAGTCATTTCAGGAACCCTGGAAGAAAACTCTGGACGAAGGAGAGCCCTGGGCTGTCAATGGTGACAAGGTCCTCCACACAGCTAAGTCAGACAGATCCCACAGGGCCCTGAGACTCCAGAAGTTCAGTTCTGGTAAAGATATGGCCTGTGAGATGGAACTCCAGACTTGGTTTCAGGCCACCCTCTCCTTGCTGATTCCAGGACAGAGACAGGCTCAACCCAAGGCTAGTGCTCAGATGAGGAAGAAAGAATAAAGGTGAGTGGAGTGGGCAGGGAAGTGCCACTGCTAGACCTGGGCAAGGCTCCCACTCTGACCCTCCTCCAGCTATATTCCTCTTTATAAGATAAAGAGTCCATGTCTGGACACAGAGCACACGCTCTCTCCCATAAATATTTTAAATTACATGCCATGCATCCAGGACTCTTAAAATTCTCTATTCAAGAGATTCTGTGTCCACTGTTAGGACCTCCATAGCTCCCATAGGCAACTGCGTGCCCAAAGGGCAGCTGTGTATAGGGGTGTGTGTGTATGCACGTATGGAGCTTTGTTGTGTGGACTAGGTTGTCCACATACATGCTTATGAAGTATGGGATAGGGTAAGGGAGTTGGGAGGTTAAGAAAAATGGGCCAGGGACTTCGAGTAGTACTTTGCCATGACCTACAAATGCAAGTGAAAACCCAGATGTGAGCAATTCAAGGGCAGAGCCTCTATCTTACCCACTTCTATGCCCTAACAAGTTTGGGCATTAGAACAGAGCTGGAATTATTTAATGTTTACTTCATCAGACTCTTAGGTACTGATATCAAATCCACTTCTGCTGGTTACTATTTAATAATAGCAGCTATAATACTGTGAATCATTTATTCTGGGAAATATCTGGCAATACTGTGAACCATTTATCCTGGAAAACCTGCCACTATAAAACATCTTGAAATGCCAGTTAAAATGTAACAAACATCCTTTGTAATGCATACCTGAGGGTACAAGAAAGTAAAGAGAAATTCCAAAGAATACAGACTGGAAAGCAGTGAGATGGGCTGGAGTCATTGAGAGCTGTATCAGCACTGAGAGTTTTTGTGTATCTCAGGAAAACCCAGATTTAACAATTAAAAAAAAAAAATTTATTTATTTATTTTAACTTGTGGAAAATTGATTTAACAATCTTTAGACCCACATAAAGTAGGGAGTTGGACCTCAGACCCTTAAACAATGGTAACACATTTGAAGGGTTACATCCTCAGTGAAGGAGTGACAAAGAAAAATAATAAAGGACCTTTACTATCTTGATCTGGGGTCTGAGTGATAAACAAGAGTGTCCGCGGAGAATTTTTAACCACAAGCTTGCCCTCCTACAGGGTTAGGCTTAAAATTTACAATCCCCTCTATGACCTAGCTAGTGGTACAGAACCCTCCTGCCAATGTAGGAGATGTAAGAGAAGCAGGTTCTATCCCTGGGTCAGGAGGATACCCTGGAGGAGGGTATGGCAACCCACTTCAGTATGCTTGTCTGGAGAATCCCATGGACAGAGGAGCCTGGCAGGCTACAGTCCACAGGGTCACAAAGAGTCAGACACGACTGAAGCAAGTTATTTAGCATGCACGCTATGAGCTACAGATTTGAAACCAATAATATTAACATAAAATGGCGGAGGGTTGGTGTAATTTGGATCTCCAAGCAGAAATAAACACGGATATTCCCTGTAGGGACTTACCTTTAATCTAGGCAAAATATAAAACAGAAGAGATTTATAAACTAAATTATACTAAATTACACTGCTGCTGCTGCTAAATCGCTTCAGTCGTGTCCAACTCTGTGCAACCCCATAGACGGCAGCCCACCAGGCTCCCCTGTCCATAGGATTTTCCAGGCAAGAGTACTGGAGTGTGTTGCCATTGCCTTCTCTGAAATTACACTGAATTACACTAAAATTAAGGACTTCTTTTCATGGCAAGACACTATAACAGGTATGAAAAGACAAGCCATATACCAGAGGTGGGAGAAGATATTTACAAAACAACCAAAATAGAACTAGTACCTGGAATATATAGAGAACTACTCTGAATCAATAAGACAAACAGCTCATTAGAAAAATGAACAAAAGACTTAAGACACTTCTCTTAACAAAAGATGACCCATAAATATGTGAAAAATGTTAAACTGCATTAGGTAATCACAAAAATGCAAACTAAAGCTATACTGAGGTACCATTACACATCAGTTGGTTTGTTATAAGACAGAAAATATGACAAAAATAGATGTTGGTGAGGATGTGGAGCAACCAAAATGTTCATGTTCTGCTAGTAGAGTATAAATTGCTACCATTGTTTTGGCAAACAGTTTGGTATTATGTGGTAAAGGTAAAGGTGTTCATACCTCATGATCTACCAATGCTATTTCCACATGTATAATGTTTACACATGTCCACAAAAAAATACAGAAAAGACATACAATAACACATGTAAGAATGTTATTAATAGCATTGTGCATTTTTTTTACAAATTGAAGGCAACCCTGCTCTGTGCAAGTATATTGGTCTCATTTTCCCAAAAGTATTTGCTTAGTGTCTCTGTGCCACATTTTGATAATTCTTATATAATATTTCAAGCTTTTAATTTAGTATACTAATATCTGAGATATTACATATTATTATATAATATATAATTATATGTATTATTAAATTTCTAGCACAGATATTATATTATTTGTGATTAGTGATCTTTGATGTTATTGTTGTAACTGTTCTGAGGCCCCACAGATCACACTCGCATAAGACAAGGACACTTAATAAATGCTGTGTGTGTTCTGACTGCTACAGATGGGCCATTCCTTTGTCTCTCTCCTTTTCCCTGGGCCTGCCTATTTCCTGAGACATAGCAATATTGATATTTGGCTGACTAATAACCCTACAATGACCTCTAAGTGTTCAAAGGGAAGGAAGAGTCACATGTCTCTCACCTTAAATCAAAAGCTACAGTGAGGAAGGCATGTCAAAAGCCAAGACAGGCTGAAAGCTGGGCTTCCTGTGCCACATGGCCAACTTGGGAAGGCAAAGAAAAATTTCTTGAAGGAAACTAAAAGTGCGAGTCCAATAAGCTGTGAAAAGTGAAAAAGCGAAGACAGCATTACTGCCGATAATGGAGGAAGTTTTGGGGGTCTGGGTAAGAGATCAAACCAGCCACAACAACCCCTAAGTCAAAGCCTCATCCAAGCAAGGCCCTAACTCTCTTCGATTTCAGGAAGGCTGAGAGAGGTGAGGGAGCTGCAGAAGAAGAGTCTGAGCCTAGCTGAGGGGGACACACAGCTCCAGGAACCATCTCTAAGACATGAAAGTTCCAAGTGAAGCAGCCAGTGCTGAGGTAGAAGCTACAGCAAACTGTTCACAAGCTCTCACTAAGATCATTAGTGAGAGTGGTCACACTAAACAACAGATTCTCAGTGTAGATGAAGCAGCCTTATATTGGAAGAAGATGCTACTGAGGACTGACCCAGCTAGAGGGGTAGTCAGTGGCTGGCTCCCTAGTTTCAAAGGCCAGGATGTGTCTCCTGCTAAGGGCGAATGCAGCTGGTAACTTTAAGTTGAAGCCAGTGCTCATTTACCATTCTGAAAATCCTAGGGCCCTTAGGATTTACATTAAATCCACTCTGCCGGTGTTCTATAAACAAAACCTAGGTGACAACACATCTGCCGACAACATGGTTTACTGAATATTTTAAGCCCACTCTTAAGATCTACTGCTCAGAAAAAGATTCTTTTCAAAATATCATTGATAACTTGTCTGATTACTCAAGAACTCTGATTGAGATGTACAATGAGATTCATGTTGTTTTCATGCCTGCCAACAGGACATGGAACAAGGTTAATTTCAACTTATAAGTTTTGCCATTTGAGAAATACATTTCATAAGGCTATAACTGCATTAGATAGTGATTCCTCTGATAGATCTGGGCAAAGCAGATTGATAGCCTTCTGGAAGGGATTCACCACTGTAGATGCCATTAAGAACATTGATGATTTGTGGGGAGAGGTCAAACTATCAGCATACACAGGAATTTGGAAGAAGTTGACTAAAACCCACAAGGAAGACTTTGAGGGGTTCAAAACTTCAGTGGAGGAAGTACCTGCAGATGTGGTGGAATATCAAGAGAACTAGAACTGGAAGTGGAGCCTAAAGATATGACTCAATTAACTGCAGTTTCATGGAACTAAAGAGCTTCTTGATCAAGGTGAAAGAGGAGAGAGAAAAAGGTGGCTTAAAACTCAACATTCAGAAAGCTAAGATCATGCATCCAGTCCCATCACTTCATGGCAAATAGCTGGGGAAAAAATGGAAACAGTGACAGACTTTCTTTTCTTGGGCTCCAAAATCACTGTGGATGGTGACTGTAATGATGAAATTAAAAGACATTTGCTCCTTGGAAGAAAAGCTATGACAAACCTAGACAGTGTATTAAAAAGCAGAGACATTACTTTGCCGAAAAAGGTCTGTATTATAGTCAAAGTTATGGTTTTTCCAGTAGTCGTGTATGGATGTGAGAGTTGGACCATAAAGAAGGCTGAGCACTGAAAAATTGATGCTTTCAAACTGTGGTGCTGGAGAAGACTCTTGAGAGTCTCTTGGACAGCAAGGAAATCAAACCAGTCAATCCTAAAGGAAATCAACCCTGAATATTCATTGGAAGGATTGATGCTGAAGCTTCAATACTTTGGCCACCTGGTGCAAAAAGCCAACTCATTTGAAAAGACCCTGATGCTGGGAAAGACTGAGGGCAGGAGGAGAAGGGGATGACAGAGGATGAGATGGTTGAATGGCATCACTGACTCAATGCACAAGAGTTTGAGCAAACGCTGGTAGACAGTGAAGGACAGGGAAGCCTGGTGTGCTGCAGCCCATGGAGTTGCAAAGAGTGGGACACAACTGATCCACTGAACAACAAAAACAACTGGCGGTCTAGTGGCGGTCACCTTCCAATGCAGGGGATGTGGGTTTGATTCCTGGTCAGGGAGCTGAGATCCCTCATGCCTGGCGGCCAAAAAACCAAAACATAAAACAGAAGCAACATTATAACAAATTCAACAAAGACTTCAAAAATGGTCCACATTAAAAAACAAACAAACAAACAAAAAACAACTTTAACAGAGAAGTTGCTTGTTATGGATGAGGGAAAAACGTGGTTTCTTGAGGTAAAATCTATTCCAGCTGAAGATGCCGTGAAGAGTGTTGAAATAACAACAAAGGATTTAGACTATGAAATAAAATTAGTGATAAAGCAGAGGCAAGGTTTGAGAGGACTGACTGCAATTTTGAAAGAAGTTCTAGTGTGGGTAAAATGCTATCAAACAGTGCCGCAAGCTAAAGAGAAGTCATTCGTGAAAGGAAGAGCCAATCAACGCAGCAAACTTCACTACTTATTCCAAGAAACCTCCACAGCCACCCCAGCCTTCAGCAACCATCACCCTGAACAGTCAGCAGCCTTCAACACAGAGGCAAGGCTCTCCACTAGCAAAAAGACTCCACTTGTTGAAGGCTCAGATGATGGTTAGCATATTTTAACAAAAAAAGTATTTTTAATTAAGATAAAAATTTTTTAGTCATCATGCTACTGTACATGTCATAGATTACAGTAATAACTTTCATATGCACTGGGAAACCAAAAATTTCATGTGATTCACTTTACTCTGATATTCATTTTATTGTGGTCACCTGGAACCCAACTCACAATATCTCCAACATATGTCTGTATATAATATAAAAGAACATGAGTAGGAATGTTCCTAGCAACACTACTTATAATACCTCCACACTGGTAACTACTCAAAAAGTTTATCAACAATATAACAGAGAAATAAATTATGGTATATTTACACACTGGATATTACACAGCAATGAGGATGAATGGACCAAAACTATATAGAATATGAATAAATTCCAAAAATATAATGTTGACAAAAGAGGTCAGCAACAAAAGATTTATATAAAATTAAAAAACAGGTAAAACTAGTATATTGTGTTGGAAATCAGGATGGGGGTCAGTCTTAATGAGGGACAGTGACTTGAAGCAGGCATACAGGGGGACTTCTGGGATGCTGAAAATGTTTTTCTTTTTTTAATGCTGTTTTCAATTTTTTTCTTTTTTCAAATTAACTTTTTATTTTATATTGAAGTATAGCCAATTAGCACTGTGACACCTTCAGGTGGACACTGAAGGGACTCTCAGTCCATATACATGTATCCATTCTCCACCAATCTCCCCACTCCCATCCAGACTGCCACATAACTTTGAGCAGAGTTCCCTGAGCTATACAGTAGGACCTTGTTGGTTATCCTGAAAATGTTTTGTTTCTTGATCAGGGTTATGATTACACAGATATATTCATTTTGTGAAAAGTCATTGATCTGTATACCCTTATGATTCTACATTTTCTGTATAAATGTTATTTCTGGAATGTGTTTTTTTAAAAAGGAAGGGGGAAGGGCCTGGATGATATTATGGTTGATGGTATTATGCCATTAACTGAGGAATCTGACAGATCTTTCAATTCTTTGCACATGACTTCCAGAAAACAAAATGAAAGGTAATAACTAATAGACCAGATGTTTAAAGTAAAACTTTCAACTGATACAAGGAGAAAGTGAGTGGAAGAAGTGATATACAATGAAACACATTTCTTTGACTGGGTACTCTTTCTTCTTCTGCCTTGGTTCTCTATTAAACATTAATAATGTTGGGAGTAGAATAAACTCTGATGTTAGAGAACACTGCATTTACTGATCACTTTCAAAGAAGAGATGATAGTGCTTTTACTCTGGCTGCACCAATTCTCAGCTCCTTTAGGAACAGAGCCCACTACCCTGAAATGCTGAAGTGGGCAACAAGAAAGAGAAACTCATTTTAGCTGTTCTTTTTCAAAGGTATCTTCCAACCTCTCCTCCAACACTGACTCAGACAGCTACGCTGAAGTGAATGATTTGATCACCCAAATATCCTCCAAAGTGCAGATACAAGATATTACTATGGAATTACACTGCCCACTGTGTAATGACTGGTTTCGTGATCCACTAATGCTAAGCTGTGGCCACAACTTCTGCCAATCTTGTATCCAAAATTTTTGGAAGCAGCAAGCAAACGAAACATTCTGTCCTGAGTGTAAGATGTTATGTCCGTACAGCAACTGTACATTTAACCTTGTACTGGAGAAGCTAGTAGAGAAGATTAAGAAGCTACCCCTGCTCAAGGGCCATCCACGGTGCCCAGAGCATGGAGAGAACCTGAAACTGTTCAGTAAGCCAGACGGGAGACTAATTTGCTTTCAATGCAAAGATGCTCGATTGTCTGTGGGGCAGTCTAAAGAATTCCTGCAGATCTCTGATGCTGTCCGTTTCTTCACGGTGGGTGAGCCCTGGGTCTTGAACAGTCTTGAGCAATTCCTTAGGAAGGCTGGGAAAAATCATTTGTTGGACTTCTTTCAATACCACCCCTTCATTCAAGTGATTATTAGAAAGCTCAGAGTGCTCAAAAAATACAACGTATCTTGCAAAGTTCTTTCTCTGCAGTTGTCAATTATAGGGAAGCAGTAAAGGAGCTCTGGCCTACTTCCTCAATCAATCAAACATTTACCTAAACCTAGCCTTGACAGCATTCTACCAGACACTGTACAGAACATGGACATGTAAAATATTGCTTTTGTTATAAAAGTCTTGAAATTTAGACAAGTTTAAAGTGAACAAAACAACAGAAGGAATATAAGACAGTCTACTGCTGAGAGCTAAATTTTTGTCACATTTGTAATTCACAAGTGTTTAGAATTTCAGAGATTAGAGAAAACTGAAATGGTCAGGGGAGGCATGGTGAAAGAAAGCTTGAACGGGGGGCAATTATTTGAATTGACAGAAGGAATAAACAAGTGTTCTCAGAACAATGTAAGTAAAAGTAGAGATAGCAAGAACAGTATAAATATAGTAGAAAATGTACAGAGTTCTGTTATCTTTCTCAAAGCCCTGTAGTTAGCTAACAGGAAGATAAAACTTAGTTTTTCTGCAGTTTGTAATTTTCTTCACAATTTTTGGAAGAGACAGGAATTATGATACGAGGGAAAAGGAGACTTTTGTAGCAGGAGCTTGCTTTCTTTCCCCCTGACACCCTGGGGCTTTGGGGTAGATGTTCCTCATGGCCCTTTATCTCCCAATTAGCAGGGGTTAATTCTTTATGGTATCCCTAGGAGGAGCTTACCATCCATCAGGGTCAACTGGAGGCAACCCTGAAGGAGCTTCAGTCCCTGAAGAATATGCAGAAAGATGCTATTGCTGCTCACAAGGTGAGGAACAGGGTAGACGGATCATGAGACAGAACTGGAATTGTACCCTCCTTGTAACTTCAGCTATGTGGGTGGAAAGGTATCTTTACATATATAACAAAATGCTAAATGGCACCTGGGCTATAGAAGTAGAAAACAGACATTGTAAGAGTGGAAAGAAATATGGCAGTGGACTAGGTTCCCAATAGCTGATCAACAGAGAGAGCAGACTGACCTTTCCCCTAGATAAGCCGATCCTTTTCGTGGTGCAGTCACTAGGTGACTGCTATGGGGCTGTGATCTGTCTGATTTTTCCTATTATCTATGGCAAAATAAGGAATTTATTTTTAAAAAATCCACTAAAGATTGCAATGTTCAAAGAAATACCTTTCTTTTCTTTGGGTTTAAAACCAGGCATCTCTGAACCAAAGTCTCTTAGATTGCTGGCTTTCTCTCTGATCTAATCCTTCTTAGCTTTTCCCAAACTAAATAAAACTACTGCTTATACTTTCAACTTTACAGGAGCTCTAGGACAACATTAATGGTTAGGGACTTGGCAAATCAGTTCCTAGGTTGGGGGAATAATTTGGGAGTTCTGTTTCTTCATTAATTATTCTATAGAGGAGAGTCTTCTCTGGCATTTGGCTTCTGGAAGAAGAAATAAATATAATGAGGGAAAGAAGAAGGATAGATGGAAATAATGATGTCTCAAGAGAATCGTGTTCCTGTTCTAAGAGTTCTTAGTTCAGCTATTACAGTCAACACTCATTCATTCAACAAATATTTGAGTGGTGCAGGATTATGCTAGATATTGTATTCCAACTATGGTGGGAGACAGATGTTAATTAAATAATCCCACCAATAATAAAACATCACTGTGATAATTACTATAAATTACTATAAATATATAGTATATCAGAGTATATAAATGGAGAACCTAATCTAGACTGAAGTCACTAAAAATTGAAATTAAAAATTTCTTATTAAAAATTGAGAATTTAAAGGATAAGTGTTATCTTTAGCCAAGTGAACTGGGTGAGGGGAATATGAAGGAAATGGCCTGGAGAATGTTCTATGAAGAGGAAAGAGCATTACAGAAAAGTTCTTGAGACAGGAAGCTACTTACTATGTTAAACAGAAAGAAGGCCGATTAAGATGGATCTTGGTAGGCAAGATGAGACCGAAAAGGCAGATAAGGCCTAATCATGTAGGCCCTTGTAGATAAAGTTATGAATTTTGAATTTCATTCTGTGCATAATTGAGAAGTCATTAAAGGGTTTAAACAGGACATGGTCTCATCTCATTTTGAAAGCATCAGTCTGGTGGCTGTGGGAGTGTGGACTGGAGAAAGGCAATGACAAGGATAATGGTTAGAAGACGACTACTGCGGTGATCCCAGAGAACGATGATGGCTTGGACTAAAAAGGCAGTAGAGACCGAAAGAAATAAACAGCTTCAGCATATGCTTTGGAAATAAAAACTACCTGCATGTGGTGACTGACTAGATATGAGAGGCGAGTGGTGATATCAAATAGACAGTTGGATATATGAATCTGGAGTTCAGAAGTTGGTCTAGGCTGACAAGAAGTCAGTGTACAGACTACACTTCAAAGTTGTGAGAGCAGAGGCTCTTACCGAGAATGAGAGTGTAGAATGGGAAAGGTAAAGAGCCTAGGACAGAATATCAAGTCATCTAATATTCAGAGCTTGGTTAGAGACACAACTAACAAATGAGACTGAGAAATAGTGGTGAAATAGGTAAAAGGAAAAATGGAAATGTCTGACCTAGAAGACAGTGAGAGTTAAGACTATTTTAAAGAGTACAATTACAGTGGTTGACCATAGAATATAAGCTGGATAAGAGGGGACATGAAGACAGAGAAGTTGATGAACAGAAATGGAGGGGTCAATGAATAGGAGGATTCTATGAAATCCAGTAACTGTTGCAACAGTGGAATCTGGGTAGGTAAACATAAAGAGTAATTCTGGAGATGGTACAATTGCCGGGGAAGATAAAACCCTCAGTGTGATTAAAAGAATGAGTAGATAAAGGTAAAAATCACTAGAAATGATGATGAGGAACTGAGAAGCCAGGCTGTCAGATGGCTTACCCATGAGGAAGCTGAAGTCACCTAGGAAAAGAGCTGCCAGTGTAGCAGCTATCAATTTCAGGTGCTTCAGACATTGCCCATCTCTGGCTTCTTTTGTATTGTCCTGGCAGCAGGAATGGTACCCCCTCCAGTTCTGATTTCTTAAAAAAGGACAGTTCTTCCAGCCTCCTATGGACCCAGTCTAACAGCATCACTTGGTAGATAATGGTTTGTACTTCTGGATAAAAGGGTATTATTGTTCATTTTAAAATGTTTGATTAACCCCACAGTCTTATTTAAGATGGCATTAGTTACCACCTCAGTTTTGCAACAGGAACCTAGAGATGACTTTTGATTATTTCAACCCTAACTATTAAACTAGCTGGGAAAGACAGAGTAAGTTTCCCAAAGGCCTCCTTTTAGTACAGTTGAATGTTGATATGCAGTATTTGTATGCATTTTCCTATTATGGTATTTCCCAAGTTGTATGAGTGCTGGTGGTGTGGGCCCCCATCCCTAAATCCTAGTCTCAGTAATTACCATGGTGATGATCATGGAGGTTTCCAGGAAAACAAGCTACATCTGCAGCAACACATCTCCCTGGAGTTTCTAAAGCTGCATCAGTTCCTGCACAGCAAAGAAAAGGACCTTTTAAGTGAGCTCCGAGAAGAGGGGAAAGCCTTGAATGCGGAGATGGAGCTGAATCTGAGCCACATTCAGGAACAGTGTCTCCTAGCCAAGGAGATGTTGATGAGCATCCAGGCACAGATGGAGCAGCAGAACCCCTTCGACTTTCTCAAAGTGAGACTCCATACCAACATGACTATGGGTACAATAGAGGGGGGAAGAGAGGGTTGGAAAGAACGTACAAGCAGATTTGCCCTTCCAGGAGGGGAAAAAAATCTGCTGTAGTGATTTTAAGATTCCCTGGGAGAAAAGCAGAAGGTTCCTTTTGTCTTATACTCAACTGAACATTTTCACACACCTAGTAAAGAATGCCATTAAAAGCAATATGCTTTAATATTTCCCCATAAAGAACTCTGAAGCTTTATTTCTCAAAAATAAGAATGCTGCCACCTAAACTGTATCTTTTACTGGCTCTCAGCAATAATAAATTGACCTGTCTGAAAAGCTGTTTGCCAATCTTTGCTACCTGACGCTTCACCTCTAAAGTGGCATTAGTTACCACCTTAGGACTCAGAAGCTTTATTTAGCCATAGTAAAGAAAGTGGCCTTGGGGTGGGAATACCTATTGTGTTGTTCTCCTGAGACTACGTGGTAGTATAGGTAAAAACAGCTTAACCTTAATTTTTTTCTTGTTTCCTGTCAAAAGAAACTCTAGAAAATCAGAGGAAAGTAAGCCAGTTTATCCTGGGATAGATGAAGGATGAAGATCAGAAAAGGCATTTGGAGGATGAGAGAAGTTGGTGGCAATGGGATGGGGGCCATCTGCACAGGACTGCAGTTTTGACCATCAAATTCTGGTGGTGGCCAGAAACACCAAACAAATTTCTGGAACTGATGAACATGCATCTAACCTTTCCATTTCTCCTTCCCTCTTCTAGGACATCACACCTCTCTTGGACAGGTAAGTGTTTCCTTGTGGTATTAACAGCCTGCCTTCAGTCCCTGGAGGATGTCTAAGAATAAACAATTTATATCCCCTGCAGCTTGGAGCAAGGAATGAGAGTGCTGACGCCCAAGGAGCTTGTCTCCAGAAAGCTGAGCCCAGGCGTGTTCAAAGGGCCCATCCAGTACACGATGTGGAGGGACATGCAGTCCGCCCTCTCCCCAGGTATCAGAGGGTAGGAGCCACTGGTTCCTGGGGCTCCCAATTTATGTTTCATTCTCAGGACCTCTTCTGTGGCCCTAACAGTACGTTGGAGTCTAGACGGAGGGAGGAGTGAAGTTTAGCCAAAAGGCTAGTTGGTACGACTGAATTTCTTCTCTTACTGTTATCTAAGAATTCAGGATTTTATACTTGTGAACAGAGTCTGGTGTTAGAACTAACTTCTCAGCCTATTATTTTGCTTAACTGTTCTATCAAATGTAACAACCAATATTTCAATATTTTTCTAAAATAGTTATATAAGTCTCTGAGGCATCTCTGCCCTGAAGGTGGAAGTTACTATAAATATTCATCACATGTATGAGTACAGTTCCTCTTGTGGTTAATGTTCATAACATAGAGTATGTCATCGTAGGAGATTGTTTAGAGATCTTAAGTGCTTCAAAAGAAAACCAATTATTTCAATAGCTGTGACTAAGTTTTTGTCATCCTGCAGATACTAAAAAAAAAAACAACTGAGCACAACAAAAGAACACAAACAACATTTCAAGAACATAAAATAAAGTTCTAAATAAAAATAGTTACAGAAGTAGAGCTCTAAATAAAGTTTTTTATAGACTCATTATTGTTTGTAATTGTAATTGTTTGTATTGTTTGTAATCTGATTTAGTGAAAATCACACATTTACCCCCGCTAATTTTTCCAGGTAGCTGACAATGAAAAAAATCAGCTTTACTGAGGTATAATTAACATAGAAAAAAATTCGTTAATTTTAATGTACAATTTGATGAGTCTCACAAATGTACACACTTATGTAAAGATCTCCAAAATCAAGATATAGAAAATTTCTGTCATCCCCCAAAGTTCCTGCATAACCCTTTGTGGTCAATCTTTTTCTTCTATCCTCAGCTGCTGATAATCACTGATCTACTTTATATCACTTTACTTGTCTTTTCTAAAATCTCATACATATATTATATAGTCTTTTCTGTTTGGCTTTTTTCATTTAGCAAAATGTTTTTTGAGATTCACCTATGTTGTTGCATGTATCAATCACTGTATTTTATGGATACATCACAATTTGCTTATTCATTCACCAATTGATGGACATTTGGATAGTTTCTAGTTTATGGCTAGTAGGAAGAAACTTGACTATTTGTTTATAAATCTTTTTGTTTTAATTTCTTATTAAAATTTTTATTTTTATTTAATTGATTTATTGGCTGCGCTGGTCTTTGTTGCTGCACCCGGGCGTCCTCTAGCTTTGGTGAGCAGGGGCTACTCTTCGTTGCAGAGCTCGGGCTTCTCTTGCTGCAGAGCTCGGGCTTCCCCCGCTGCAGAGCTCGGGCTCTAGGGCACATGGGCTTCAGCAGTTGCAGCACCTGGGCTCAGCAGTTGTGATGCACAGGCTTAGTTGGTCCACAGCGTGTGGAATCTTCCTGGACCAGGGATCAAACCCGTGTCCCCTGAATTGGCAGGTGGATTCTTAGCCACTGGACCACCAGAGGAAGTCTGCCCTTTAATTTCTTCAGGGTAAATATATAGTGATGGGATTGCTGGGTTGTATGTTAAGTATATGCTTAACTATAAGAAACTATCACATTTTTTTCCCTTAAATGGTGGCATCATTTTAATTCCCACCTCCAATGGATGAGAGTCCCAGTTTCTCCAAATCCTTGCCAAAGTTTGATAATGTCTATCTTTCCAATTGTTTTAAATCCATCGAAGAAAATATTTTGTTCAAGCTCCCAAAACAAATTTGAGAAGTTATGCTGGATTTAAATTGAAAAAAGCCAAGCTAAAACATGGAAATAAAGTTTTCATTTGGTGGACGCTGAAACCAATGTATACGTTGGACCCATCTCGTGTGGCATTTTTCGAGTTTTTTTAAGGGTCTACCAGGCTAAACCGTTCATTGCCTTACTGCTTTTGCTTTGCTTTCCCACTTTCCTTTCTTGCACTTTGCCTTCAGCTTCTTCTTTTTTTTTTTTTTCCTGCCTCTGGTTCATCCACATGGAGTACTATCCATGCTGGTCTAGAAGACTCTTTTTGTTTCTCTTAATATCAGTCTCCATTTTTATGTCATCTTTTTAATCTTTTACTACAAGTTGAGTTTTACTGTGACAATGTTTGGATATCACCACAGTTTTATCTTTTTTAAAAATATTTTTCCTCATATAGAATTGTGGGTTGATAGACTCTACTACTTTAAAAAAGCCACTCCATTGTTTTCTCACTTGTATAGTTTCTGATGAGATGTCTATTATCATTTTTATATCATTTGTCTGTATGTACTATCTTTTTTTCTCATGGGTTACTTGTAAGATTTAGTTTTTTGTCTCTTCTTTTCCACCAAGTTGATTATGCTGGGTCTTGGTGTGTTTTCTTGGATCCATGGGTTTATAATTTTCATCAAGTTTGGAAAAATGCTGGCTATTACTTTTTCAGCAGTTTTGTACCGCTCCATCTTTTCTTCTCTACTTCTGGAACTCTAATTTTACGTATGTTCTTGTTGTTCAGTTACCAAGTTGTGTCCGACTCTTCGCAACCCCATGGGCTGCAGCACACCAGGCTTCCCTGTCCCTCATCATCTTCCTGGAGTTTGCCCAAGACCACTGCCTCGGTGATGCCATCCAACCGTCTCATATTCTGTCACCCTCTTCTCCTTCTGCCTTCAATCACATTAGACCACTTAAAATTGTCTCACTTCTCATTTTTTAAGCCTTTTTTCTGTGTTTCATTTTGAATAGTTGCTATTGCTATTCAAGGTCTCTCATCTTTTCATCTGCACTGTCTAATCTTCTGTTAATCCTGTTTAGGATGTTTTTCATTTCAGTTACATTTCTTCAAAAAGTTGCATCTTTTTATATCATCAGTTTCTCTCTTTACCACGTTCACTCTTCATCTACATTCTCAGGCTAATGAGAGATATTTATAATATCTGTTTTAATGTCTTTGTCTGCTAATACCACCACTGTTGTAATTTCTAACATGTTTTTATTGTGTGAGTTTTCTCCTGACTGTGTGGATTATATTTTCCTGCTGCTTTGCATGGCTGATATATATTTTTTCTTCTTAATAAACTTTATTTTTTAGAATACTTTTAGATTTACAGAATAATTGAAAATATAGCAGATAGCTTTCATATACCTCATCCCTAGTTTATATTATCTTATATTTAGTGTGATACATTATTTACAATTAATGAACCATTACAAATACATTACTAGTAGCTAAAATCAATAGTTTATTTGAATTTCCTTAGTTTTTTACTTAATTTCATTTTTCCATTCCATGATCCCATTGAAGGTGCAACATTACATTGAGTTGTCATGTTTCTTTAAGCTCTTCTTGGCTGTGACAATTTCTCAGGCTTTTCTTGTTTGTTGATGATTTTGACAGTTTTGAGGACTGCTGGTTCTGTATGTTGTAGGATGCCACATTAGTGCAATCTGTCTGATGTTTTTCTCACAACAATGGTAGGGTTGTGAGTTACTGCGAGGGAGACCATGGAGTTAAAGTGTCATTTTCATCATATCAGGCATACATTCTGTCGGCATAGTCTATGACTGTTGATGCTGGCTTTAATCACCTGGCTGAGGTAGTGTAGGTTATTTCCCCTCTCATTTCCATACTGTATACTTAGGAAGCAACTTACTATGTGCAGCTCACACTTAAGGAATGGGTAGTTATGCAACTTGTCTCTTCTGGCTGTCAAACATGATCAGTTTTACATTGCTATTTGCTAATTTTGTTGTAATCCTTTAGGCTCTATTGATTTAACTTTGGCATTTACTGAAGTTATTTGAAATAACTTTGCTCCTTTTGACACTTTAAGCTTTGTTGAGCCTTTAAGCTTTGTTAGTATGTTTCAAGAGAAGCGTTTAATCTGGGGCTAACTCTGCCAATTTTCTAAGATATTACCCTTCTGAGTACTCTGTCTGATGTTCCACGTTATAACATTCTTCCATTCTGACTGGCAGGATTGAGAACTATTCCCAGTCTTGTGTGAGCTCTGCTTTCTGGAGATTCACTCTCTAGGTTTAATGAGTCTCCCTGCAGTCACGGGGCGATGCTCAGTCCCAGCCTGGAGGGAACCCCTCTGTGGACGTTTTGACCTCTCTGTGCAGCTCCCTCCTCTGTTACTCTGCCCTGAAAGTTCTAGCTCTGAGAACGCAGTGTTTTTCTTCTTGTACCCTTTGCCCCCAAACTTCACTTCTAGCATCATTTAAAGCACAAACTGACTTTCCCCTTACTTTCGGTATAATTTTACATTTAAGAAAATCAAATGGGACTTATTTAATATATGACTATTTTAATAATAATGTAACTATGGTCAAACCTTGGTAACATATACTTTATACTTCTTATTTCTAGGCCTTTGCTTATTCTTATTCGGCAGATTCTTATTTTCTTCTTTCTGGCCTTGTAAATGAGGCTGTTGCTTTAAGACAGGGGCTCATACTTTTTCTATAAAGAGTTAGATAGTATATATTTTAGGTTTTGGGGGTTGTTTGGTCTTGTCAAAACTATTTAACTATGCCACTGTAGTGAGAAAGCAACCATGGACAATATGGCCATTCATGTATTTCAGTGCAGGGAATTGTTTCTATCTTAAAATATTTTAATATATTTTCTTTAGTTTTGTGTGTATCAATAAAATATCACCAAAGTTCATTCTTTCATTTGACATACTCAGAGAGGGCCTACTACATGCCGAGCATTAAGTTGGGCTCCAAGGATACAGAAATAAAAGACATAGTTTCTGCTCCCCAGGAGAGTCTTGAAGACCAAGTTAGAGCCTGCTGCAACCTTCTAGGTGAAAAATTATTAAGATGTAAGCCAGAGGCATGGTAATGGAACATAAAGAATAGATTGCAGAGACAGAATTCTGAGAGCTGAAATAAACAGGACAGTAATTAGTGGTAAGGGATAGAGAAAGGTGATGTCAAGGATGAAAACACAGCAGATGCAGATTTTGGAGGGTGCTGATGAGTTCAATTTTGGCCATATTGTGTTGACCTATAGAACAATTAAATGAATATATTCAAATGGATAATTATTCTAACTGGAGCTTAGGAGAGAGGCCAGAGCTGGAACAAATAGTATTGAGTGGGGGTAGCTGAGCTATTGATAAATGAGATTACCTAAGGAAAATGGGAGCATACAGTCAAGGAGAGAGCATGTTATACAGAATAACAACAGATGAAGGTCAATTAAGCCTCAGAAGGGACTGAGGAATTATCTGGCAAGAGAAATAAGAGAAAAAACAGGAAATAAAGTCCCCATGGAATCTAAAGCAAACAGAGTGTCAAGGAGAAGGGAAAGATCACTCATACCAAATGCAAAGATCAATTTAGAAAATAACTGGAAAAGAGATGCTTTTAATAATTGGTGGCTTTGACAGGGGTGATTTCAAAAGAGTGGAATGAGTATAAGTTATTATATATTGTATAGGGTTCAGGAACAATTTGGAATGAGGCAGTAATGAAGTGAATAGATCACTCATTTGAGAAGTTTCAATAAGAAGGGAAGGTGTATATGTGGAAGCAAAGTCAAAAGAGGACTTCTAAAAACATACTGACTGGAAGCAGCCTGTGGAAGGGCAGAAATCAATAGCATAAAAAAGGGAATAATTGGTGAACGTTGGGAAGAGTGAGAGCTACAGAAGAGAGATGTACTGACTTTACATAGCTTTCTCCAAAACTGGAGAGGAGATAAAGACCGTAGAAGCAAACAATTTTGTGAGACAGGGTTTGCAGTATGAGTAAGAATTATTGAGGGATTCATCTCTTCATCTATTCATTTATAAAATGTACTGTAGTTTCTCTGTGAAAGAGAAGATGAAGCCTTCTGCCTGGAATTGAGGAGCGAAGTGGTGGAACAGTAATTTGAGGAGGAGTTGAAGGTTTGAAATTGCTGTTGTGAGGAAGTGGAGAGGCTTTGATTTAGGAAATATAAGAGTTTGGGGCAGTGCTGATGGCCAAGCATAGAGTAGAAATAATCAATTTGTAGCAGTATCTGTATGCATAATTTTGTGATTTTCATCCTGCAATGGTGAGGAACTGGGATGTGAATTTGAATAGCTGAATAGATCCAAGGTTGGAGAGCTGCATGGCAGATGCTACAGAAACAGAAACATAAGAGGACAAAAGTGTTGAGGTTATTGGCAACAAAGCTATCAATGCTAAACTGTTTAGGGAAGAATTTTAAGCCAGGAAGCAAAGAGATTAGGATAATAAAGAGAAATATGGGGAGTCTAGAGACATTAATGAAGTCAAGTAATGGTTGTAGGGAGAGATGAGAGTGAGAAAGCTCAAAAAATAAAGAGTACGGCATACCTGAATTGAAGATTTTAGAGAACGAACAGTTCCTGATGACTACAAGTTTCAGAATATAGTCATTGATATGGGCAGCTTAAATGTAAAGGAGTCAAAAGTCATTAGCAATAAAGTCACAGACATGCAAGAAGAGAAGGGCAGCTATATCCAAAAGACAGTAAAATCCCTCAAAATGATGGGCTAGATTTGACGTAGAAAAGTAAGGCCAACCCAAAATGCAGGGGGTATAACCAAGAAAAGTTTGTAGATGATAGCATTAAATAGAGACAGGAGAGAAATGTGAAAAGGAATGACAAGAGCCTCAAATGAAGAATGATTTTTTAACATGAGATTGAGGAACAGAGCACAGGTCTGGAAGTGATGGTGGTGACTATCTGATTTCCAGCATCTGAATTTAGAAAATGAATAGTCTCTTGAACTTCTGGAAACTGTTTTTCAGTTAGCTTTTTTTTTTTGGAAGAATCAGTCTGGATTACGTTAAATTAACGAGGTGATAAGAGAATTCTGTAAACTGAAGATGTATGAGAGTTAAACGGGGAGGTAGATCCAAAGGGCAGAGTGGAAATGGTTGGGTGGGAACAGCTGGAGGAACAGCTGAAGGCAGAGGAAGTAAAGAACAGAATAATGAGGATAAAAGTACAGTAGACATTAAATCATTAGAGAGATCTACAATCTGGGTATTTATGCAAAGGATAACATGAATACGAGGCATGGTGAAATTAGTTGGTGTCAAAGATTCATATGGAACTCTAATTGCAGTTCATTTAATTGTTTAACAAATAGTCACTTGAATACCTAGGAACAGTTTCAAATTTTGAAGATAGATGAGGAAACAAAACAAAGTCCCTGCTTTTCCAGAGATTACACTCTAGTGGAAGAGACAATTAAGTAATTTCACATACTGATAACTATTTTGAAGAAAACAAAGCATGACACACTCAACAAATAATAATTTATGAGAGAAAAGAAAGCAGGATAAGAATATAAACCATGATACATGGATGAACATGCTACTTTAGATAGAATGCTCAGAGAAAATCTCTTTGAGCAGGTTCTCCCTGTGTTTTATTGTAGACATTTCTAAACATACTGAAAAGTTTAAAGAATTTTACAGTAAATACTTCTAACCTAGCTAGATTCTATCAATAACATTCTATTGAACTTGCATGAATAAAGATATGAATGATGTGAAGGAGTAAACAATGTGGGGAAAGAATGTCCAGGGACAGGAATAGAAAGTGTAAAGTCCCTGCAGTAGGAATGAACTTAGTATGTTCAAAGAACACCCAAAAGGTAAGGGTGGTTGGACCAAACTGAATTGGGGGAGGGAGGTGGTAAGAGGTGGGAGATGAGGTCAGAGAAGTGGGTAAATCATGCAGGTCTTGTCTCTTCAATAATGACTCTGGATTTTACCTTGGATGATGGGAAGCATAAGAGTATTTTGAGTTGGAGAACTAGATGATCTCATTCTTGTTATTAGCAGAATAGGCTGCAGACAGGCAAGAGTGGAAACAGAACAGTTAAAAAGCTACTGCAGTAGTTCCAAGACACTGGTATCTGTGGAAGTTATGTCTATATATTCTGAGTAGGCTCAGAATATATTCTGAAAGTGGAGCTGACAGAACTTACTGTTGGATTGAATATGGCATAAGAAGAAAAGCTGGGATGCAAAGCTGACTCCTAGGAATCCTCAAAGTGAGGGCAGGCTAAGCTAGCTGGAGATGTCAGAGGCTTGGTGATGAGAGCAGACTGGGGTTCTAAAAAGGTTAGCAGGAATTCTTTATGATACCTCCAAAGAAATTACAGTCCTCACATCTGAAAAAATAACAACCCTACATGAATGAGGATCAATCTGTGACAGTGAGAAGATTTGGCCTATGTGGAAAATCTTCAGGATTCTTCAAAGTCTCTTTGTTAGAAAGAAAAAGTCTCTGGGATGATGGAAAAGACTCAAGCTTTTCTGAGAAGAGAGAGCGAGGTTGGATTGTTCTTGCTTCCAAGGATAAATAAATCCATTAACAACAAATGTGTTACAAATACAAATGCATATTTGTATCTTTGTCTATGATTTGAACAGTTTTTGGGTTTCCTTTATCAAATTTTGTGCCAAGGCTCAATTATCTCACACTTAGAATTTGTGTCACCTTCTTGCTAATATGCTTCCAACCTCTCTTCATTTAGAAATTCCTTTTTTATACTGCTGTCCATTGATCTGTCTAAACCACTTGTCAAATTACCTGTGATGAAGGACCAATTTTAAAAACTGATGTTTGTAGAATATAAATGTTATTTGAAAAAATGGAGTTAAAAAAATTACAAAGTGCAAGCTCAGTTTTTTAACTAAATTGATTGATATAAAATTACTCTGTCAGATTTCTATGACAGTTTCTAAGAGCTTACTCTTATTTTCTCTACCATCCTGTCCCAGACTGGCAATTATACAGTCTGTGAATCACAGTTGGATCATCAGTGGCATTAACCATTCCAGACCTCAAAAGTTCCAGTGTCTATTAAACCAAATGCAAACTTCTACCACTGTCCTCTAAATTCTGTATCAGTTAGTTCAGTCTCACCTGCTCCTAACAGGCAAGCCCTTATCTTCTCTATCATGCAAGCTACTGTTTTTAACTCATTCTGTTTTTGCCATTGTTTACCCAAAGCATCCTGATACATTTCATACATGTTGCATAACTAAATACTTATTAAATAAAACTAAAATACTTATTGCCTTAGAAATCTTTTTTTGGGCACACTTACCGAATCTTTATCCTTTCAGCATTTGTTATTTTCTTATATGTATTAGTACAGATTTATATTATCTGTAATTTTTATTAGAGTATAAATTGCTTCAGAGTAAAGTCTGATTTTTTACCACAAATATAAAAAATGTCTAGAATGTAGCTACATGGATATCAAAACAATATATATATATATATAGCATTTAGGTTATTATCTGCCCATCTAGGCATATATGGCATAGGGAAATAAAGCACATAAATACTGTCTATGGGAACCTGCATTCATCCCTTTTTCCCCACGCCCTGCTTTCTCTTATTTTCTTACTAGGCCTATCTCCATTAACTCTGGACCCTAAAACTGCTCACCCAAATCTAGTGCTCTCCAAAAACCGAACCAGTGTGTGGCATGGTGACATTAAGCAGGTAATGCCTGATGATCCAGAGAGGTTTGACTCAAGTGTGGCTGTGCTGGGCTCAAAAGGCTTCACATCTGGAAAGTGGTACTGGGAAGTAGAAGTAGCAAAGAAGACAAAATGGACAGTTGGAGTTGTCAGAGAATCCATCCTTCGGAAGGGCAGCTGTCCTCTAACTCCTGAGCAAGGATTCTGGCTTTTAAGACTAAGGAACCAAACGGATCTAAAGGCTCTGGATTTTCCTTCTTGCAGTCTGAAACTGAGTAACAACCTCAACAAGGTGGGCATATATCTAGATTATGAGGGAGGACAAGTGTCCTTCTACAATGCTAAAACTATGACCCACATTTACACCTTCAGTAGCACGTTCATGGAGAAACTTTACCCCTACTTCTGCCCTTGCCTTAATGATGGTGGAGAGAATAAAGAACCACTGCATATCTTACATCCACAGTAATCTGTCATACTATTGTGTAAATTCAGAGAGTTATTAAAGAGGTATTGAAATAGTTTACCAGTCTCACTGGTTTCTCTTCCCAATGTATGGGGAACTCTGGAAAATGAAAAGAGGATTCACAAATTGAATTCCATTCTCAGTATTCTAAATGGATTTCATTGGAGATTTTTGAGATGTTATTCTAATTCTCTGGGGTCTACTATGACACAGGAGCCACTTTCATGAGCATGCTCATCATCCTTTTTTACCAGAGCAAAATGCAACTTGAGTTTGTGATGTTCGGGAACCCTTTTCAAACATGATCAGAAATTCTATCATGAGGTCCTTATTCTCCAACATAATGACTCTTAACAGATTATTTTCAGATGTGCACTCTTCTTCCTATTTAATTATGCTCTTATGTAAACTTTACAAAACATTTATTTCCTGGAAACTGTTACTTTAATTAAAGGAAAACTGTTCCTGAGACTTAAAATATAAGATGGACTGGGCCAGTTTATAATCTGGTCTTGAATTCTCTCCAGATACTTTTTTAGTCCAGCAAATCTCTGACTCTTTCTCAGTTTCTTTTTCTTGGTTTACCTATCTGTGGAACACTTGCTTTTCTGTATTCAAATATATTTAAGTATATCCATTTACTTTAGACTATGTCCTTGTAAACATTCCTGCCTATAATTTTTTTTCCTGCCTATAATTTAAACAGCAGTGTATTTCATCTTGTACACTCCAATATATTAATTCTCTAGCTTGTTCCTTCTTTCTAAGCATTACTAACCTCAGCAGTACCCTTGAGGCACCATCCCTGTCTCCTTTCCACAGAAGTCCCATCTAACTGGGCTTCATTCTCTATATCTGACAGTTTTTTGGGGAGGGATGGAGGGCAAGGGAGCAGTGCCTAGGATCTGCAGCACGGCCTTCTAAAATTACAATCAGCACAGCTCTCTTGGCAAGGTAAAAGCCCCCATCCTATCTGTCACAGGGAAGGGGACCCACACCACAGGGCAAACAGCCATGACATGTTATGGCTACATTTAAGAAATGTTTTTTTGTTTTTTAAATGAATTCATTTAAACTGGAATGTAATAAAGACCTATTCTGTACCTGGAACCTTGCTAGATGTTTTGAAGGATATAAAAGTATAAAAAAGAAAAAAAAAAAAAAAGGTTCACCTAGGAGGACTTAAAAGAAATTCAGGTGCCTGGACCCCATTTAAGACCAATTAAATAAGAATCTCTAGCAGTTGGGGCCCAGGCATTTGTAGTTTCTAAAAGCTTACTAATGTGTCCAGGGCAGAGAACCACTGAACTAAAGGAACATGATTTCTCTCTTTTTAAAATCTTTTAAAAAAACTTTAAACATAGAGAAAAATTGCATATTTGTACGATAAACTCCCATATACTCTCCACCTATATTACCAATCATTAACATTTTGCCATATTTTCCTAAGTCTCTCTTCCTGACATCCACCCCATATAATTTTGTGTGTGTCTATAATTATTACTAACGTCATTTTTGCTCAGCTACTTTAGAATAAGTTGCAGGCATTAAGATTCTTATTCCTAAATACATCTGCAAGTATCTTCTAAGAACCAAGATATTCTCTTACATAATCACAGTACTAAATTATCAAATTCAGAAAACTTAACATTAACACAATACTACTTACTAGCTAATATACAGTCCATATAAATAAGTAAATATTTCTAATGGTGGGATTTTAGGCACTATGGTTAAAAAAAAAAAAAAAAAAAAAACCCTCAAGTAATATGACAAAGAATTTGGGGGAAAAATGAGGGTCTAGTTAAGTCATATATAGGCAAAGTTCTAGATAATTGACATGTAAAGTCTGTCCTTTGGGACAGACAAGTGCTACAGAGTTCAGAGAAAGGGGAGGTCAAAATTCACCAGCAGAGGAGGAGAAAGTTCAAAGGAAAAAAAAGACGTGATTAAGTTGGACAAAAGGAAAGATAAGTAGGAATGAATGTAAATTCTAATCTAGACTTGGACAATGTATTTTTAAAAATGAATGTTTTGTGGTAATGGTTGCATAGCCACACAAATGTACTATAAATAGTGTTAGTTGCTCAATCCTGTCTGACTCTTTACAACCCCATGGACTGTACCCTGCCAGGCTCCTCTGAATTCTCCAGGCAAGAATACTGAAGTGGGTAGCCATTTCCTTCTCCAGGGAATCTTCCTGACATCCGGGAGCAAACCTACATTTCCTGCATTGCAGGCAGATTCTTTACCTGCTGAGCCATCAGAGAAGCCCATACTATAAATAAGTGAGCTGTATACATAATGGGCAATTTTTATGAGAAGTATATTATACCACAGTAAAGTGTTTTTAAAAGAGGGAAAGAAAACAGTGAATGTTTTATTCAGATCACCAGGGGAATTACAACAGGCCACAGATGTATACATATTTTCCACTATCTGTAGGAATCAACCTTTAATACTTTTTCAGATATGCTACTTCAGCTTTACAGTATTTGTCTTAACACAGATGACACAAATTTTCCCACAGTTTTCCCAGATAATTGGTTATTCTATATTGAGTAATTTGAATCCAGTTACTGAGAACTCAGGTTACAATTAAATGTAGGAATTTTTTAAGGAGTATGAATTATAAAACACCAATATAGGATTGCCCTGCTAGAAACAGACTCTGAATGCATGCGTGCCAAATCATTTCAGTTGTGTCCAACTCTTTTGTGACCCCCATGGACTATAACCTGCCAGGCTGCTCTGTCCAAGGGATTACCCAGGCAAGAATACTGGAGTGGTTGCCATTTCCTCCTCCATGGGCTCTTCCTGACCCAAGGATCAAACCAGCGTATCTTATGTCTCCTGCACTGGCAGGTGGGTTTTACCACTGGTGCCACCTGGGAAGTCCAGACTCAGAATAGCCTTCACCAGGAAGCATGACTGGGGCTAGCTTATATACTGTTTTCTCTCATGCCACAGGAGATGAGGCTGATAATATCCAAAAAATGAAGTAGAGGATAAAGAGGCTCCAGTCAGTGTGTTGGGATTCACTGAGGTGAGAACCTCAAAAGGAAAATGCCTTGTAAAATACATTCTGAAGAGTATATCTAATGCAATGTACAGTTTGGAGAATAATACAAAAAATTCCACTCATTAATTCACTATCTAGCTTTGGAAATACAACAGTATTGAAAACCTTTGAAGGCCCCTATGTTTCTCTCCCAGCCCTGAGTTAATCACTATTCTATGTTTAGTGTCTGTTTTTTTCTGTTTGTAAATAATTCATAAATACATTTTTCCAACAAATGTATTGTTTAGTTTTCCCATTCTACATGTATGTTTAGTTTTCCCATGTATGTATTCCTAGAAAGTATAGTATCATTATGCCCGTTCTTTGAACTTTAAATAAATGGAATCATGCTGCATGTCTTCCTTAGCTTTTTTAAATTCAAACTTTTGTTGTATTCCAGTGTATGAAAATTAAACAATTTAAATATCCAAACTACTGTTAATAAGTAAGTAGTTGTTTTTAGTTGATTTATTTTTAAAATTATCTCTGTTGCTACCCTTATTAGCAACAATGCTGCCATACACATTATTGGATATGTGTACCAGTAAATGGGAGCAGGAATTTGTCTAGGTTTATACCTAATAACCCGGGAGACCTGGGTTCGATTCCTGGGTTGGGATGATCCCCTGGAGAAGGAAATGGCAACCCACTCCAGTACCCTTGCCTGGAAAATCCCATGAACGGAGGAGCCTGGTAGGCTATAGTCCATGGGGTCGCAAAGAGTTGGACACGACTGAGCGACTTCACTTCACTTCATACCTAATAAGCAGCGGCACATAGGGCATGCACATCTTCAAGTAAGTAACGCTCAATAGTTAGTCAAATCGACTGTGCCAATTTACACTGCCACTATCAGTAGGAGTCCCCATTAATCTAGGGCTTCCCTTGTGGCTCAGCTGGTAAAGAATCCGCCTGTAATGCGGGAGACCTGGGTTCCATCACTTGGTTGGGAAGATCCCCTGGAGAAGGGAAAGGCTACCCACTCCAGTATTCTGGCCTGGGGAACTCTGGGTCGAAAAGAGCTGGACATGACTGAGCGACTTTCACTTTCACTTGTCATTTTTATTAGCAGGAGGGTACATGTGTAAGGTGGATACATAATGGTATCTCATGGTTTTAGCTTGCATTTCCCTAATTACCACTGTGGTTGAGCATCTTTTGAAAAGTTTATTATCCATTTAAGTTTCCTCTTCTGTGAAATGCCTATACAAATGTTTGCCCAATTTTTGCATAAGATTATCTCTCATTGATTCATAAGATTACTTATATGTTCTGGATACCAATCCTGTTGGTTGTCTGCACTGCAAATACTTTCTCTGACAGCTTAATACTTTTGTGTCATTTAAAAAAAATTCTTCTCACAGGTCAGAGACAGTCTCCTGTGTTTTATTCTACATATTTTAAAGTTTTGCCTTTTATATTTAAGTGCTTAATTAGTCAACCAGCTAGAAAGTAACAAGTATACATGTGCACGTATCTGACAACACAATTTCAACATATAAAGCAAAAATTAACAATATATTAATAAATCTGCAAATAACTTGGGAGATTTTAACATGACTCTCTCAGTAATTGATAGAAGAATCAGACAGTATGATTAACAAATTTGACTCAGTGAACATAGGTTAGATAGAACACTGTACCCAACATCTGAGAACATCCAACAGCTGCAGGACATTCTTTGTAAACACACACAGGACGCTGACCATATATGTCAGTCAGAAGGAAAGTTTCAACAAATTTAAAAGGATTATAATCACACCAGTTATATTCTTTGATCTTAATTCATTTAAACTAGGTATCAATAACAAGATAACTAAACAGTCACATGAACTTGGAAATTTTTAGCATTTTAAATAACCCATGGATCAAAAAAAATCCTATTGAAAATCTGAAAATATTTTTAATTGAATGATAATAAAAAATGACATCTGAAAAACTGGCACACAGTTTAAAGTAAATCAATAATCTTATATATGCATACTAGCAAAACAAAGTATGAAAAAAACTCATCTCTTTCAAGAAATTAGAAAAAGACTAGCAATTTAAAGCCAAGAAAAAAAAAATATAGCCAAGAAAAGTAGAAGGAAATTACAAGGGCAGGAATTAACAATATACAAATGAAACATATGAAAGTATCAAAGATGTCACAAGTTTGTTCTTTGAAAAGGTTAATAAGAACTACAAACTTCTGGTAAGACTAAGAAATGAAAGGAAGGCACAAGTAACTAGAATCACAAATGAAAATGGAACCACTGCTACAGAGCCTGACATTACAAAACATCACATGAGTTTTTATTGCATGCTCAGTCACTCAGTCGTGTGTGACTCTCTGTGGTCCTATGTACTGTAATCTGCCTGGCTCCTTTGTTCATTGGATTTCCCAGGCAGTGCTCAACTTTATACCAATATGTTTTAAATTTTAGAATAAATTGACCCCATACAGGAACAATGTAGCTTATCAAAACTGATGTGGGGGAACTCTGAAGAAAAACATAACTTGAACACTGGTGATACATTAGTATATTAAACAAACTTTTGAAAAAAAGGTTTTTGGGTTTTGGTTTTTTGCTTTTTTTAGGCCTGCAATGGCAGCTGTGGAATCCTAACCTCTGGACCACCAGGGAAGTCCCTTTTAAAATGTGCTAATGATATTTTTGTTTGTTTAAGAATTCTTCTCTTTTAGAGACTCCAATTGAAACATTTATTTAAAAGAGATAAGATGGGTTTTGTTTCAAAATAACGACACAGCACAAAACCTTTGTTAATACTCAGGGTTTAAAACTCACAAGCAGGATACCTTCCTCCTCGGCCGAGTCAGGGACAGCTTAGACGACTCTTTACAATTCCACAAGCAGCTCCGCACAGCTGGTAGAGGACCAGAACCTTCTCCGTTGTGCCTCAGGCTTTTCTGAGGCATTACTCTGACAGCCAATCATGGAGCTTGGCTTTGAACCCGGGACCAATCAGTGACCTCACCTTCCGCCCCCCCCCCCCCCCACCCGCCTAAGTCCACGCGTGTGAGGAGCGTGAGGCAGCGCCATGTTTCAAGGGCAGCGGGGCTGGTTCAGTGGCAGCGTCAGCCACGACTTGAGGCAGTTTTGGGGTAGGAGGTTGGGCAGAAGGGGTGGGCGAGGTGGTGAGGAGAGCACCGCTCCTCTCTCTGGTACCTTGGCCCCAGGGCATTTGCTGGGCTCACCCTGTGCTCTTGCCTCCACAGTGGCTGAAGGGGGGACTATCAGTGACCCGAGGGTCGCCGACTTCTTGTTCAGCTGCGATGCCTCACACCCAGACACGCTGAGGTACCTGAAGGTCACCTGGGGGTACCTTTTGGGTCATGAGGAACCAGGAGTTGTCGCTGGAAGTCGCCGTCGGCTAATAAATATTGATAATAGGAAGAGACTGGAAACGAGCAAATTTTCAGTCCTGTCTGGATGTGCGGGGAGGGGGAGGGGCAGGCGCGGGAATAGCTCACGGTCCCTTTTTACTGCGGCTAAGGCCTGGCCTCCTACCTGCTCCTCAAGCCTTTTCCCGACTTCAAGTTGTGTTTTTCCAGCAGACTCTCCCACACCCTTGTGATGCCTTGTAGAACTCTCCTATTCAGTATATTTAAACCAAATCTGATTGCCTGTGTATTTAAACGTTGTGTTCTGAAAATGTTGGTAATTTTTTGAGTAATAACGCCTACTCCCATTAATCTATTAATTAATCCGATTAATCCAAGGTCAAACACCATGTACCGTGCTCCTGTAAATGTTCTTTGTTCTTGCTGCCACTATTTTAGTACACACCGTAAATTGTCTCTTGCCCTGATATCACAGGAACTTTCTGAGAGGTTGCTCCGACTCCAATCTGTCCACCTGGGAGCCCTCTTAACATTGCAGTGGGGTTATGTTTACAGAACAGAGGTCTGATCACGGTTCTGGCTCCCTCCGTTTCTCACCCCTTCACTCCCCACCCTCCAGTCTCCAGATCACCTACAGATAATTCTGTTTCCATTCATTTATTCGTTCTTTTGAAATGTTGAATACATTTTTGTTTATTTCATAACCTAAATTATTTCCTTTCTCCTAGAATATATCAGAGTCTTGATTACATAGAAGATAATGCTACAGTTTTTCACGCCTGCTATCTCTCTGCTGTAGCCAATGCTGAAATAAAAAACTCGGTGGCTTTAGGTCATTTCATTCTTCCTCCTGCAAGCCTGCAAAAAGGTTAGCAAAGATCTTTCATCTCTGTTAAACCGCGAAATCCTGTTACGTCATCCAACTTTACTGATATTTGTTATTCATCAGAACTTTTTGTTTTATGTCATTTAATATAAACAGAAAAGTATGTACTTTGGATCATATTGCCTTGGGTGTGTATTCTTGATTTGTTTATCATTCAGTCTTACATTCACCGATCTCCTGCTGTGTGCTGCGTTTCAACCAAGGCGCTGGGGATTCAGTGGTGAATAAGACTGATGAAAAATTTGTCCTCACATTGTTCACTGGCGAGAATCCAGCACTTAACTAATTTTTGTGGCCTCCAGCAATTTCTCCCCAGTTGTTTTGAGGATAATATATTAAGTAATCTGACCTGTGAGTTTATAATAAATGCTCGTAGCTAGTTTTGACTCTCACCGTTATTTTTTCTGTTTTTTTCTTCCCCACTGATATTTCAAGATTCATCGTGATAATAAATCCATGTATTTGTATTGCTTTTATATTATTTAAAGTACTTTTACACATTAATTACTTCAGCAACCGTATGAAGTAAAGAGCAAATGAATAGATTGCTTCTGAGATTGGTTCTTTCAGCTTTCCCTGCTAGGAACACACATTCTTAGCCTGTTCTGTCCTAATCCTACCTGTATTTTATCAACTAGCATTAAATATCCCATTTTTGTAGATCTTATTATTACCCAATTCTTGATGTGTTTCTTGATGTGTATGTGTCCATCCCTAGAAAGACAGACTGAAAATAGTACAAATTTAAAAAAATTTTTAAAAAAACAAACTTGAAAAATATTTCTGTAGAAGAGCTTTGGGAACTTCGAGGATTGGCTTTCTTCCATAGTTGATGTCCTGGCAAAACCTAGTTATAACTTAAAAAATAAATTGTTCTAAGTGGTTATGCAAATAAATTAATGACTGGATAGGAGAATTGATTTACTTAAAATCAGTGAATACCTACCTTCAGGGAGCTTATATTATGGAATGACTATCTGATCTAAGTTACCACTCCTATCACATCTTTGAGTTTAACAACGTATATTAGAATGTATTCGACTTAAAAAAAAATCCGTTTTAAATGAAAACATGCTCCTTTTTAAAAATTAAAAGTATGCATTATTATTCACCTAGACTGGGATAGAAGCGTGAAAGGCAAATGTAAGCAACATACTAATTTTAAGTTTCCTAATACCCACAAGTTAATAAAAAAAGATGAAATTCATATTAAGAATATGTTTTATTTAACATAACTAGAATATTATTTCAATATATACTCAGGATAAAATTATTGATAAATTTTTGCATTCTATTTTTTGCTACTGGATTTGAAATCCAGTGTTTATTTTAAAAGTACAGCACATCTCAAGTTGGACTAACTAAACATTTCACATATGTACCCACATTTATCTAGGTAGCTTAGGTTTAGAGGAATCTTGACAGCTTAGGTCTAGAGGAATGTTAACTTTTTGTCCTTGAGTGGTGGGCTACTGTGGAAACCTGAGATCATTGATTTAAGATGATGTCAGTCCTTTGACATGCTGAGCATTGTAGAATTCCTACACTATCATGCCCAATAGACATGTTGCTCATCCTACCTTCGTTTAACAAACTGAACTATTGAATTATTTAAGCACTCACAAATTCAGGAATTTTATGCCTTTTATTTTGACTGGACAATTACCTTTATTAATGCTTGGCCTAAACACACTGACACCTTACGAAAATATCATAGCCAAAACAGTTTAGAACAATGATTCACATAATGCATTGGAATCATCTGGAGTTTGTTAGAAATGCAAGTTCCCAGCTTCTCCTCAACAATCTGGTTCAATAGGAGTCCTCATTTTAAACAAGTGTCTTAGGTACTTGTGATACAAGTGCAATAATGCAGACCTAGAAATTTGAAACCTAAACAAAATTCAGTGAATTCTACAAAGTTACTTTTTGAAAAATAATATTGGATTTATTTTTCTTCCTATAGAAATAAGGAGAAAAATTGGTAGTTTTATTTGGGAACAAGACCAACATTTTCTGATAGAAAAGGTAAGAGTAAATTAAGGTATACAGTTTATACAGAATATACAGTTTCAAAAAAATTTGAAAGCTGTGTAATCTTTAAAATATGTACTAGTGATGTGTTAGTTCCAGTGACCCAGAGTAAGGAATCCAGAGGGCATATTTTTATTGAACATTATCTCATTTGGCATTGTTTTTACACTAGTAACATTAGTGAAATTGAGATTTTTGTATGAATAAAATAAAAAGCTTGAAAATTTTCATCAGTAATATTAAGGGAATAATAAGTACACAGTATTTACCAGTTCTTTGCTGCCAGTGTAGATACTATTTGATTAATTTCTTGTTGTACTATTTGTTAAATGTTATGAATAATACCTCAATAAATGTATGCAATACTGTAAGTTTTTTAGCTTTTGTCATCCTGCCTCACATTTGCCATGTTTTTTATTTACTTCAGAATCTTTATGCAAGGCAAAATTGGGATAAGAATTTATCCAAAAAGAATAATGATGGTGATGGATTATAATATTTTAAATAAAAAAAAAATCCGTAATTCCACAGTGATACTCCAAAAGCATAAAGAAAAAAAGAACAGAGGAGCAAAAGGAAGAAAAAAGGCAGAAAGGAAAGAGGGAAGGAGGGAAGTAAAAGATGGGGTAGGGAAAATTTCCTTTCAGAATAATAGGTAATAAATGTAGAAAGGATGATAGGGTAGAAAATTTGCATGTTACCACTCCCAGTAAAATAGTTGATTTGGGCAAAGGTCATAAATGGATGCTAAAATCATTATCTAAAATGATCACCTCACAGATTACTTATTAATTACAAAGGCAAACATTGCTTGTACCTTTACAATGGAGGGATCTGGCAGACACCAGCTTAACCAGCTGATCAAATTTAGCATCACCAATTTGAAACAACCTCTTGTTATGTTCAGCTCAATGTCATATAATAAAAAGGACACAGTATAGGGGATTCCCTGGAAGTCCAGCATGACACCGCACTCTTATTGCTGAGGGCCCAGGTTCAATCTTTGGTCGGAGAAATAAGATCCCAGGAACTGCCAAAACAACATCAAGAAAACACAGTATTATCTTGTGTTCATGTTCAAAGTTCTGAATCTAATTATGAGCAAATATGCTAATCCTTGACTTGTTAGAGTGTTCCAGGGACATAGATGGTGGTAGAATGGTTATTATTTGATAATAATTATTGAGTATACTAAAAGGCCCTTGAAGATCATTAATTACTCTGTTTTAGAAATGAGAAGACTGAGGTAAGAAGGTAAGACCTCTGACTTAGTTCACATAGCCAGATATTAGCAAAGTGGAACCAAATTTTCTCAGCTTCAGCCCAAGCCAGTGTTTTTTCTGATGTGTTAGTAGCATATGCCTGTATTGACTGTTGACTCTAGAAATTGTATGATTATATGATAAAGGATTTTGTTCTTTCAAATATTGATTGATATTGAGTATTAACTAATTAAAATAATACAACCATGGAATTTTAAGTAGAAGTTACCTCTTTTAATGGCAATAGCAAGGGTAAATCTGGAAAGTAATTTGGGAAACATTATTATTGTTTGGAGTGGGCTTGCAACCTATATATAGAAATTTCCTAATGGAATATTATGTAAATATATTATGTGATAGATACCAGAATCTGAGGCCTGTCAACTTTAACATAATCTTTTGGAAAAGCTTTATATATGTTTAGTTCTTTTGTAACTCCATAGCTAAATGTTTCACTTTAATTTTAAAGGGGAAACAGTTTGTTCAGCTTACTTCATATTTTTGATTTGTAGCTTGCAGGATGCCTAGGAGTTTTCATGTCAAGGATTTTAAGAAAGTTTAGATCAATAACACTTTTCTTGGCTGCTGCTTCTTCTTTTTTTTTTTTTTAAACCAAAGCATTGTATGACCACATTAGGGAAAATTTCAAAAATCAATAAGAGAATAAAATCAGTCAGTTTTACTATCTAATATGAGCATAGCTTATATTTTAAAAACCCAGGTCTCCTTTCTGTATGTATCTCTAAAAATAGATAATTCTGTGTGTGTGTGTATATACAAAATTTTGTGAGTTTTTCCTATGAAACGGAATGGATCTGAGTCTGTAGATACTTTTGTGACTGTTGCTATATATAATGCCAATTTACTTTTTAAAAAAATGTTATTGATTGCATGATTGATATGGCTGATTTTTTAAAATGTGATTTCTTTTGCTGTCCACAGTATGATGAAGTAACATCAAATGAACTAAAGGCCTTTAGGGAAAGCAGTGTACTAGCAACAGATCACAAGAAAGAATTATCCGAAAGGTACTGAATTTGTATACTTCACTGATTTGTATACTTCATTCAATATAGACACCTTTGAACACTGTGTCTTAATCTCATTTAATCTTCAGTCATCTTATGACATTGGTATCATTATCACCATTGCCATTTTACGGAAAAAGAGATCAAGTATATAGGTCAGGTCAGTTCAGTTCAGTCGCTCAGTCGTGTCCAATTCTATGTGACCCCATGGACTACAGCACGCCAGGCTTCCCTGTCTATCACCAGCTCCCGGAGTTTACTCAAACTCGTGTCCTTAGAATTGGTGATGCCATCCAACCATCTCATTCTCTGTCGTCCCCTTCTCCTCCTGCCTTCAATCTTTCCCAGAATCAGGGTTCTTTTCTAGTGAGTCAGTTCTTCGCATCAGGTGGCCAAAGTATTGGAGTTTCAGCATCAGCATCAGTCCTTCCAATGAATATTCGGGACTGATTTCCTTTAGGATTGACTGATTGGATCTTCCTGCAGTCTAAAGGACTCTTGAGAGTCTTCTCCAGTACCACAGTTCAAAAGCATAAATTCTTCGGCACTCAGATTTCTTTATAGTCCAGCTCTCACATCCATACATGTCTACTGGAAAACGAGAGCTTTGACTAGACGAACCTTTGTCGGCAAAGTAATGTCTCTGCTTTTTAATATGCTGTCTAGGTTGGTCATAGCTTTTCTTCCAAGGAGTAAGCGTCTTTTAATTTCATGGTTGTAGTCGCCATCTGCAGTGATTTTGGAGGCCCTCAAAATAAAGTCTGTCACTGTTTCCATTGTTTCCCCATCTATTCGCCATGAAGTGATGGGACCAGATGCAATGATCTAAGTTTTCTGAATGTTGAGTTTTAAGCCAACATTTTCACTCTCCTCTTTCACTTTCATCAAGAGACTCTTTAGTTCTTCACTTTTCTGCCATAAGGGTGGTGTCGTCTGCATATCTGAGGTTATTGGTGTTTCTCCCAGCAGTCTTGATTCCAGCTTGTGTTTAATCCAGCCCGGCATTTCTCATGATGTACTCTGCATATAAGTTAAAGAAACAGAGTGACAATATTCAGCCTTAACGTACTTAACGAACTAGTCTGTTGTTCCATGTCCGGTTCTAGCTGTTGCATCTTGACCTGCAGATACATTTTTCAGGAGGCAGGTCAGGTGGTCTGGTATTCCCATCTCTTGAAGAATTTTCCAGTTCGTTGTAATCTACACAGTCAAAGGCTTTGGTGTAGTCAATGAAGCAGAAGTAGATGTTTTTCTGGAACTCTCTTGCTTTTTTGATGATCCAGCAGATGTTGGCAATTTGATCTCTGGTTCCTCTGCCTTTTCTAAATCTAGCTTGAACATCTGGAAGTTCATGGTTCATGTACTATTGAAGCCTGACTTGGAGAATTTTGAGCATTACTTTGCTAGCATGTGAGATGAGTGCAATTATGGGATAGTTTGAACATTCTTTGGCATTGCCTTTCTTTGTGATTGGAATGAAAATGGACCTTTTCAAGTCCTATAGCCACTGCTGATTTTTCCAGATTTGCTGGCATATTGAGCACTGATAGCTCAGTTGGTAAAGAACCTGCCTGCAATGCAGGAGACCCCAGTTCACTTCCTGGGTCTGGAAGGTCCTCTTGAGAAGGGAAAGGCCACCCATTCCAGTGTGGTTGGGCTTCCCTTGTGGCTCAGCTGGTAAAGAATCTGCCTGCAATGTGGGAGACCTGGGTTTGATCCCTGGTTGGGAAGATCCCCTGGAGAAGGGAAAGGCTACCCACTCCAGTATTCTGACCTGGAGAATTCCAGGGACAGTCCATGGAGTCTCAAAGAGTCAGACACGACTGAGTGATTTTCACTCACTCACTCACTGAGTGCAGCACTTTCACAGCATCATCTTTTAGGATTTGAAATAGCTCAACTGGAATTCCAACACCTCCACTAGCTTTGCTTGTAGTGATGCTTCCTAAGGCTCACTTGACTTCGCGTTACAGGATGTCTGGCTCTAGGTGAGTGATCACACCATCATGGTTATCTGGGTCATTAAGATCTTTTTTATATACTTCTTCTGTGTATTGGTACCACCTCTTCTTGATATCTTCTGCTTCTGTTAGGTCCATACCATTTCTGTCCTATATTGTGCCCTTCTTTGCATGAAATGTTGCCTTGGGATCTCTAATTTTCTTGAAGAAATCTGTCTTTCCCATTCTATTGTTTTCCTCTAGTTCTTATCATTGATCACTAAGGAAGGCTTTCTTATCTCTCCTTGCTATTCTTTGGAACTCTGCATTCAAATGGGCATATCTTTCCTTTTCTCCTTTGCCTTTCACTTCCTCAGACAACCATTTTGCCTTTTTGCATTTCTTTTTCTTGGGGATGGTCTTAATTGCTGCCTCCTGTACAGTGTCATAAACCTCTGTTCATCATTCTTCAGGCACTCTATCAGATCTAGTCCCTTGAATCTGTTTGTCACTTCCACTGTATAAGATTTAGGTCATACTTGAATGGTCTAGTGATTTTCCCTGCTTTCTTCCATTTAGATCTGAATTTTGCAATAAGGAGTTCATGATCTGAGCCACATTCAGCTCCTGGTCTTGTTTTTGCTGACTGTATAGAGCTTCTCCATCTTCAGCTGCAAAGAATGTAATCAGTCTGATTTTGGTGTTGACCATCTGGTGATGTCCATGTGTAGAGTCTTCTCTTGTGTTGTTGGAAGAGGGTGTTTGCTATGACAAGTATGTTGTCTCGGCACAACTCTTTTAGCTTTTGCCCTTCTTCATTTTGTACTCCAAGACCAAACTTGCCTGTTACTCTAGGTGTCTCTTGATTTTCTACTGTTGCATTCCTGTAATGAAAAGGACATCTTTTTTGGGTGTTCATTCTAGAAGGTCTTGTAGGTCTTCATAGAACCGCTCAACTTCAGCTTCTTCAGCATTAGTGATTGGGGCATAGACTTGGATTACTGTGATATTGAATGGTTTGCCTTGGAAGCGAACAGAGATCATTCTGTCGTTTTTGAGATTGCATCCAAGTACTGCATTTTGGACTCTTTTATTGACTGTGATGGCTACTCCATATCTTCTAAGGGATTCTTGTCCACAGTAGTAGATATAATGGTCATCTGAGTTGAATTCACCCATTCCAGTCCATTTTAGTTCACTGATTCCTAAAATGTCAATTTTCACTCTTGCCATCTCCTGTTTGACCACTTCCAGTTTACCTTGATTCATGGACCTAACATTCCAGGTTTCTATGCAATATTGTTCTTTACAGCATCAGACTTTGCTTCCATCACTAGTCACATTCACAACTGCGTGTTGTTTTTGCTTTGGCTCTGTCTCTTCATTCTTTCTGGAGTTATTTCTCCACTGTTCTCCAGTAGCATATTGGGCACCTACCGACCTGGGGAGTTCATCTTTCAGTGTCCTATCTTTTTGCCTTTTCATACTGTTCCTGGGCTTCATGAGGCAAGAGTACTGAAGTGGTTTGCCATTCCCTACTCCAGTGGACCACATTTTGTCAGAACTCTCCATAGTGACCCATCCCTATAGGGTGGCCCTACACGGCATGACTCATAGTTTCATTGAGTTAGACAGGGCTTTGGTCCATGTGATCAGTTTGATTAGTTTTCTGTGATTGTGGATTTCATTCTGTCTGCCCTCTGATGGATAAGGATAAGGGGCTTATGGAAGCTTCCTGATGGGAGAGACTGACTGAGGGGGGAAACTGGGTTCTGTTTTGATGGGCACCTCTTGGAGGAGGTCACCATTAACCCCACCACAGAGTGGCCATTACTTACACAGGACTGGGAAACAGACTCTTAGAGGGTACAAACAAAACCGTGAGCACACCAGGACCCAGGAGAAAGGAGCAGTGATCCCACAAGAGACTGACCCAGACTTGCCTGTGAGTGTCGTGGCATCTCTGGTGGAGGTGTGGGTCAGTGGTGGCCTGCAGCAGGGTCAGGGGCACTGAGTGCGGCAGTACGTGCACAACCCTTCTGAAGGAGGTTGCCGTTATCCTCATCACCTCCACCATAGACTGGCCTCAGGTCAAACAACAGGGAGGGAACACATGGGTAGGTAGATGAAGTAATTTCCCCAAAGTCACACAAACTTTTATTAAGTGGGGAGCAGCAGGATTTTAACTGGGTCAGTCTAATTCCAGAACCCATGCATTTAGCAATATTATGCTAGACTATCCTTACAGAGAAGAAATGGGATTTTTTTTATTACTGTGATATTATTTTTAAAATACATAATAATAAGGAAATAAACTATTAGTAATTTTATTAGGATTGGAGGATTAGAAAGAGGATTCCCCTCTTTCTTTTCCAAATTGTTTATAATGTGGCTACTTTGGCTTAAGAAATTAAAGTTATATTTTAAAAGACAAACAAACATGGACTTGGTGTTGTGTTAGGGCTAATCCGTGAGAGGCTCCCTTGTTTCAGGCTTATTCACTGTCTAGTCCCAATACTATATTTTCCACTTCAGTGGCTTCCACATGTTCACAGGGAGCATTAACTATTGAAAGTATGGGATTTAGCTGCTGAAATAAAATGACCTTTCTTCAATATAAGAATTAATGAGTCTAATTTATATAGTGTAGTTTTTTTACCTTCAAATTTTTTTCCCATAATTTTTTCTTGTTCCTTTTGTACCTCCTATATGGTTTTCCTTAACTTGAAATGCATTGTTACCTGCCTTAGCACAAAGTTGTGTATTTAATTTTGGTGAACTATTGCTTCATGGTCCCGTGACTTATAGATAATCCACCACTTAAGTTTGAATATCCATATTCTAGGTCTTTGTATTAAAAAGCAGAGACATTACTTTGCCGACAGAGGTCTATCTAGTCAAGGCTATGGTTTTTCTAGTAGTCATGTATGGATGTGAGAGTTGGACTATAAAGAAAACTGAGCGCCGAAGAATTGATGCTTTTGAATGGTGGTGTTGGAGAAGACTCTTGAGAGTCTCTTGGACTGCAAGGAGATCCAACCAGTCCATCCTCAAGGAGATCAGTCCTGGGTGTTCATTGGAAGGACTGATGTTGAAGCTGAAACTCCAATACTTTGGCCACCTGATGCGAAGAGCTGACTCATTTGAAAAGACCCTGATGCTGGGAAAGGTTGAGGGCAGGAGGAGAAGGGGACGACAGAGGATGAGATGGTTGGATGGCATCACCGACTCAATGGACATGGGTTTGGGTAGACTCTGGGAGTTGGTGATGGACAGGGAGGCCTGGTGTGCTGAGGTTCATGGGGTTGCAAAGAGTCGGACACAACTGTGTGACTGAACTGAACTGAATCTCTATTCATAGAACTCCTTTGAACTTGTTATGCTTTTTGAGATAAGAAACTGGTAAGGTTAGGAAGAAAAATGAAACTGAAAAGGTGAGACCATGAAGATATTAAGGAATTAGTAAAGGAGAGAATAGTTATCCTAAGTGACCTTGTAAGAGAAGAATGGGAAATAGAAATTTTTCTTTATTTTTTTTCAGTTTTATTTATTTATTTATTTTCTTTACAATATTGTATTGGTTTTGCCATACATTGACATGAATGTGCCATGGGTGTACATGTGTTCCCCATCCTGAACCCCCCTCCCACCTTCCTCCCCATCCCATCCCTCTGGTTCATCCCAGTGCACCAGCCCTGAGCACCCTGTATCATGCATCGAACTTGGACTGGTGATTCGTTTCAAATATGATAATTTACATGTTTCAGTGCCATTCTTCCATATCATCCTGCCCTCCCCCTCTCCCACAGAGTCCAAAAGAGTGTCTCTTTTGCTGTCTCGCATACAGGGTTATCGTTACCATCTTTCTAAATTCCGATATATGCGTTAGTATACTGTATTGGTGTTTTTCTTTCTGGCTTACTTCATTCTGTATAATAGGCTCCAGTTTCATCCACCTCATTAGAACTGATTCAAATGTATTCTTTTTAATGGCCGAGTAATATTCCATTGTGTATATGTACCACAGCTTTCTTATCCATTCGTCTGCTGATGGGCATCTAGGTTGCTTCCATGTCCTGGCTATTATAAACAGTGCTGCGATGAACATTGGGGTACACGTGTCTCTTTCAGATCTGGTTTCCTTGGTGTATATGCCCAGCAGTGGGATTGCTTGGTCATATGGCAGTTCTATTTCCAGTTTTTTAAGGAATCTCCACACTGTTCTCCATAGTGGCTGTACTAGTTTGCATTCCCACCAACGTGTAGGAGGGTTCCCTTTTCTCCACACCCTCTCCAGCATTTATTGCTTGTAGACTCTTGGATAGCAGCCATTCTGACTGGTGTGAAATGGTACCTCATTGTGGTTTTGATTTGCATTTCTCTGATAATGAGTGATGTTGAGCATCTTTTCATGTGTTTGTTAGCCATTTGTATGTCTTCTTTGGAGAAATGTCTGTTTAGTTCTTTGGCCCACTTTTTGATTGGGTCGTTTATTTTTCTGGAATTGAGCTGCAGGAGTTGCTTGGATATTTTTGAGATTAATTCTTTGTCTGTTGCTTCATTTGCTATTATTTTCTCCTGTTCTGAAGGCTGTCTTTTCACCTTGCTTATAGTTTCCTTTGTTGAGCAGAAGCTTTTAATTTTTTTTTCAGAAGCTTTTAATTTTAATTAGGACCCATTTGTTTATTTTTGCTTTTATTTCCATTACTCTGGGAGGTGGGCCATAGAGGATCCTGCTGTGGTTTATGTTGGGGAGTGTTTTGTCTATGTTTTCCTCTAGGAGTTTTATAGTTTCTGGTCTTACATTTAGATCTTTAATCCATTTTGAGTTTATTTTTGTGTATGGTGTTAGAAAGTGTTCTAGTTTCATTCTTTTACAGGTGGTTGACCAGTTTTCCCAGCACCACTTGTTAAAGAGATTGTCTTTTCCCCAATTGTATGTTCTTGCCTCCTTTGTTGAAGATACGGTGTCCATAAGTGCATGGATTTATCTCTGGGCTTTCTATTTTGTTCCATTGATCTATATTTCTGTCTTTGTGCCAGTACCATACTGTCTTGATGACTGTGGTTTTGTAGTAGAGACTGAAGTCAGGCAGGTTGATTCCTCCAATTCCATTCTTCTTTCTCAAGATTGCTTTGGCTATTCAAGGTTTTTTGTATTTCCATACAAATTGTGAAATTATTTGTTCTAGTTCTCTGAAGAATTCCGTTGGTAGCTTGATAGGGATTGCATTGAATCTATAGATTGCTTTGGGTAGCATACTCATTTTCACTATATTGATTCTTCTGATCCATGAACACGGTATATTTCTCCATCTATTTGTATCCTCTTTGATTTCTTTCACCAGTGTTTTATAGTTTCATATATATAGGTCTTTTGCTTCTTTAGGTAGATATATTCCTAAGTATTTTTTTCTTTTCATTGCAATGGTGAATGGAATTGTTTTCTTAATTTCTCTTTCTGTTTTCTCATTGTTAGTGTATAGGAATGCAAGGGATTTCTATGTGTTGATTTTATATCCTGCAACTTTACTATATTCATTGACTAGCTTTAGTAATTTTCTGGTGGAGTCTTTAGTATTTTCTATGCAGAGGATCATGCCATCTGCAAACAGTGAGAGTTTTACTGCTTCTTTTCCAATCTGCATTCCTTTTATTTCTTTTTCTGCTCTGATTGCTGTGGCCAAAACTTCCAAAACTATGTTGAATAGTAGCGGTGAGAGTGGGCACCCTTGTCTTGTTCCTGACTTTAGGGGAAATGCTTTCAATTTTTCACCATTGAGGATGTTTGCTCTCGGTTTGTCATATATAGCTTTTATTATGTTGAGGTATGTTCCTTCTATTCCTGCTTTCTGGAGGGTTTTTTTTTTTTTAATCATAAATGGATGTTGAATTTTGTCAAAGGCTTTCTCTGCATCTTTTGAGATAATCATATATTTATGTTTCGATTTGTTAATGTGGTGTATTACATTGATTGACTTGTGGATATTGAAGAATCCTTCAATCCCTGGGATAAAGCCCACTTGGTCATGATGTATGATCTTCTTAATAATGTTGTTGGATTCTGTTTTCTAGAATTTTGTTAAGTATTTTTGCATCTTATGTTCATCAGTGATATTGGCCTGTAGTTTTTTTATGTGGCATCTTTGTCAGGTTTTGGTATTAGGGTGATGGTGGCCTCATAGAATGAGTTTGGAAGTTTACCTACCTCTGAAATATTCTGGAAGAGTTTGAGTAGGATAGGTGTTAGCTCTTTTCTAAATTTTTGGTAGAATTCAGCTGTGAAGCCATCTGGTCCTGGGCTTTTGTTTGTTGGAAGATTTCTGATTACAGTGTCAATTTCCGTGCTTGTGATGGGTCTGTTAAGATTTTCTATTTATTCATGGTTCAGTTTTGGAAAGTTGTACTTTTCTAAGAATTTGTCCATTTTTCCCAAGTTTTCCATTTTATTAGCGTATAGTTGCTGATAATAGTCTCTTATGATCCTTTGTATTTCTGTGTTGTCTGTTGTGATCTCTCCATTTTCCTTTCTAATTTTGTTGATTTGATATTTCTCCCTTTGTTTCTTGTTCACTCTGGCTAATGGTTTGTCAATTTTATTTATCTTCTCAAAGAACCAGCTTTGGCTTTGTTGATTTTTGCTATGGTCTCTTTTGCTTCTTTTGCATTTATTTCTGCCCTAATTTTAAAGATTTCTTTCCTTCTGCTAACCCTGGGGTTCTTCATTTCTTCCTTTTCAAGTTGCTTTATGTGTGGAGTTAGGTTATTTATTTGACTTTTTTCTTGTTTCTTGAGGTAAGCCTGAATTGCTGTGAACCTTCCCCTTAGCATTGCTTTTACAATGTCCCATAGGTTTTGGGTTGTTGTGTTTTCATTTTCATTTGTGATTTCTTTTTTGACTTCTTCTGTGATTTGTTGGTTATTCAGCAGTGTGGTGTTCAGCCTCCATATGTTGGAATTTTTAATAGTTTTTCTACTGTAATTGACATCTAATCTTACTGCATTGTGGTCAGAAAAGATGCTTGGAATGATTTCAATTTTTTGGAATTTACCAAGGCTAGATTTATGACCCAGGATGTGATCTATCCTGGAGAAGGTTCCATGTGCATTTGAGAAAAAGGTGAAATTCATTGTTTTGGGGTGAAATGTCCTATAGATATCAGTTAGGTCTAATTGGTCTATTGTATCATTTAAAGTTTGGTTTCCTTGTTAATTTTCTATGTAGTTGATCTATCCATAGGTGTGAGTGGGGTATTAAAGTCTCCCACTATTATTGTTAATTTCCCCTTTCATACTTGTTAGCATTTGTCTTATATATTTCAGTACTCCTATGTTGGGTGCATATAGATTTATGATTGTTATATCTTCTTCTTGGATTGACCCTTTGATCATTATGTAGTGTCCATCTTTGTCTCTTTTCACAGCCTTTGTTTTAAAGTCTATTTTATCTGATATGAGTATTGCTACTCCTGCTTTCTTTTGGTCTCTATTTGCATAGAATATCTTTTTCCAACCCTTCACTTTCCGTCTGTATGTGTCCCTTGTTTTGAGGTGGATCTCTTGTAGACAACATATATAGGGGTCTTGTTTTTGTATCCATTCAGCCAGTCTTTGTCTTTTGGTTGGGGCATTCAACCCATTTAAATTTAGGGTAATTATTGATAAGTATGATCCCATTGCCATTTACTTTATTGTTTTGGGTTTGAGTTTATACACCCTTTCTGTCTAGAGGAGATCCTTTAGCATTTGTTGGAGAGCTGGTTTGGTGGTGCTGAATTCTTTCAGCTTTTGCTTGTCTGTAAAGCTTTTGATTTCTCTTTCATATTTGAATGAAATACTTGCTGGGTACAGTAATCTGGGCTGTAACTTATTTTCTTTCATCACTTTAAGTATGTCTTGCCATTCCCTTCTGGCTTGAAGCGTTTTTATTAAAAGATCAGCTATTATTCTTATGGGAATCCCCTTGTGTGTTATTTGTTGTTTTTCCCTTGCTGCTTTTAGCATTTGTTCTTTGTGTTTGATCTTTGTTAATTTGATTAATATGTGTCTTGGGGTGTTTCACCTTGAGTTTATCGTGTTTGGGGCTGTCTGGGTTTTCTTGGACTTGCGTGATTATTTCCTTCCCCATTTTAGGGAAGTTTTCAACTATTATCGCCTCAAGTATTTTCTCATGGTCTTTCTTTTTGTCTTCTTCTTCTGGGACTCCTATGATTCAAATGTTGGGGCGTTTAACATTGTTCCAGAGGTCTCTGAAGTTGTCCTCATTTCTTTTAATTTTTTTTTTCTTTTTTCCTCTCTGTTTCATTTATTTCTACCATTCTGTTTTCTACCTTACTTATCCTATCTTCTGCCTCCGTTATTCTACTGTCAGTTCCCTCCAGAGTGTTTTTTATCTCATTTATTGCATTATTCATTATATATTGACTCTTTTTTATTTCTTCTAGGTCCTTGTTAAACCTTTCTTGCATCTTCTCTTTCCTTGTCTCCAGGCTATTTATCTGTAACTCCAATTTGTTTTCAAGATTTTGGATCATTTTCACCATCATTATTCGGAATTCTTTACCAGGTAGATTCCCTATCTCTTCCTCTTTTGTTTGGTTTGTTGGGCATCTATCCTGTTCCTTTACCTGTGGGGTATTTCCTCTGCCTTTTCATCTTATTTATGTTGCTGTGTTTGGGGTGGCCTTTCTGTATTCTGGCAGTTTGTGGTTCCTCTTTAGTGCGGAGGTTCCTCGCTGTGGGTGGGGTTGGATGGGTGGCTTGTCAAGGTTTCCTGGTTAGGGAAGCTTGTGTCATTGTTCTGGTGGGTGGAGCTGGATTTCTTCTCTCTGGAGTGCAGTGAGGTGTCCAGTAATGAGTTTTGAGATGTCGGTGGGTTTTGTGTGTGACTTTGGTCAGCGTGTATATTGAGGCTCAGGGTTATGTTCCTGTGTTGCTGGAGAATTTGTGTGGTATGTCTTGCTCTGAAGCTTGTTGGCCCTTGGGTGGTGCTTGGTTTCAGTGTAGGTATGGAGGTGTTTGATGAGCTCCTATCGATTAATGTTCCCTGGATTCAGGAGTTCTCTGGTGTTCTCAGGATTTGGACTTAAGCCTCTTGCCTCTGGTTTTCAGTCTTATTCTTACAGTAGCCTCAAGACTTCTCCGTTTATACAGCACCGATGATAAAACATCTAGGTTAATGATGAAAAGTTTCTCCACAGTGAGGGACACCAGATAGGTACACAGAGTTACATGGAGAAGAGGAGAGGCAGGAGGGAGATAGAGGTGACCAGGAGGGGGAGAGGGGGAATCAAAAGGGGAGAGAGCAAGCTAGCCAGTAATCACTTCCCTATGTCCTCTCCACAGTCTGGATCCCTCAGAGATGTTCACAGAGTTACACAGAGAAGAGATGAGGGAGGAAGGAGACAGAGGTGGTCAGGAGGATAAAAGGGGGAATCAACAGGAAAAGAGACAGATCCAGCCAGTAATCAGTTCCCTAAGTGTTCTCCACAGCCCGGAACACACAAAGAGATTCACTGAGTTGGGTAGAGAAGAAAAGGGGGAGGGGGGAGATAGAGGCGACTTGGTGGAGAAAAAGGCGAGTCAAAAGGGAGAGAGAGCAATCAGGCCAGTGATCTCGCTCCCATGTAAAAATGGGTACTGAAGATTGGGTTCTTAAAGGTAGAAAGTTGATAACAAATACCAAAAAGCAAAGATTACAAATATAGAGTAGAGGGTAGATTCTCAAAAATACAATATTAAAAGAAAGCAAAACAAAACAACAACAACAAAAAAACAAAGTCACAAAAATTATGAAATATATATGTGACGTTTGCTTTAAAAATAGGGTCTTTTTATTTTCAAGGTAATAGTAGGTTATAAAAATGAAAATTAAAGGAGTAATAGGGGACTTAAAAGTAAAAAAAAATTTTTTTTTAATTTAAAAAATGATAATAGTAAAAAAAAAAAAATGATAATAGTATCTAGGACTTTCTCTGGATCTGTTGTGCACAGTGTGCGGTCAATTCATTTTCAGGTAGTTCCTTGGTCCGGCTTGTACTTCTCAAGGTCTATAGGCCCCTTCCTACATAGTCGGTGGTAACTACAGGGTTTTAATCTGTTGCACCTGTCACTTCCAAAGCGGTTCCCTCTGTTTATTTTAGCTTCTTCCGTTTACTGGTCTCTTCAGTGTCTAATTTCCGCCCTGACACAAGGCAGGGTGGTGGTGGTCACTTATTTAGGCTCGCTTGTTCAGCCGTGCTGTGGGGAGGGAGGAGCACTGCAAACAAATATCACTGATGTGTGTGGGGAGTGCTCCTAGTGTCTCAGCCACACTGGGTTTGCCCCCACTCATGGCGTGTGTGCTTTCCCAGTCTACACTGCTCAGGCTCTAGGTTGCTCTGCCGGGAACTGTCTGATGCTGGCCCTGGGTTGCATGCATTCCCCAGGTCTAAGCCGCTCAGGTTCAGGTTCTCGGGTACTCCACAAAGGCGCAGAGTTGGTTGGGCCTGCGTTCTGTGCCCATCCCAGGTCTGAGCAGCTCAGGTGACCAGGTGCCTGGTGAGCACAGTCACCCCCAGTTGAAGGCTGCAACTTATCACCTCCCCCGTCTCAGCCACTCGGTTTTCTGGGTGTACAATGGGCACGCCTTCTCAGGTGTGCTGTGTGTCTTTTCTGGGGAGCTGATCTTTGGCCGCGACCCTCCCAGAGGATGTCGACCATCCAGAATCCCAATAAGTCTTGGTTAGCAACGAAGTCTGCTTGCAGTTTGGTATGGGATACCTCTCTGGGGCCGCGATTGCCCCCTTCCGACTCGGGCTGCCCTTGCCTGTCTGTCTCCGGCGGGTGATGGGCCAGTCTGCAGCCGGCTAGCTCTGCTCAGTCCTTTGTTCTGTGAGCGGGCCTTGCAGTGTCTTAGGTTAAGGCTTTTCACGGGATAGCTGTCCCACAGTCTGGGTTACTATCTCAAGCTGCTGCTGCTGCTGCTAAGTCGCTTCAGTCGTGTCCAACTCTGTGCGACCCCATAGACCGGCAGCCCACCAGGCTCCCCCATCCCTGGGATTCTCCGGGTAAGAACCCTGGAGTGGGTTGCCATTTCCTTCTCCAATGCATGAAAGTGAGAAGTGAAAGTGAAGTCGCTCAGTCGTGTCCGACTCTTAGCGACCCCGTGGACTGCAGCCTACCAGGCTCCTCTGTCCATGGGATTTTCCAGGCAAGAGTATTAGAGTGGGGTGCCATTGCCTTCTCCGACTATCTCAAGCTAGTTCCCTCAGATTGCCCTCAGGGCATTCAGGCCTGGTCCTTAGCCTAAGCAATGCAGTCCACTCCTCCCTGTCACTCTCCTGCTTGCTAGTGGGGGATGCAAGTGTCTGGGCTGCTGTTCCACTGGGAGTTGCTGTTAGGCACGTAATCTGTGGGTTTTAATTATTTATTTATTTTTCCTCCCGGTTATTTTGCCCTCTGAGATTCCAAGGCTTGCCACAGACCCGCTGAAGAGAGTGTTTCCTGGTGTTTGGAAACCTTTCTCTTTTACGATTCCCTTCCGGGGATGGATCTCCGTCCCTACCTCTTTTGTCTCTCTTTTTATCTTTTATATTTTGTCCTACCTCCTTTCGAAGACAGTGGGCTGCCTTTCTGGGTGCCTGATGTCCTCTGCCAGCGTTCGGAAGTTGTTTTGTGGAATTTACTCAGCGTTCAAATGTTCTTTCAATGAATTTGTGGGGGAGAAAGTGGTCTCCCCATTGTAGTCCTCCTCCATCTTAGGACCGCCTCCTGGAAATAGAAATTAAAAAGTAACTCCCAGTGATTCACTTGACTAGAAAAGATAACAGATGTGTTTTTATTTTCCTTCAAGAAATGGTTGTCCTGCAAAATGCAGAAGCATAAGGAAAAGATTGATAATATGACTACCAAAACTATTTTAAACCTGTGCCTGGAAATAGAAATATAAGCCAAGTTAAAAGAAAAATATATACTTGAAAAAACTTTTGACAAAAGCTATTTTCCTTAATATACAAAGAGAGCTTACGAATCTGGGGGAAATATGTCTAATATTTTCCAGTAACAACAAAATAACAACAAAAATAAAGGTAGATGTGTGTCTTTGTGGAACCACCAGAGCATGTAATATTGAACACTAAGTGGTGAACTAGATATTGAACATGTGCCAAATGAAAGACATTGATGAGCTAAGCCATTCACAGTATTTCATTTGATTCTCACAACTCTGTAAGATAGAAAAATAGTATTAGCCTCATTTTACAATTGAAGAAACAGGTTCAGAGAGTTAAATAATTCACCCTGTATTGTTTAAGTAGTGAAGGTAATTTGAAACCAATTCTGAGAGTCCAAACTCTTAATCACTGTGCTGTTTTTCTTTCTCAGTATGTTCCCAAATCTTCTGAAAATAGCGTGAATTTTTGCTTATTTTTCTTGTTCTTATTTTATAATAAATGTAACGCATCTGGTTTGTCAAAATGGAAAATACTAACAAAAAGAATAAAAAAAATTTAAATTGTAAGCAAACCCACCACTCAGATAACCACCATCAACATTAGTACATTTCTTGCTAGTTTTATACAGATACACACATTAAGTGGGCTTCCCAGGTGGCACTAGTGGTAAAGAATCCATCTGCCAATGCAGGAGATGTAAGAGATGTGGGTTCCATCCCTAGGTTGGGAAGATTCCCCTGGAGGAGGGCATGGCAACCAACTCCAGTATTCTTGTCTGGAGAATCTCATGGACAGAGAAGCCTGGTGGTTGAGAAACCAGACACATGGACACAGAAGTCCAAAGGGTTGCAAAGAGTTGAACATGACTGAAGTGACTTCCATGTACACATTAAGTAGAGTTGAGGTCAGACAGCAGAGAGTCTGTCTCTTGATTTTCTGTTTATTATTGTATGGGCAGTTCTCCATTTTGAAAAACCTTATTTGATATTATGTCTGTAATGGCTGTATTGGCATTTATTCTTATTGTCTGTTTAACCATCTCCCTTTAAATTAAAAAAAATTTATAGTTTGCTACTCTTGTAGCACCTTAATAAACATCTTTTTAAAAATAAATCTTTCTCCACTTTTTAGACAGTTTTCTTTCGTTTTTTGGCTGCACCATGCTGCTTGCAGGGTCTTTGTTTCTCGACCGTGAAAGTGCAGAGTCCTAGCCATGGGCAGCCATGGAATTCCCTAGATAATTTTTCTTAATGTAAATTATCAGACGTGGATTTTATGATATTAATGAAACATGAATGTTTTTAAAGGCCATGATGCCTATTGTTAGTTGCTTCCCATAAAAGTACAAGTTTAAAAATCCCACCAGGTGTTTGTCTCACTGCATCCTCATCAGTATAGTAATAATAAGTCTTGTGCTAACTTAATAGATGAAAAATAGGATCTTGGTTTAATTTGCATTTTTATTAGATTACTAGTAGGTTTGAATCTTTTTAAATTTATTAGCATTTTACATGTCCTTTTCTATGACTTAGTTTTACCCTTTCCCCATTTTCTACTGGGAGTCTTACTGTTTTTCTTGTCAACTTGCCTGATATCTCTATATAATAGCTATATTATCCTTTTTGTCCCATTGTCACATATCCAGTTTGTCACATTGTTTCCTCAGATGTTTATCTGGCTTATATTTTTTGGAGACATAAGTTTTGAATTTTTACATTGTTAAGCGAATCACTTCTTTTTCTTTTACTGCTTTTATGTTCAGGAAAGTCCTTTCCCATTTAGATATCAAATAAGTTTTTTATTCTGCAGATATTCATTTTGTATGTGGTATATGTTAACAGTTGAAGATAAAAATTTATTTTTGTCTTAGAAATAAGTTTCCACCAGTTTTTTTTAAAGTCATAAACATCTCTGTTTATTGAACACAAACTTGGTGAGCAATGGTGCCAGCAGTTTTTATCCATACTTCAAATAACCGTCACAGAAAATGTAAAATTCACTGTTCTTTCCCCATTTTTAGACTTCTGCCAGTTTTTTAGAGAATAAATCTATCTCCAGCTGATGTATGATTTCCTTTGTCATATGTTGTTTTTAGTATGTCTGGAGATCTGTTTTTAGGCTATGTTTTATTCCATAAATCTGTGGATTTGTTTTGATATTCTTCTAAGTTATATAACTTAAATACAATCTTCTTTTAAGTTATTTAACTTTATGTATTTTAATACCCAACAAGGCTTGTAAATACCAAACTCATTGCTCTCCTTTTAAAAATATTTTCATGCCTACTTATTATTTTCTATTGTCAAATTTTATTTTTAATAGATAATATATTCATATGGTTCAAAATTCAAGATACACAAAAGGGGAAACTATGAAATATACTCTTACTTCTGATGCGGGGTAGCTCCTCTTGGCCACTGCTCCTGCCTACCTAGATAGCATACTGGAAAGCAGAGACATTACTTTGCCAACAAAGGTCCGTCTAGTCAAGGCTATGGTTTTTCCAGTGGTCATGTATGGATGTGAGAGTTGGACTATAAAGAAAGCTGAAAAAAAAAAAAAAGAAAGCTGAGCACCGAAGAATTGATGCTTTTGAACTGTGGTGTTGGAGAAAACTCTTGAGAGTCCCTTGGACTGCAAGGAGATCCAACCAGTCCATTCTAAAGATCAGTCCTGGGTGTTTATTGGAAGGACTGATGTTGAAGCTACAATAGTTTGGCCACCTGATGTGAAGAGCTGACTCATTGGAAAAGATCCTGATGCTGGGAAAGATTGAGGGCAGAAGGAGAAGGGGACGACAGAGGATGAGATGGTTGGATGGCATCACCAACCTGATGGACGTGGGTTTGGGTGGACTCCGGGAGTTGGTGATGGACAGCGAGGCCTGGTGTGCTGTGGTTCATGGGGTCACAAAGAGTTGGACACGACTGAGTGACTGAACTGAACTGAACAGATGACATATACTGGCTTCTAGATAGCCTGTTTCCCTCCCAGAGGCAACCAGTATTATCAGGTTCTTGTGTATGCATATACTGGCAAATTCAAGTAAATATTCTTCCTTTTCTTCATAGATAGTAATATTCTATAACCGTTGTTCAGCACCTTTCCTCTTTGCTGTTAATAATTTACTTTTTAGATCATTCCATGTTAACTACATAAAGAACGTTTTCATTTTTGTGCTATGTAGTGTTTTATTATATGGATTTACCATAATTTATTTGACTGTTTTCCTAGTTTACTGGACTTGAGGTAATTTCTCATTTGCTGTTAAAATCAGTGCTTCAGTGATTGATCAAGTAATGTCATTTTGTATGTGTGCAAGTGTCTGTGGAGTAATTTTTTGAAGGGGGATTGCTGCATCAGGAGTGTATGCATTTTGTATCCTTGATCCGTTCAGTTCAGTTCAGTTCAGCAACACGCCAGGCCCTGTCCATAACAAACTCCTGGAGTTTACTCAAACTCATGTCCATTGAGTCTGTGATGCCATCCAGTCATCTCATCCTCTGTCGTCCCCTTCTCCTCCTGCCCCCAACCCCTCCCAGCATCAGGGTCTTTTCCAATGAGTCAACTCTTCGCATGAGGTGGCCAAAGTACTGGAGTTTCAGCTTCGGCATCAGTCCTTCCAATGAACACCCAGTACTGATCTCCTTTAGGATGGACTGGTTGGATCTCCTTGCAGTCCAAGGGACTCTCAAGAGTCTTCTCCAACACCACAGTTCAAAAGCATCAATTATTCGACATTCAGCTTTCTTCACAGTCCAAATCTCACATCCATACATGACCACTGGAAAAACCATAGCCTTGACCAGACAGACCTTTGTTGGCAAAGTAATGTCTGTGCTTTTTAGTATGCTATCTAGGTTGGTCAGAACTTTCCTTCCAAGGAGTAAGCGTCTTTTAATTTCATGGCTGCAGTCACCATCTGCAGTGATTTTGGAGCCCAAAAAAATAAAGTCAGCCACTGTTTCCCCATCTATTTCCCATGAAGTGATGGGACCAGATGCCATGATCTTTATTTTCTGAATGTTGAGCTTTAAGCCAACCTTTTCACTCTCCTCCTTCACTTTCATCAAGAGGTTTTTTAGTTCCTCTTCACTTTCTGCCATAAGGGTGGTGTCATCTGCATATCTGAGATTCTTGATATTTCTCCCAGCAATCTTGATTCCAGCTTGTGCTTCATCCAGCCCAGCGTTTCTCATGATGTACTCTGCATATAAGTTAAATAAGCAGGGTGACAATATACAGCCTTGGTGTACTCCTTTTCCTATTTGGAACCAGTCTGTTGTTCCATGTCCAGTTCTAAGTGTTGCTTCCTGACCTGCATATAGATTTCTCAAGAGGTAGGTCAGGTGGTCTGGTATGCCCATCTTTTTCAGAATTTTCTGTAGTTTATTGTGATCCACATAGTCAAAGGCTTTGGCATAGTCAATAAAGCAGAAATAGATATTTTTCTGGAACTCTCTTGCTTTTTTGATGATCCAGCAGATGTTGGCAATTTGATCTCTGGTTCCTCTGCTTTTTCTAAAACCAGCTTGAACATCTGGAAGTTCATGGTTCACGTATTGCTGAAGCCTGGCTTGGAGAATTTTGAGCATTGCTTCACTAGCGTGTGAGATGAGTGCAATTGTGCGGTAGTTTGAGCATTCTTTGGGATTGCCTTTCTTTGAGATTGGAATGAAAACTGACCTTTTCCAGTCCTGTGGTATCCTTGATAGGCCTTGTCAAATTGCCCTCCAAGAGTTTAAACCAGCTTACATTCCAATTGACTTTGTATTTACACGGCTAGGGTAACCAGACATCCAGATTTGCTTGGGACGGTCTTGGTTTTAGCACTGAAAAGCCCATGTCTGAGAAATCCCTCAATCCAAGGTAAACTGGGATAGTCACCATTCTTCTATACTTTCTCTGACACAGTGTGATAACATATTTCTACCTTCACATTAGCCTTTTGCTAACATATGTTACCCCTTCCCTCTTCTTCACCTCAGCATATCCTGGCTTTTCTTTAATCTTCCTCTACAGTGCCTGGTAGACACATGCTACTTTGGAAATATAGACCTTGTTAAGACTTATCCTGTAGTGTGGCTTTCCAGATGTGCTATGAGTAAAATAGTGTGAAGACTGTTTGCCAAAGAAATATGTAATTTATATAAAAAAATAAATTTTATAAATAAAAACGGGTTTTGCATGCAGAAATTTTTTACTATGTGTATTCATTCTTTTTTAAAAGAAATTATTTATTTTTGTCTGTGCTGGGTCTTTGTTGCTGTGCACGGGCTTTCTCTAGTTGCAGCGAGTGGGCTTTTCATTGCAGTGACTTCTCTTGTTGTGGGGCATGGGCTTGGCATGAGGGCTCAGTAGTTTCAGCACAAGGGGCTTAGTTGCCCCATGACATGTGAAATCTTCTCAGACCAGGGATTGAACCCATGTCCCCTGCTTTGGCAGGTGGATTCCTAACCACTGGACGAAGTCCTGTATTCATTCTTAACTAATATTTTCTTTAACGGCTCCTTGTGTTTTGTGTCATTTTTTAAAGAAATCATTCTATGAGACTATTGTTGTTATTATTTCGCTAAGGTTTTTCTTAATGATTTTTTTTTATTTTTAAATTGAAATCTTTGACACATTTGGAATATATCTTGGTGTAAGATGTGAGGTTTGGATCTCACCTTCTTTTTTTTCTTCAGATAATTACCTACTTTTGTCTGTTGGTTGAATAATTTATCTCCCCCCGCCACTGTATTGAAATGCCACCTTTATCCTAGGTTAAATCCCTTTAAGTATTTGGGTCTACTTCTGGACTTTATTATTAACATATTCTATTACATTCATTTGTCATACAACAGTATCACTGTTTTAATTATTTATAATATGATTTAATATCTAGAGCTAGTTCCTCCTCCTTATTCTTTTCCAAATTTTCTTAGTTAACTATTCTTCCTGATTTATTTTTCCATCTGAATTTTGATGGAATTTGAACCAGCCTGTTCTTATTAAAAATTCCTGTTGTTATTTTTAGTGACATTACAAAAATTATAGGTTAATTTAGGGAGACTTTGATGCTGAATCTTCCTCTCTGAGAAAATGGTATATTTTCCCTCGCTTGTTCAAGTTTTCTTTTGTAGACCTTAAAAATTTTTTTTCAGGTGACTTCCCTGGTGGTCTATTGGCTAAGAATCCATGCTCCCAATGCAGGGGGCCCCAATTAGATTCCTGGTCAGGGAACCAGATCCTACATGCTGCAACTAAAGATCCTGCATGCTGCAACTAAGATCTGGTGTAGCCAAATAAGTAGATAAATATTAAAATTTTTTCCCATACTTTCTTCATATAAATCTTATATTTCTTTTAAGACTATTCCTAGGTATTTTTTCATTTTATTATAAATTTAATCTTATCTCCTGTTAGATCTTCTAACGTGATTGTTCATGTGAATTTTAGAATTATTTCGTCTTGAGCACTAAAATCCCTTTGAGAATTGTGTTAAATTTGAGAATAATTGATAATTTTCAGTATTCCTATCCAAGACAATGCCTTTTTTGTTTTTATTTTTTGATATCTCAGTAAGGTTTCCTAATTTTTCTACAGATAGAATCAGAAACTGCTTATTATGTTATTCCTAGAATTTTTCTGAACTTTGTTGCTATAGTGGATTGGATCATTTTTTCCATTTTATTTTCATTAGTCATCGCTGATACATAGAAAATTTATTTATTTTTGAGTATTTGTCTTACATTTACCCACTTTAAGTTTCTAAAAATATTTCAGTTTTTTCTCTTGGCTTTTCAGGGTACACATTTATATCATTTGTTAATAATGGAAGTATTTTTTCTTCCTTTTCTCTATATAGCTCTTCTATTTTACTAGCTATCTCTTCTGTTTCTTGCTTTTCCCTCCCCCATCTCTTTCTGTTTGGCCAGAAATTTTAGAGCCATGGTAAATAATAACAGTGATAATGGGTATCCTTGTTTAGTCCCCGACTTTTCTGGGAACATTGTTTTGCTTTATTTGTAGAACTCTTCGTAAATGAGCTATGGTTTCTCTGTTTTCATTTCTTTTCTTTTAATTTCTTGGCTATGCCTCATGGCATGCAGGACCTTAGTTCCCCAACCAGAAATCAAACCCATGACCCCTGCATTGGAAGCACAGGGTCCTAACCATTGGACTGCCAGGGAAGTCTCCAAGCTATAGTTTCTTTTAGATGGACTTTTAAACAAATTGAAAATAAAGTCTTTGTTATCACTCAGTATAATAAATTTAAGGATGATCTCAATTTTTTTATTATTGAAGTTTTTATTCTCATATAGTTGTATTATCTATGGATTATATATAGTCTGACTATAATAAACATTGCTATTTGGCAGTTAGAAAATAGTATATTTTAGTTGAAAACTGCTTAGCTCTGTAAAAATTAGAATATAATTAATTATACTATATAACCACACTCAGAATAATTTAACTTTTTCTCTTTTTAACTCAGAAGTCACTTAGTGTACCTCATGTTTTTTCCCAGACATCATTTTTTGCTTAAAATGTGGAAGTGCTAATTAATAGAGTTCCAGTTATTTGAACACAATAACAGTAAATGTTAACGGTTATTTAAAATGGAGCCTTTTCTTTTAGAGTATTTAAAATTACATGTGTATTTATGTATTTTATCTAATTATAAAGTATTATTGAATTATTATGATTTCAAGAATATTGGGGGAAAGACCAGGTCTCTATTACTCAATAAATACTTGTTTTGTGAAGCAGTCAAGAAAACCAAAAATATCTGTTCAGTTCAGTTCAGTCACTCAGTCATGTCTGACTCTGCAACCCCATGGACTGTAGCATGCCAAGCCTCCCTGTCCATCACCAGCTCCCAGAGTTTACTCAAACTCTTGTCCATTGAGTCAGTGATGCCATCCAACCATCTCATCCTCTGTCGTCCCTTTCTCCTCCCGCCTTCAGTCTTTCCTTGCATCAGGGTTTTTTCAAATCAGTCAGTTCTTCACATCAGGTGGCCAGAGTTTGAAGTTTCAGCTTCAGCATCAGTCCTTCCAATGAACATTCAGGATTGATTTCCTTTAGGATGGACTGGTTGGATCTCCTTGCTGTCCAAGGGACTCAAAAGAATGTTCTCCAGCACCACAATTCAAAAGCATCAATTCTTTGGTGCTCAGCTTTCTTTACAGTCCAACTCTCACATCCATACTTGACTACTGGAAAAACCATAGCTTTGACTAGCTGGACCTTTGTTGGCAAAGTAGTGTCTCTGCTTTGGAATATGCTGTCTAGGTTGGTCATAACTTTTCTTCTAAGGAGCAAGCATTTTTTAATTTTATGGCTGCAGTCACCATCTGCAGTGATTTTGGAGCCCCCCAAAATAAAGTCTGTCACTGTTTCCCCATCTGTTTGGAAGCACAGAAGAAGTTCATGGTTGATGTTTTCACCCAATAAGACTGAAATCTTATCACAGAGCAATACATTGCTATACATATTGCCTGGGATAATTTCCTTTTTTTAATTTATTTTTATTAGTTGGAGGCTAATTACTTTACAATATTGTAGTGTTTTTTGCCATACATTGACATGAATCAGCCATGGATTTACATGTGTTCCTCATCCCGATCCCCCCTCCCGCCTCTCTCCCCATCCCATCCCTCTGGGTCTTCCCAGTGCACCAGCCCTGAGCACTTGTCTCATGCATCCAACCTGGGCTGGTGATCTGTTTCACACTTGATAGTATGCTTGTTTCAATGCTATTCTCTCAGAACATCCCACCCTCGCCTTCTCCCACAGAGTCCAAAAGTCTGTTCTGTACATCTGTGTCTCTTTTTCTGTTTTGCATATAGGGCTATCGTTACCATCTTTTTAAATTCCGTATATATGCGTTAGTATATTGTATTGGTCTTTATCTTTCTGGCTTACTTCACTCTGTATAATGGGCTAATTTGTATAACAAGTCCAAAAAACAAATATAAATATGACTTTATGTTTCATTTTATAGCACAGAAAAGCATTTTATAAGGACTCCAGTTGTAGAAAAGCAGATGTACTTTCCTCTTCAGCACTATCCAGTGAACAACATGGTAACAGGTAATTTAAAATAAAATTTAGAGTCAACTCAAGTAGCGAAGAAACAAGGGAATACCTTGTACAAAGTATAACTCCCCTGTCATACACACTAATAGGAGACCTCATTCATACTTTAAATAAATTAATCTGCAGAACTGACCCAAAATAGGCCCTGTATTTCCTGTTTTAAAATGCTGGTCTATTGACAAGGTGGAAACACATTCCTGTTTACATAAGACGGTTCCAATTTGTGCCTGTTGTCCTGGCATCAACTTTTGCTCTTAAGTGTCCCGATTTGGAAGATTAATTGTATAAAATGTTAGTGTTAGTTGCTCAGTCATGCTCAACTCTTTGCGGCCCTCTGGACTGTAGGCCCCTAGTTTCCTTTGTCCATGGCATTCTCCAGTCAAGAATACTGGAGTGGGCAGCCATTCCTTTCTCCAGGAGATCTTCCCGACACATGGATCAGGTCTCCTGCATAGTAGGCAGATTCTTACCATCTGAGCCACCAGGGAAGCCAGATTAATTGCTTGAACAACCCTAATTATATAGTTTCCTTTGAGAATCTGATGAAATATATAGGTCCCTTCCTCTAAGCATACATGCATACAAACATAACACATAAACTTTACATATAATTTAAAGAGGCTCACATGTGCCCAGAAGCCCTTTCATGGGTCACCCAGATGTTGACAGACTCCATATTTAGGTTTTCTAGTGCCCAGCATAAAAAGAAGACAATTAATTGAGGCTGACATTGAGAGGGTGCAAACGAAGGAACTAGTTGAAAAGTGGCTGTTGAAATTTGAATAGTGCTAAGTAAGGCGAAGTAGGAAATATTATTTGAATAATTTGATGTGGGTAGTATTTAGTAGGGTCATTGTTAATTTTAAAAATAGAGGATTTAAAAATTTGTTTTTAAAACACTACGATTAAAATGTGTAGACTTTTGGATGTGTCATTATAAAATCATTTGTATATTTATCATTTTATCTTTTTTAGCAGTGTCATAATTACCTCTTGTAACTAGTTTACAAATTCCTAAATGTCTTCTGTCATATTACTATTCCTCTAACTAAGTTTATTTATCCATTTGTTTTATTAGTTTTTTCCTTCTATTCATTTGAGTAATATAAATGGCCTTCAGAAAAGCAATTAAGAACATTGAATGTGTAGTTTGGGGCTAAGTGTTGGAGATACCAAAGAAAACTTCTATTCCAACTATGATAGTAGAAAAAGTCAGTTCTGGAACTCTTAGGAGCAGTTGTTGACTGCACAGGACAGTGAACTAAGAAGAAGTACAGTTTCCCTTTGCATAGCAAGTGTTTGAACTTCCAGGGTCCACTTATATGAGGGTTTTTTAAATAATAAATGCTACAGTTCTACATACATAATCTGCAGTTGGTTGAGTTTGCAGATGTAGAACCACAGATAAAGGTGAACATTGAATCTCCAGGGCCAGCTATACATTGTAAGTGGATTTTTGACTGCTGAAAGAGTTGGCATCCTTAACCCCCACATTATTTGGAGGGTCAACTGTACTTAAGTACTATGATTGGGAGTAGCTGATTGCTGCCTAGATTTTTCCCTAGATCTAAATATTCAGATAAGATGTAGGTACCTTAAACCATGGATGGTTATGGTATAGTATTCGTATTGATTTTGCTTCAGGCGGCTCCATCACCACATACTAAATGTCTTTTGCTCATTTGGATTTACTGACTGTTTGATAACATAAAGACCAATAATAAATATTAAAATCAGCCATACAATAAAGACAAATGCTTAGATTTGGATAAGCAACAATGTTGTTCTATATCTCATTGCCATCTTACTGTTTAAAAAGACATGGCAGTGTTATATAAAACAAACTAAAAAAGAACTATAGGGATGTCCCTGGTGGACCAGTGGTTAAGACTCAGTGCTTCCAATACAAGGGGCCTGGGTTTGATCCCTGGCTTACCAGGTGGCGCTAGTGGTAAAGAACCCACCTGCCAGTGCAGGAGATGTAAGAGACATGGATTTGATCCCTCAGTCAGGAAGATCTCCTGGAGGAGGAAATGGCAACCCACTCTAGCACTCTTGCCTAGAGAATCCCGTGGACAGAGGAGCCTGGAGGGTTACAGTCCATAGGGTCACAAAGAGTCAGACGCAATTTAGCACACAGGCAGAGAACTAGATCCCACGTGCCACCACTAAGATCCAGTGCAGCCAAATAAAATTATTAAAAACTGTAGAAATAATCATTAGTTATCTTTAAAGTATAATTTTAACCTGTGGTAATCTGGTATTGATTTTACTGGTAGAACTAAAGTAAAATCTTCTAATTTTTTAATTTGTGAAGTTGAATAATTATTTTTTTCTAATACTGCATTAAATTTAAAAATAGTACTTTCTTGGAAGAAAGCTTTATTTTAAAAATAATTTAATTGTCTTTAATTTTGACATAAAGTGACAGCCTTTCCTTTGTTATCATGCCCATTTGCCTGTACAGGAAGAAATAACTTCTTGTTGAGAAAATCAGCTTGTGTTAATTGAAAATATAGGGCAGTGGTAATCTAATTGAAAATGTAGGGCAGCAGTGTTCTAATTTAGGCAGGGGTATCAGTATTTGTGACTATAACTTTACTGTCTCTTCCTCAAAATGGGTCGAGTTCAACTCAGTGAATGTTAAATCTCTTAAATCTAATGTTTGGTTTTAGAAAATACAAGTTGAAGCTATACCCTAGAACAGGGTTTCTCAGTCCTGGAACTGTCATATATGGCATTTTCAGTTCAGTTCAGTCACTTAGTCGTGTCTGACTCTTTGCAACCCCATGGACTGTAGCACGCCAGGCTTCCCTGTCCATCACCAACTCCTGGAGCCTACTCAAACTCGTGTCCATTGAGTCGGTGATGCCATCCAACCATCTCATCCTCTGTCGTCCTCTTCTCCTCCTGCCTTCAATCTTTCCCAGCATCAGGGTCTTTTCAAATCAGTCAGTTCTTTGCATCAGGTGGCCAAAGTATTGGAGTTTCAGCTTCAGCATCAGTCCTTCCAGTGAATATTCATGACTGATTTCCTTTAGGATGTACTGGTTGGATCTTCTTGCTGTCCAAGGGACTCTCAAGAGTCTTCTCCAACACCACAGTTCAAAAGCATAAATTCTTTGGCACTCAGCTTTCTTTATGGCCCAACTCTCACAACCATACATGACTACTGGAAAAACCATAGCTTTGACTTTGACGGACCTTTGTTGGCACTTTAGGCCAGATAATTCTCTGTTGTAGAGAGCAACCCTGGCCGGTGCCCATTAGATGCCAGTAGCATCCCAGCCAGAAACCTGCCCCTCCCCACCACATGACCCCCATGTTGTGACAACCAGAAGTATATCCAGGTGTTACAAGTGTCCCATAAAATATCAAAGTTTTTTGGGTCTGTTTTTTATTTTTTGCTTTTGACTCCATTAAGTTCTCTCCATCTGCTGTCACTGGTTATCACCATAATAAAAAATTCTGATTAACAGCTCCATATGTGGCTTCCCAGTGGCTCAGTGGCAGAGAAGCTGCCTGCAGTGCAGGAGATGCAGGAGACGCTGGTTCAGTGTCTGGGTGGGGAAGGTCCCCTGGGGGGGGCCTGGCAACCCGCTCCAGTTCATGGTGGGAAAGCCTGTGGACAGAGGAGCCTGGAGGGCTGTGGTCCCACAGGGCCGGAGAATCAGACGTGACTGAAGCAACTGAGCACATACAGTTAATAAAAAGGAAAAGCATAACTAATAGTGATAAATATCTCGCAGGCAAAAAATTTCAAGCCCAGACCCCCTTGCATTAAAGTGTGAAGTCTTAACTCCTGAACCACCAGGGAAGTCCCCAAACCAAAAAGTTCTGATAATTAAAAGTTTGGGAACTTATAAGAGATACTTTATTAGTTATCTATTTAGTTCAATTCAGTTTAGTCGCTCAGTTGTGTTCAACTCTTCGTGACCCCATGGACTGCAGCATGCCAGGCCTGTCTATCACCAACTCCCAGAGTTTACTCAAACTCATGTCCATTGAGTCGGTGATGCCATCCAGCCATCTCATCCTCTGTCGTTCCCTTCTCCTCTCGCCTTCAACCTTTCCCAGCATCAGGGTCTTTTCAAATGAGTCAGCTCTTCTCATCAGGTGGCCAGAATATTGGAGTTTCAGCTTCAGCATCAGTCCTTCCAATGAACACCCAGGCCTGATCTCCTTTAGGATGGACTGGTTGGATCTCCTTGCAGTCCAAGGGACTCTCAAGGGTCTTCTCCAACACCACAGTTCAAAAGCATCAATTCTTTAGTGCTCAGCTTTCTTTATAGTCCAACTCTCACATCCTTACATGACTACTGGAAAAACCATAGCCTTGACTAGACAGACCTTTGTTGACAAAGTAATGTGTTTGATTTTGAATATGCTGTCTAGGTTGGTCATAATTTTATTCCAAGGAGTAAGCATCTTTTTATTTCATGGCTGCAGTCACTGTCTGAAGTGATTTTGGAGCCCCCCCAAAATAAAATCTGCCACTATTTCCAGTTTCTCCATCTGTTGGCCATGAAGTGATGGCACTGAATGCCATGATCTTTATTTTCTGAATGTTGAGCTTTAAGCCAACTTTTTTCACTCTCTTCCTTCACTTTCACCAAGAGGATCTTTAGTTCTTCTTTGCTTTCTGCCATAAGGGTGGTGTCATCTGCATATCTGAGGTGATTGATATTTCTTCCAGCAATCTTGATTCCAGCTTGTGCTTCATCTAGCCCAGCGTTTCTCATGATGTACTCTGCATATAAGTTAAATAAGCACGGTGCCAATATACAGCCTTGACGTACTCCTTTTCCTATTTGGAACCAGTTCCATGTCCAGTTCTAAGTGTTGCTTCCTGACCTGCATATAGATTTCTCAAGAGGCAGGTCAGGTGGTCTGGTATGCCCATCTCTTTCAGAATTTTCCACAGTTTGTTATAGTCCGCATAGTCAAAGGCTTTGGCATAGTCAATAAAGCAGAAATAGATGTTTTTCTGGAACTCTCTTGCTTTTTCGATGATTCAGTGGATGTTGGCAATTTGATCTCTGGTTCCTCTGCTTTTTCTAAAACCAGCTTGAACATCTGGACGTTTACGGGTCACGTACTGTTGAAGCCTGGCTTGGAGAATTTTGAGCATTACTTCACTAGCATCTGAGATGAGTGCAATTGTGTGGTAGTTTGAGCATTCTTTGGCATTTCCTTTCTTTGGGATTGGAATGAACACTGACCTTTTCCAGGCCTGTGGCCACTGCTGAATTTTCCAAATTTGCTGGCATATTGAGTGCAGCACTTTCACAGCATCATCTTTTAGGATTTGAAATAATTCAACTGGAATTCCATCACCTCCACTAGCTTTGTTCATAGCGATGCTTCCTATGGCCCACTTGACTTCACATCCCAGGATGTCTGGCTCTAGGTGACTGATCACACCATCGTGATTATCTGTGTCATGAAGATCTTTTTTGTTCAGTTCTTCTGTGTATTCTTGCCACCTCTTCTTAATATCTTCTGCTTCTCTTAGGTCCATACCATTTCTGTCCTTTATTGAGCCCTTCTTTTCATGAAATGTTCCCTTGGTACTCTTAATTTTCTTGAAGAGATTTCTAGTCTTTCCCATTCTACTGTTTTCCTCTATTTCTTTGCACTGATCACTGAGGAAGGCTTTCTTATCTCTCCTTGCTATTCTTTGGAACTCTGCATTCAGCTGGGTATATCTTTCCTTTTCTCCTTTGCCTTTCACTTCTCTTCTTTTCACAGCTATTTGTAAGGCCTCCTCAGAAAGTCATTTTGCTTTTTTGCATTTCTTTTTCTTGGTGGTGGTCTTGCTCCCTGTCTCCTGTACAATGTCATGAACCTCCGGCCATAGTTCATCAGGCACTCTGTCTATCAGATCTAGTCCCTTCAATCTATTTCTCACTTCCACTGTATAATTGTTAGGGATTTGATTTAGTTCATACCCGAATGGTCTATTGGTTTTCCCTACTTTCTTCAATTTAAGTCTGAGTTTGGCAATAAAGAGTTCATGATCTGAACCACAGTCAGCTCCTGGTCTTGTTTTTGCTCGCTGCATAGAGCTTCTCCATCTTTGGCTACAAAGAATATAATCAATCTGATATCAGTGTTGACCATCTGGTGATGTCCATGTGTAGCGTCTTCTCTTGTGTTGTTTGAAGAGGGTGTTTGCAATGACCAGTGCATTCTCTTGGTGAAACTCTGTTAGCCTTTTCCCTGCTTCATGCTGTACTTCAAGACCAAATTTGCCTGTTATTCCAGGTATTTCTTGATTTCCTACTTTTGCATTCCAGTACCCTGTGATGAAAAGAACATCTTTTCTGGGTGTTTGTTCTACAAGGTCTTGTAGGTCTTCATAGAACCATTCAACTTCAGCTTCTTCAGCATTACTGCTCTGGGCATAGACTTGGATTACTGTGATATTCCAAGGTTTGCCTTGGAAATGAACAGAGATCATTCTGTCCTTTTTGAGATTGCATCCAAGTACTGCATTTCGCACTCTTGTTTACTATGATGGCTACTCCATTTCTTCTAAGGGATTCTTGCCCAAGTAGTAAATATAATGGCCATCTGAGTTAAATTTCATCCATTCCAGTCCATTTTATTTCGCTGATTCCTAAAATTCGACATTCACTGTTGCCATCTTGTGTTTGATCACTTTCAATTTGCCTTGATTCATGGACCTAACGTCCCAGGTTCCTATGCAATATTGCTCTTTACAGCATTGGACTTTGCTTCCATCACCAGTCACATCCACAACTGAGTGTTGTTTTGCTTTGGCTCCATCTCTTCATTCTTCCTGGAGTTATTTCTCCACTCATCTCCAGTAGCATATTGGGCACCTACCGACCTGGGGAGTCCATCTTTCAGTGTCCTATCTTTTTGCCTTCTCATACTGTTCATGGGGTTCTCAAAGCAGGAATACTGAAGTGGTTTGCCATTCCCTTCTCCATTTATATATTGCTGTGTAACAAATTGCTTCAAAACTTAGCAGCTTAAGACAGTGAACACTTATTATTTCATAGTTTCTGAGGACCAGGAATCCAGGAGCATCTTAGTTGGATGGTGGTAGTTAGTTGCTAAGTTGTGTCCAACTCTTGCAACCCCATGGACTGTAGCCTGCCAGGCTCCTCTGTCCATGGGATTTCCCGGGCAAGCATACTGGAGTGGGTTGCTGTTTCCTTCTCTAGGGTATCTTCCCGACCCAGGAATAGAACCCAGGTCTCTTGCATTGCAGGCAGATTCTTTACTGACTGAACTATGAGGGGAAGCTTAGTTGGATACTTATGTCTAATAATCTCTAGTAAGGTTGCAGTCAGTTTGTCAGCCAGTTTGCAGTCATTTCAGGGACAGGAAAATCTATTTCAAAGCTTATGCATATGGTTGTTGGCAGGCTTTGGGTTCTTGTTGGATTTTGGAAAAAGGCTTAGATCTCACCAAGTGGGCTTCCATAAGGGCTGTTCACAACATGGTAGCTTGCTTTCCTCAGAATGAGAAATGCAAGTGTGAGAAAGAGTGTGTCGAAGACAGAAGCCAGTGTCTTTTCTATATCCTATTCTCAGAAGGGACGTATCATTACTTCTGCCAAGTGCTGTCAAGTCATATAGAACAACCCAATTACAAAGTGGGAGGAGTCCACACAAATTCATGAATACCAGATGATAGGGATCATTCAGGCCCATCTGAGGGGCTGGCTACCACAGACTCATATAGAATTGTCCAACAAGAATGCCTTTCCTAGGAACTCTCTTTTCTTCTTCCCAATTATTTTGGGTTACATTTTCTAAAACATGAGCTAGTTCCTACCTCCAGCAGTTGCTTTGGGAATGAATACCTGACTTGAGCTGGACCAATCACAGTTCTTTGGATTTCTAGACATGGAGTGCAGCAAGTCATGTCATTCTTATTCAAGTGACCATAGCTCTAAGATATAAAACGTGAGAGCTACTGGTGGCCATGTTTTCTACCCTGTAAAGAAAGTCAGCTTGTGTTGAGAAGAAAATTAAATTAATATGTATAGGAGAAAACTGGAGATCATTGAGATGGCTGTGAGAGCTAGTTATTTCTGAGGCTTAGCACCATGTATGCCTTCCTCATAGTTCGGTTGATACGGCAGTGTCTTTCCAGTAAACTCACCTTCAGCTATTTTATTTATTTATTTTTTTTAATTTTTGAAATTGATTTTTATTGGAGTATAGTCATTTTACAGTGTTGTTTCAGTTTCTGCTGTATAGCAAAGTGAATCAGCTATGTGTAGATGTATAGCCCCACTTCTTTGGATTTCCTTCCATTTTGGTCGCCACAGAACATTGAGTAGAGTTTTCTGTGCTATGTGGTAGGTTCTCATTAGTTTCCATTTAAGCTAGTTTAAATTGAGTGTCTGTCAATTTCAGCCTAAAGTCCTAACTACTTCAAAACTGCCACAATAATCCAGTTTTACATCATAAATGTCCTATCCTTCTTTAACTTGCAGGAATAATTTTATTAATATAGTAATTATTTTAAAAATTTCTATCCTCCCACATACCTTTAGAAACGTCACATAGTATGTATGTGCAGTTAATTAAATGTTAATATTTTAATGCACTAGTTTATTTTACATAGAAATCTAGCCATTAGGCAAGGACCATGAACAATATGGAGGATAGTAATAGTGCTTTAAGAGATTTTCTAAAGTAAATGGTTATGTTTAAAATATCTTTAAAGATTGTAATGAATTTTATGTTATTGGCCTCATAGTTAATTTATTAACTGAATTTATTATCTATTATTATAAACAATCAAACTGTATAGATATACTATTGATGGTGGTGGTCTAAATTCAGTCATCTCTGAGCTCTAGCAGAATTTTTTTTCATATGGTATATACTTTTAAATTAGGTTTCAATATTAGTATAAACCACAAACATTTATATTACACATAAAACATTATCACTCAGATAAGCAACTGCTATCAAGGTAATATTACTCAAAATCATTGAGTCTGTAAGCTCTTTCCATTCAGGTTTTCTTTTTGATTCTCATATCTATTTCAGATTATTAATGACATCAGGATTACTCACACCTACAACCTTTGTTGACTAAGTTGTGATATCAGTTTTCCTCTTAATTTTTTATTAAATACTGTTATCTCAGTGTTAGCAATGCAGGAAGGTGTCACTTGCCCTACTAGGGAAGATGAGCTAGCTTTTTGTGTTGTTAGTAGCTAGCTGGATAGAGAATTCTAAGCAGTTACACTCTAAACCAGACACACGTCCAAGTTATTTTGGTCTAGGTACTTGTAAGTTCCAGCCCTAACCTGTACATCACACTCTCTGTAGTCAAAGTGGCTAATGAAGTATCTGGTGTTTTAAAAAGAGTATAAGGCTAAGGGTAGTGGTGAAGAGGGGAGGAAGGTGTTCCCCGATAGTTACCACGTTTTATGGAGAATATTCTCATTGGTATTTCTTCTTTTTACTTCTTTTCTAAAAACATTCTATGGAAATCTTAGCTCTAATAAATCAAAGACCTTGAAAAGGAGATAGTATGATAGAATTTCCAATATATATATTCTATTCTGTAGGTTATATATCAATTGATGCCATGAAGAAATTTCTTGGGGAGCTACATGACTTCATTCCTGGAAGTTCAGGTTATTTGGCATACCATGTTCAAAATGAAATTAACATGTCTGCTATAAAAAACAAACTAAAGAATAAGTATTAAGTTAAATATTGTCCTTCTATCTGGGCATTTATTTTCTGTAAAATATTACCAAAGATGTGCATATTTTTAAATTCTCCTCTTTGGGACAGGAGGTTGGGGGAATGGGGAAGAATTCTTTCTTCCTCAAAATGTACTTTAGGAAATTCAGAATCATTTTGGCTCTCTGTTTTGACATTTGGGATGGCCTTTTCCCCCAGCTTGTAAGGTTATGTCCACCAATTCTGAGTGCACAGTTGTTATGGAGTAATTGTCGATGAAACATACTTCATGAATTCTCAATCTCTCTCTCTCTGTCAGATATTCTTTTGACTTTAATGTTCTATTAGCTATATATATATATATTTCTAGGTTTAATGCTGTAAATGCTAAGTTTTATGATTCTGGTCATCTTATTTTGATTAAAATCTCAGAATGTGATAGTTGAATTACTGTTTCTGGCTTGAAAAAATATGTTAAGAAGTAAATAATTCACACTTCATTATATGGACAGTTTCTGATAATCAGTGTATCAGAAGTGATTTAATGTAAACAAATGTTACGTCTTCTGAAATGAACCCACAAGATACCATAGAATCACAGTGCTAGAAAGGACCTTAGATAATATTGGGTCTAACTTGTTTGTTTTTAATGAGGAAATGAAGGCCTTGACAAAGTGTCTTGCTTAGACTGACTAACTGGAGGCTAAACTGGGACTGGAACACGGTCCTCTTGATTTTTCAGGCCAGTCCTTCCCCACTCTCCCTCATGGTATGTGATATAGTCTATATCAGATATAATAGCAAATCTGCAAAGGGGACTCAGAAACAAGTCAAGCATGCTTGCCTTATCTTCTGAATAAGCTGAAATAGTGTTGAGATTTAATGGTTTCTAGTGCTTTAGTGATTTCAAGAAGGCAACTTCTTTCCTTTTTAAAAAAATTTTTGGCCATGCTACACAGCATGCAAGATCTTAGTTCCCCCACCAGGTATCAAACCCTCGTCCCCTGGAGTGTAAGTGCTGAATTTTAATCACTGGACAACCATGAAAATCCCAGGCAACTTATATTTATTTATATGATCATGCTATGTGGAATCTGGTGGGTTGGTTACATTTTAAAAATTTACTTTCAATAAGAAAACCCCAGTACTTTCTTCTAGGAAGTGCATACCAGTTGTAGAATTATCTAAAGAAAGTGAACTTTTTTTTTTTTTTTTTTTTAGTGTTTGGGTTATTTGTGTATATATATGGGCACCAGTTTTTCATTTATGAAAAACTCAATAATATGACATTTTTAGACTAATCTCAGCATTAGCTGAGAAAGTTCTATTTTTCCCATATGATAATTTTTCCTTATGTCTTCATATGTGTAGTTAAGTTCTTCCCTGTGGGTAAATTCTTCTGAACACCTAAAATATATTAATTATCCTTTTCCTGAAATGTATTAAATATTATCTCTCCTGAATACTCAGTCACATTCAGTCAATCATGTTTCTTATATAAACACTGAGCCTATCTGTGCACACGGAGTTAATTATTAATAGGGTTAAGTAACTTTACACCAAGTCATGTGCATTGGGACTTCTTGGAATTGTTTGGGTATTTTCTGATATATGTAGTATGCACATATTTACTTGGTAAATCAAAAACTACAACAAAAGTGATTCCTAGACAAAAGTGATCATATCTTTAAGTATATATAGAAAAGGTCAGATGTAACTATATATCCTTGAAATAGAACCAGAAGCAATAAAATCAGTTAATAATATAAGCCTTTTGGGAATTAGAAGCATGTGAACAAATAAAATAGGCGAAGATAAACTTTTGTTAAAAGTCTGTTGTTTTCTGTTGGTGGGATTGCAAACTAGTACGACCACTATCGAGAACAGTATGGATATTCCTTAAAAAACTGGAAATAGAACTGCCATACGACCCAGCAGTCCCACTGCTGGGCACAAACACTGAGGAAACCAGAATTGAAAGAGACATGTGTACCCCAGTGTTCATTGCAGCACTGTTTACAATAGCCAGGACATGGAAGCAACCTAGATGTCCATCAGCAGATGAATGGATAAGGAAGTTGTGGTACATATACACAAAGGAATATATTACTCAGTTATAAAAAAGAATGCATTTGAGTCAGTTTTAATGAGGTGGCTGAAACTGGAGCCTATTCTATAGAGTGAAGTAAGTCAGAAAGAGAAACATCAATACAGTATAGTAACGCATATATATGGAATTTAGAAAGACAGTAACAACGACCTTATATGCAAGACAGCAAAAGAGACACAGATGTAAAAAACGGACTTTTGGACTATGTGGGAGAAGGCGAGGGTGGGATGATTTGAGAGAATAGCATTGAAACATGTATATTACCATATGTAAAATCGATGACCAGCACAAGTTCAATGCATGAAGCCTGCAGGGTGCTCAAAGCCGGTGCTCTGGACAACCCAGAGGGGTGGGATGGGGGATTCAGGATGGGGGGACACATGTACACCCATGGCTGATTCACATTGATGTATGGCAAAAACCACCACAATATTGTAATAAACCTCCAATTAAAATAAATAAATAAATTAAAAAATCTATTGTCTTAATGGGAAGTGAAGGCAGAATGATTTTTTTATTGCTCATTCAAACTGTTTTTTTTTTTGCCTTCATGTATCTACTAGATTGCCTCTGGTTCCCATTTTATTAAAAACACTCCCCCACATTAGAACTTTTGGTTATTCCTCGACCCTTTTGCAAACATGTCTCCTCTGATGCTTTTCACTATTAGGCACAGTCATTCCTCACATCGTTTATTTAATGTATAGTTCTTAGTTCATCTTATTTCATTGTTCATGATCAGATTATTTTTCTTTTTAGCTTTTGGTAGGGTTTTGTGTCATTAGATAAGTTATGAGTCATTGGCAGAATCTGCTATTTACTTCTGAATGTCTCTTTGTTTCCCTTTCTTCCATGATGACAGAACTCCTAATTTCTGTCCAGGCACATGCTACCTAGAATAAAGACCATATTCTCAGTTTCACTTGAAATTAAGTATAGCTAGGTTAACAATGGATGCATAGTAGAAATGGCATGTGGGAACCTTGCTTTAAGATACCTGGCATGTTCCCTTTGTTTCCATTCCTTCCAATCATTTTTCCTGCGTCTTTCATCCTGTTGCTTGGAATGGGGATGTGATAACTACTGTTTGAACCATAAAAGCATACTCAGACTGGCAAAGCATTAGAGTAAAAGGAGCCTGGGGTCCTGAGGACACTGTGGAGATATCTGCCACCCCAGCCCTGGGTTGCCTACCTCTACACTTTCATGTGACCGAGAAAATGTCTTCTTTGTTTAAGGCACTTTATTTTTGTGTCTCTTTCTGCCAGACTAACCATAAATGAGGCATAAGAACAGGCTACTGACCTTGTTTTATGGGAGATAATTGTGTGGAAGATAACTAGTTCTTTACATCTGTAAAGTGTTAATCTTGAAGTTATAAAGGTGACCTTAGTAACATAGCATGTCTTTTACATTTATAGCAGCTTTACTTAAAAAAAAAAAGGTTCTTTCAAATGGAATGTTTAGTTACACTATTACTCAGCAGTGTGGAAAACCTGAAAATAAACTCAGTGTTTAATAATTAAGTAATAGAATGTACCTTAAAATCATATTTCATTGATTTAATGGAATAGCCATTTTTTCTCTTTAACATCTTTATTAAGATACAATCACACACCACACAATTCACCCATTTAATGGGTGCAACTTAATGGTCTTTAGTGTAGTGACCGAGCCGTGAAACCATTACCGCAGTCTGATTTAGAGCTTTTTCATCGCCCTAGAAAGAAACCCCTTGCCTATTAGGTCAACAGCCATGCTGCTCTTCCACACCCATACCCCTGACTGAAGGCAGCCACTAGGT